>NC_142249.1:7020800-7322869 GCF_052056855.1 Sturnus vulgaris | reverse complement strand
TTAAGGAGAGGTACATCAGGTATGGAGAGATGAGGTTAAAGGAACAGAAGCACTTTCTCCTACTGCCATTTGTCATTTACAGGGGCAGAATCCTCTCTGTTTCCTGCAAGGAACATTTATCACGGGAGTGCAATGGGAGACCCCTGTTTTTTGGGTTCTTTGGCAGGCTGTGACCCTTGGGAGGATGCAGCCCTGCAGCTGAGACTCGGCTCAAACCCAGCACAGGCTGCAGCAGTGCTGACAGAAGCCTGGCTGACAGCAGGGCCTTGCAGCTGATGCTGGACACAGACTGCAGCTGCCTTCAAATCAGGATGTGCCAAGCCTGGCAGGGATCAAAGGTGTTGCATTGCTCCTTATTTTGTGCATTTTTTACAGTGCCTCCTTTTGCTTTCTGCTCTGAACAACGTGCCTGAGAAGGAGCAGCAGTGTGGTTTTGCACTTTTATTATGCCATTTGTTTTAATTATGCCATCTATTCCAAGTGTTTTGGTCGAGCACATCGATCGGTGTCTTTTGGAAAGAGCCACGATTACTCTTGCTGCCAAAGGTAAAGCAAACCCAAGGTGTCAGACTCCCTTGCTGCACTAATGACTGCAGCATATGCTGCTGCTTCCCAGGCCACAGGGTGTTCAGCACATCTGTTTCTCCTCCAGGATCCAATTCCCTCTGGCAGTGCTGGGATCCCTGTGCCCTTAGCTCCAGAGGGATCGTGCTGAGAAACCTCGGGACAATTGGGCTGCAGCTGGGTGCCACAGCGTGGTAATCTGTGACATATTAATGATGTAAGTACCTTGCAGAAATCCCGAGCTGGGCATAAAAAAGTTGCAAATTGCACGTTGCTGTATTGACATGGGTTCATCAGGCACTCACTAGGGTGCATAAATTGTCCAGGCAATAAAAACCTGCAGTGTCAGTGCTGAGGGATCTCTCAAAATCCAGGGCTGAGAAATGGAATCTGTACCTGTGGTGTGGGGCGTCTGTAGATCTGGGCAGCGTGCTCTGAATGTGAAGGCAGGAGACGTGGTAAAAACAAGGTGAGCATAAAAGGCTTTAGCCATGTCTGTGTTTCAGATACCACTCCACTGCTCACCAGCTCTCATCTTTGCCTACCTCCCAGCAGATGACATTGCATTTCCATTTTACCTGGTCACATCTGCAGTGTAGGCATTCAAAGTCACACCTATTCATAAAACTGATTTTGCAGCCTAATAACTATTCAAGGCCAGGGAGAGGAGAGAGTGGTTTTAATGCTGGCAAAGGCAGGACACTTGGAAATAATAAAAAGTCTGTATTATGTGCTAGAAGAAGGAAAGAAGGGAGTACTTACCAATTAACTTAAAATGTCATATGTTATAATGAAACTAAAATTCGAGCCATTAGAAAAGCCAAACTCTGCTCTTCTTTGCCTGTGTGCAGTTTCTTTGCTAATGTAATTCCTGATGTTGCCTGTAGCACAATCATCTCTTAAATAACCTGGTCTACATAACATGGCCCTTTCTAGGGGAAAATGTGTGATTTTAGTAAGTTGAGGTGATGTAAGAGACAGTCTCAGTATGTAAATTATGATCAGCCTCATTTAAAGCCCTAATAACTGAGTGCATGAGTGAGTAGAGATTCTTAGTACGATAGGCCTGCAAAGGTCACATGGAATTATTTTTAGTGTAAACTGCAAAATTGGTTTTTGGAAAGGCTATGTGATATTTTGGGCACAAATGGCTGTAGTTTACTCCACCTGTATCAAAAGATGTATGTGGTTTACAGCTTTGTGTGCAGCAGATTGCAATAAAGGATCACACTCCCTGCATGCAGACCACTGGAAGTTTCTGCTGCTCAGGGCATTTGTTCCTCTTTAGTCCAAAAGAATCCCAAACTAATGGAGTTGTCACTGTAACCTGACAGGTAGCTAGCATATAAAGGGGGGAAGATACTCAGACTCAGAGGAGCACTTGTTTGGAATTTTTTCATTTAGTCACATGCAGGAAAGCATTCAGAGGGCAGTGGGGCTCCTGTAATTCAAATGAAAACAAAATGCATGTTTTCTTCACAGCCTGTGCAGGTGACCAAACAGATGTACAGGAGGAGGGAGTTTGTAACCTAGAGAGAGGGCACCCAGCTTGAGAGATCTTCTGGATGGACAATCTCAGCTCTTAGGGCCAGACTGGGATCCAGAGCTGGATTGTCCTTCTCCCATGGCCACAGAGCCTAATCCTCAGCAACGTGCTGGCATCCTCCTGCACATCCAGGGTTCTGGGCTGTGCTTGTTCCTTTTGCTGCTTCTCAGTCATCTCCTGATCTCCTTGAACTTTATTCTCCCCCTTGGCTGGAGCTCCATGGCTGGTATTAAACATTCACAGCACACATCAGGCAGATGAGTCCCTCTCTGGTCTACTCAGCACGAGTCCCAACACCGGATCCTGCCTCAAAAACGAGCAGGCAGAGGCACAGATCTGGCAAAGATACATCACATTAATTTCTTATTAAAACAAATTGCTTTTACAAGCTCACCTTTAGTCTGATTGAGACCCCAGAGTACACATTTGGGGAACAGATTTCACTCATAATGACCAAAGACAAACCCCACCTTTTTGTTTTTTGGAAAAGAAAGCTTAATAATGTCATCCAGAGAGGCAGCAGTGTTATCTTTCTTCTCTTTTTATAGCCAAATGAAAAAGCATAGGAATGATGCTTATAAATAGAAGGGTTGACTGTACATGACTCACAAGATGTGAGATTATTCCAGAGACTTGAAGGACAGTCCAGAGACTTGAAGTGCACATACATGCACTGAGATTTGGGCTTGGGGTGTTATTTTTCATACCTGGAAGAAGAATGCATTTCTCTTTGTGTTGAGATGTGCATTGCTGTTGTGTATGTGATTTATGACATTCAGTGGCCTTTCTAAAACATTCCTGGTCTCTGAGGAAATCCAGCATCACCCATGCTTTGATTTAACTTGGAAGGCTATGGCCAACAGCTTGGTACAGTGGGGGCTGTAACTTTATAAAGGAATTGAAATCACCAGCTTTTTTAAGAGGGAGCCTGGGAAAATGAGGTCCCAAACCAAGCCCAGGGTTGGCGTGTGAAGATGCCCAGTGTCATCCCAAGATTTTGCACTGATTGAAGCCATTTTGCTTTGAAAAACTAGAAAAGCCTGATGCAAAAATACAAGTGTCCCTGAGTGACAGAGATGTGTGCTTTCACTGGTACAGCCGTGGGATCCATCAGCATCCTGGTCAAGCAGAAGAGTTGTCACTTGCCTTCCCTCTTCCAAAAGTGTCCTCAGAGCCAGCTGGGCAGAGGAATAAGCTCACACTCCCCCTGGAGAGAGGTTTGGGGTCACTGCTGGGCAGTGCCTCCTTCCTGGCCAGGGGAGCTTCACTGGTCTCCCTGCTAGAGAAGTCTTTGTCAGCTCTGCTGGCATGGACATGCAGGGTGGTGGAATCATTCAAGCAGGTTCATGGGGCTAGAAGCTATCAAGGACCTTCCCCTATACCTCTGGTGTTCTTTTGTATTATAACCAAAGTTACTTTTCCCTTAAAATGAAGAAAAGTCTTGGGTTTTCACCTGCTACTATTATTTTCCACTATTATGCTATGTAGTAGCATTTTGTCAAATTAGTTTGCAACTTGGAGAATATAAAGAGCAGCTCACCATGAAAGGGGGTAGCACCACATCTGAGTTGCAGAAACCACTTAGTCCAGAGGGAAAGACTTCTCTTTCCAGCTTGGTGGTTTCCTTTATTTGGTTAAAAATAGCAGAAACTAACTTTTCTTTATATGCATCCAGGTCCTTATTACTCTTGAACTCTTCTCTGTGGTCCAGTTATTGAAATACTTGAAAAGACTAAAGTAAAGAATGTCTCTGGCATACTTTTTTACCTAAAACTGATCATGTGGTTGTGCTTTTCGTGCTACACGTGGCTGTATATGTGGGGGACACCTGAGAAATTCCAGCAGCTTCACAGTTCCTAGAAGGAGAAGAGATCTTTCTCACTTTGGTCAGGTGGGGTGGAAGGGAAAACTCCAGCACAGCTGAGATGCTCTGTTGGACTGCATTCCAAGTGATCATTTTTTCCCAGATGATCCTGCTCCCGTTGGGCTGTGCACATGCTTGGCTGGGAGAGGGGCATTCAGCCTTTTCCTGCACCACCCAAGTGAGGGGTTGGAAGATTCTATTGGGAAACTTGCACCCCGTAGCAGCCTGAAGAGACCCACCCTGCTGGAAGTGTGAGCTTACTGTGGGTGTGTGTTCAGGCTCTGATCACCTCTCCTCTCTGTGCTCTGCTTGCAGTTGTTTATCAAAAGGAATGCGAAGATGCTGTCCCAAAAACGTGCTGGGCTGTGAATAATGACTTCTGTGTGCCTGCTAGGAGCCATTCAGTGACTGAGCACAGACAGCTGCTGACAGAGGGCTGAATCGTTCAACAGTAGCAGACACTGGAATTAAGTGTGAATTTTGGAAATCACCTCATAACTTGCACAGGGACGTTAACATGTGACATCAAAGACTATTGGTACTGTCAGGCATGCATTCCCACAGTGAGCTTGCTCTCGACAGGATTTGCCTCCTGGAGGAAATACCAGCACAGGTTTGTGTAAATCTTTGTAAATTCCTGGCTTGCTTTGAAGGTATGGTTTGTCACTCCCCTTTAAGGCGTGCAGCCTTTCTCCCAGTTTTAGCAGGGAGTCATTCAGCAGTGGTTTTGGTCAGGGGGGCACATCACAGAGCAAAGTGTCTTCTGAAAACCTTTGTGTGGTAAATTAACCCCTTCGGCCACGTGCAAGTCCAGTACCAGGCTTGTCCACCAGCCACATACCATCTGCAGAAACCTGTGCTGAGGCTGGGGATTTGCCAGCCCCACAAAGCTCAGTACACTCACCTACATTTGCCACCTTTAGCTGTAGGTGAATTACGTCGCATGTGTTAGAAACAGAAGGCAGCTTTTCATGACAACTGTGGTTTGCAACACGTGACAAATACTAGGTCCCCATATTAAAAAGTGCAGCACTCCAGCAGCTTGGTAGTTGGAGCTTGGGGTTACAGAGTCATTCCTTCTTGTACCAAGATCAATAAGCAGAGTTTGTATTAAAGGTGGAACAGAAGTTTGGCAGCAGATCCAGAATCTTGGCAGAAGTTAAAAAATCAGATCACACGCACAATTTTTTTTTTTTCAGGAAAGGAATAATTTTAATTGTGCCTGAACATGTAGTTTTGCATGTACAATGGGGAAAAAGCAAACTGTTCTGTTCTGGTGACACTGGCAAACGGTGAGGGTATATCTCAGCATGGTTCCTGGCCAGTGTAAATATCTTTTGCTGTAGTATTTAAGACAAAAAGGAGGACTTTTCGAGCTCCATTTGAGAGGCACTGCAATAGCTCTGGGAGACGTGAGTTGCACAATGGCATTCCTGATGTTTATCCTCTATTTTCCCCAACTCAACTCCAGTCCAAATTTCAGCTTTAGAATTGGCTAAAGTGGGGAAATTATTTTTTTAATTTTAGGGACTTCATTGAAACTCCATACAAACCCATTCACTTTTAAGGGAGAGATGTGTAATTGGCAGCATCAGAGGTTTTGATGAACAGCTTTGCTGTAAGGATTAAATGAGGTGTTCCACTAACTGGTAAGAGATGATGGAACCTTCTTGTCCTCCCTTCCTTTTGACTGGAGACCCTTATTGTGGCAGATGTTTGACTGTGGGATTTTGTTCTGTTTGTGAGTGTGGCTGAAGAGCTTAGAAGTCAGAAACATCAGTATCATGTTCACTAAGGCACAGTCTATTGTCATTTTACAAACCATAGACACAGAGAGAATAACCTATACAGGTTGAGTGTGGGCTGAGGTTTTCTTGCATTTCTTCAAGGATTGAGAGAAAAAGAATACTGCCTAGGAGTTTCAGAGATCAGTAATTAGTGTTTTGGGAATGAAATTTCATTTCAGCGTCCCAAATAAATATCTGGTCATAGCAGGAGGAGGGATTAGCTGTTACCCCAAAATATCCTCTCAGTTTGACCTGTTTTGTAACTGAAATGGTAATCCATTTTTGCTGTTTTTTTAGCAGGTTTGAAGTCAGCTGCCTCCTCCTTACTGGTGCAGTAAGAATGTAATTAAGCAGAAGATGATACTGCAATGTGTCACTCATGTGCAAAACGAGAACATCAGGACAGGGATGGTTGCAATGGATACCAAAACCACAGCTCTTCTGAATGGCTTGCCTCAAGCTCAGTGGCTGTGTGTGTCCCTGTTTCCCTGGTTTTACTGGATCATCTTCTGCTGGACCGTGGTCGTTGTGTCTCAGCCATCATTCCTCTCTAAATTCCCACTGAAAGCACATCATCCTTGGCTGCTCCTTTTGTTTGTAGTTTGCCATTTTAATTCACAGTCCCCTGATGGTCTTCTCTGCCTGAAGGACAAATGCTTCTTGAGATTGTCTGAAGATGGAAAGCAGAGCCACACACATCCTTGTGGGACTTTTAGTCAGGGAGATGTTTCATGTCTCGTGGCCTGCATTTGTCATACTCTTGTAAGCAGGACTTCAAGGGCAGTCCTTAGCTCTCATTGCCTACAAGACCTCTCAGTGGTTATCACCCTGTAGCAAGCCATGAATCTACTATCAATTAATAATAATCTACCCATCTAATTAATAATCTACTATCACTTAATCACAATTAATGTATTGAGTGTATGATGTCATGGCCATGTGTATTTATGTAAGTAACAAAATATTTTTGAATCATGTTAAGTGGCTGCGCCTCTGTATGAGGATGCACTTACTGTGTTAGCAGAAATGAGCCCTAATAACACCAGATGGAAAGGGAGGTGAAATTTGAATAGACAGGCTAAGTGGGATACCTGCAAGTGGTGTAAGCACAAGGGGAGGAGAGGTGGCTCTGAGGGCCTTGTCAGATGTGCCTGTTTCAGTCACAATGTGCATTATCAGCAGGAAATATGAGGAGAAAAATAAAGATCAGGGGAAAAAGAAAATTTACTGAAATAGGATCAGATTGCACCCTGAGAGGAGGGTGCAGAGCCATCCCCCTGGAGAAAATCTCCCCATGTGAAGTGATGTCTAAGTCCCACAGCTGATTCCCAAGACTCCTGCCTTCTGCTTGCAGAGACAAGTTAAACAGCTTTGATCCTGTGCAGGGCTTGACACTGCGAGAGAGGATCAGGGCTGCCTCATTAGGGACTTGTCTCCTGCTTTTTCTGAAGGGTGCAGATAAAGGCAGGAAGAAAAAGCCTTGCAGTGAGGGAGAGGAAGGACTGGGCTGTTGCTCAGGCAGCAGAGCAGCCTGGGAAGCTGTAGGTGCCAGGGAATATGTTGGGAAGTTGCAATGGAGTGAGGAGGGGGATCACTGCACGCTGCCCTGTGCAGAGAGGTACTGCCCTTTTCATAGCTCTCCTTTCTTTGATACCAAGATTTATTTTTTCCCGTTGTAAAGCTACACAACTGTCCATGTGTCAGGAAAAATTACATTTACAAGCTATGTATATCAAGCTCTGGGAGATCCTAGGTGTAAGGAAGCTGTTTTCTTGTTTTCCTTGCAAAATGAGACAGCCACAGCTAGGTAACAAAACCTGTGAGCAAAAATAGCTTTGGTATTTATCCAGGATATGAAGAACACTGAGAACAACTGTGTGTGGATTACAATAGATGTGTCAGATAGTGTTTTCTTTTCCTGGGTTTCCTGGAAATTGCAAGGATGTATTTAATTGCTGATAATTTTTTCAGTCTTTAATTGCTTGGGTTCATCTTCTGTACAAACACAGCTGTAAGGCTGACATTGCAAAATTGCTACTATTTTAGCCAAGCCTGTTCACCTGTTTTTGAAAGCAAGGAATGGAGATTGCTACTTTGATTTGTAGGTATTAAAACTGTGAAAAACTTTTCCTCGGGTGTTTGAGCAGCAGTGGCTGTTGCCTTCAACACAAGACTTTCTGCTCTGCCAAGTTAGAATAAGGTTGGATGAGATGTTAGAGGAAAAAGGCTTGTGATGGAGAGACTTGTTGATTTTACTGTGGAAAAACCTCCAGGAAGTTGAAAGTCTTGGAGCACTGCCATTCCTCTCTATCCTATCCTCTAGCAGGGACTGATGGGTGCAGCTATGAGACCACTGCAGCTTTCTGCTCACACTTTTGTTACTGTGTGAGTTGGCATTTATTTGTGAATCCTCCTGTTTGCACAGGGCTGTCCTGTTAAAATGCGGGCTGGATGGGAGGGTCATAAAAGTGAAGCTGTACTGCTGGTGTTCTGTGAATGTGATGTTACAGTCCCAGTAATGACATTTACCAAGATTTGGAGCTTGTGCACAGAGTTATGCTGGAGTGAGAACTTATCCATGGTGCTGAGGTTCCTTTGTAAAGCAGCTGATGCTCAGAAAGGCACTGCCTGCCACTGCTTCACAAAAACGTTTCACTTGCAGAAGGATTCCTTTGTATCAAATAGGAAAACAACCTGAATTGTGCAGTTTATTTTGAATTACAGATGTCCAAATCCTGCAGAAACGAATGAACCCATCTCTGTTACCTTTGTGTATCATGAGATCTGGATGGCTTCTGAGCCCCAGAAAAGGTCCTGAACACATACTGCTTGCTTTTAAAGACTTCAGGAAGGTGGCCAGATTCTCTGTCTTCATCCTTCCATTCATTATTTGTTTGCTTGTTAACACTGACTGACCTTTCTGTCCCAAGTGCCACCTGTCTGCACCTGGGATGAGTTTTGGATTTCCTGCTGCGTGCACCCAGCTGATGTCTGGTCGTTCCAGGATTGAATTCTTGAATTGAGCAGTGGTCTCAGCATTTCTGAATCTGGAAACCTTCCTGAAAGCAAGAATATGCAGATCATAATCCAGGGCATGTGATGAGAAGCTGCCATGGAGGGAGGAGGAGGATCCCTGCCCTGTGAGGAGAGGTACTTACCCCTCTCCGAGCTCCTCTCCTTTCTTTGACCCCGAGATTTAATGCACAGTAGACCAGAAGGAAGACTTTGCCCCAGAAGATTTTTGATCCCACCTTGTGGCTAGATGGGCAGCCACCAAGGGTCCCTGTTTCTCCAGAGATGATGAGACAAAACTCATCCTAGATTTGTTTTGTCTCGTGAGGAAAGAGAGAGTTAATTACTTCCTGGAGAGCATGCAGCATGGATGAGCTGAACAAGCTCATCAAAAATTGTTGCTGACCTGCTTGTGCAGTACTTGCACTCAAGACCTCCTCAGGTCCCTTCCAGACTTAATTATCCCATGATTACTACATGCACCAGCTGCTTCAGAAATTTCTGGCACAGTTCACTCACCTCTTCTGCCACAGGTTTTGCATACAGAGATGGAATTGTACTGAGGAGAGCTGGAATTTCAGGCAAGGTATAAGGGACTGTCCTGGGTGTTCTGGCACCCAGAGCCACAGGAATATCCTGCAAACTGTGCTTGTTCCTCAGCCTGTGCTTCCTTCTAGTGCAGATTTGGGGGAACCATGGGAAGACAATGTCCTAGGTGGGAGTGGGTTTGCTTCTCAGCACAAACCCTTCTTCCTGCTCCTCTCAGGCATTTGGTCTGGTATTTGTAATTCAGCTGGGCTAATGCCTGCACACTGTGGTTGCTACCTGTGATTAAATCCTGAAGGACCAGGACAGCTTGGAAATATGAAATTTTCTGACGTGAACAACAGGTAAGTGGATCTATTCAGCAGCAAAATAGTCTGGATATTTCTTATCATTGTTGAATATTAAATTCTGGCCCTGTGCCTGCAGTTTATTCTATCTTCTAGTCACTGTTCATCTTCCCTCCTTCCCCTTTTTCTATTATTTTTCAGACGCCTAAATGAGAGGCTTTGCAAAATGCACAATGTGTTTTCCTTATATTCCTGCCTAGTCTAAGAATAAATTATGGCTTAAACTTGGGAATGCTGCATCTGTCACTAGTTGTGAAGTGGCCTTGAAGAATTTTGCCTTGGCAAGCCTAATTGCTGATAACCGGTTCCTTTATGCAAATTTGGGTGCCCACAGGACTGCTAATTCAGTGGTTGGCTCAGGGAGGCAGAGCTATGGTGGGCAGGGTGGCTTCCCAGGCAGTGCTCTGCATTGCAATGGGATGCCCCAGGAAATGGGTTTTTCAAGCATCATTAGTTTAGATACCTGCAAAAACTCAGTGTATTATTAGACCCAGCCCCAAGGAAAACAACCTACTTATTTAAGTTCCTGCTCATCCCTAAACGAGTCTTCAGTATTTATTTTTAAATAAAAAGAAATTGCCCTGTTGCTTTCCTTGCCTGGCTCTCCTGCTTCTGGTGGTGCCCACAACATCAGTGTGATCATGCTGCCTGCCAGCCTGTCTCCTGGGACTCTCTCTGCACTGTTTCCCCATCTTACCTGCTCCTCTCTCTTTGTAGAAGCACTTACTGCTCTGCAGAAGTTTGGATTCTGGGGTCATGAAGATGCTGGCCCCGTGCTTGCCCTGCAGGTGTGGCTGTGGTGCTGAGCCAGCAGCCTCACACCCACCTGTACCCTGAGGAAATAAAGGTGATTCACTCCTTCTGCTCCTCCAACAACAAAAAAAAACACCTAAAGGGAGTGGTGGCTGGGAAGGATGTCCATGGAAGGCTGCATGCTTTGCTGAGCATCTTATGGAGCAGCCTCTTCTTGCTTTAAGGCTTTGCTGGAGCATTTTCTCCCCGCTGGGAATCTGGGCACTCAGGTAACAGTCCTAGACACAGGTACTGTCACAGCACCAGCTCTGAGCACGTTGTGCCAGCTGATGGCTGGCTGAGGTTTGCCCTCCTGAAAATGGAGTGATTATAGAGCACAGTGGGGCTCGGTGTGTGTTGAAAGCTGCCCAGCTGGGTGTGCAAATTGCAGCCCCTGCTTTACCTGGAAAGGTCAGCAAGCAGTGCAGCTGCTGCCTGGCTTGTGCCTGGCATGGCTGTCTGTTTTCAAAGGCTCATTCCAGCACGTTCCCTCCAGTGGCATTCAGTATACTTTTCCTTTTTATTTTTTTGTTTCAGGACACAGGAAAGGTCCTGGGTCTCAGTGTGATACATGATGCAGAGATAACAGGGCAAGAGAAGGAAACTTTAGTTTCGTTGGATTTTGGTTTTGCCTTGTTAACAGGGGAAGGCTAAGGGGTTATTTGTTATTTGGGCAGAAGTGGCACTTGCATGGGTCCTGGTCTGGGAGAATCCTCGAGCTGGGAGATGCAATAACAATCAGCAATGCCCTGTTAATGTGAGGAGGCTTGTGCTGTCATCATGGTGCTGCAGCGTGGACCTGCTGTGAAGGCTGCTGAGCAAAGTTTTCATGTCCTTTTCTAAGCTGGAGTGCAACAAAATTCTTAACACTGTGCTGCAAATCCAGGTGCAGCAGCTGCCACAGCCAGGGAGGTGACAGAGGGAGCTCACAGAGGAAGCCTGAAATTAAGGTATCAGCTAGACATTTTGGATTAAATTTGCGTCACATTGCAGTAAACCGCTTAGAAATACACCAGCAGACAAGATTTCCTTTCTTTTTACAATTGTTGGGTCGATTTCCTTGAAAGGCACAGGAAGTAACAGTGACAGGAGGTGAGCTATCAGCACCCATGTCTGGGACTTCTTATCAGGTGACACCATTTCCCTCAAGAGTAGCTTTCAGAAGCAGAGGCAATATTTTGTTGCTGTGGTGTGAATTTGGCAGGTGCAGTTATCACTGCCATAGACTCTGTGTCCTCTCATTTATCCCTCTGCTGTGAGGCTCCTCCTACCATGGCACCGATTTTATTTGCTGAAAGAGGCCTTTAAGTGCATCATTCACAAAGTACAAGGATCACATTAGCCTGGAGAATTCCTGCTGGGTCCCACTCCATTTCCATCCCCTTTGCCACAGTGAGCTCAGGTTTGCTGTCACAAGCAGGTGTGACACCAGGCTGCACACCAAGCTGGGGTGCCAAAGGCTGCAAATAACACACCCTGTTTTTCCTCTCTTTGTTTCCTTGTGGAGGGATATTTCTTCCCTGCCTTTTTATGGCACAGCTGCATGAGCATTTCGGGGCATGAGGTGTTACAGGTGAGGATGGAGAGCACAGGCTCCTGCCTCCCTCATGGTCAGCACCATCCAGGTAAGGTGGAGCTTCCACCTGAAGAGAATATTTGATGGAGGATGGGGAAGTGTTTTGACAGGGTTACTTTTTCCCTGCTTGAGATTCTGTGGCCTCTGCTGAAGAAATGGGCTTGGGAGGAAATCTTTGGTCTGAGCATGTACTGGGTGTTCTTATGCTCTTGGAATCAGTGATGTCACCTAGTGATGCCATCCCTCCATGCCTCTGGAGAGATGGGCTCAAATGTCTGATTTGCCACTTCCAGGTGCTTTGTGCTTCCTGAAGTCACTTTCTTCTCAGAAACAAAAATCCCCTTAAAGCAGGGTTTTAAAAGGATTGGTAGAATATAAATTTTGCAATAATTCTCTTGCAATTTATTTTTGAAATGTAAATATTATGGCAGAACTCAGGGCCATCAGATATTTTGGCTAGCAAGTGCATAGCAAGATAAGAAGAATAACCAGCTTTATAAAATTTTTTGTATGAGTAAGAAATTGCTTAGTAGAGAAAATGGGAGGGCCTAGAGAGATTTTGGAGGGCTGGCATTCATAATTTAGGCAACAGAGCAATTTGGCAAAGGGAGAGAGTTCTTTAGTGAGGAAGAAAACTTCCTTGAGGAATCTTTCTCTGGCACAGTTCTTTTGCTTTGCTCTGGAGAAGCTGGTGTGTGCTTGCCCCACCAGCTCCTGTTTGAAGTCTCAGTTGTGCTCCCTGTCAAAGCCTTGAGTGGTTGTCCTTACAGCCCTTGGGAGACCTGCCTGGAGCACAGCACTCCATGGCAGACACTGAAATGTCACCCCCAAATTCTGCATTTAATATTGTCAAAGACCTCTGCAAAATTAAAAAGCAGAAAAAAAAAAATAGTGCATGGAGTCTGTCCCTGAAAAATGCAGAGTAGTTGACTAGCAGTGGCTTTGGACGCTGGATAGTTTAAAAGTCTTGGTGTAGCTGTTGATTATTCTCTTCAGCCAGCTGAATTCAGACAAGAACAGCCATGGCATCCCAGGAAAGGGGCTCTTACCTCTCAGCAAGGAAGATCACCACAATCCTTCCTCATAGCCCAGTCCTTTTTCCTTCACTGTCTTTACTGATGGAACCCATACAACCAGGACAGAGGAAAAAGGGGAACTTAGCTCTTCAGGTCCATGACTGTCTTAGTGCACGTAATTACCTGGAAACAAATGTGATTAGGGACATCTCCCATGGTCTCAGGCAATGCTGAACAATCTGCTTAACAGGGCCTGTAGACCTGAAACTGCTGCAGCTCTGTGGATGACTGCCTCCTTTCTATGTGCATAAATCTGTGAGTGTGTAGAAGCCTGTAAAATTGATGAGCACTTTCACCCTTATAAATTTTATCCAGTGTGGCCTTTAAAATCAAGGGTGGTTATTGGTATTAAATATAGATTTTCATTATTATTATTAACCCTCTGCTCACCCTTATGTGGGGGAAAAAGACAGAAAATGAACACTAAAGAAAAGGGAATGAGAAGATTTAGTTCGTTGGGTGAAAGTAGTGAAATCACTTTCAGGTCTGCAGATTGGCAAACTAAAGCCTGGTTGTAAAGATTATATAATCCAGATGGGAAGAATTTGAAGGAGGATATTCCCATTAAATTTTAACTGCCTAAATGCAGCACTGCTAAAATAAAATATGTGTGAAACAAATCACTATTCATGACTGCTAGATGGGAAATCAAATGGTTTTCTTGGCAGAATTTAACTCAGTTGAGAATGTGAGATACAGTGCTATTGAAATACGTTGCACTGATATTATGAGGATGGAAATGGTAACTGGAACCCTGAATTTACATCCCTGTGCTCCCCCGTGGTTTGGCTGCTGTCCTGAGGGGCCATGTCCAAGGATGAGCATGGACATGCCTGGGAGCAGGGGAGGGTGAGGGTACACTGAGCCTGGCTGCAGGGCAGAGCAGTTTTACAGATCTGCCAGGACCTAGGACACTGTGAGGTTTCATTCTCACAGGATTATTGGTGGGCTATAAAAACTTTTCCCAGAGCAGAGTAACAATATCCACACTCCATTGCAGGCTTTGGACTCATTGCTATCTGAGCACTGTATGTTCTCATTCCTGTATTTTCTTCTCTCCTCCCATGCTTCCTTTTTTTTTATCGTGGAGTGGGGTAGTTTCTTCACTCTCTTTTTTTTTTTTTTTTTTTTTTTTTTTTTAAGAAAATCTGGTGTTAGCATTATGTTCTTTTATTTAAAGTGCTCGTTCTACCAAGTGTACACACAAATTTGATTACACAAATTACAAATTTGGTCAACTTGGCATGAAGGTTGACTTTTGGGAAGTATGCCAAAGACATCTTCTGAATGTGAAAGCTGTAGTCTTTGATGTAGGCATGTGCATAGTAATTGAATTACTGATCAAGTACTGTATCAATGAAATAATCTTTGTAAGTTCTGTGTAGTAAAGTAACTACAGATTTGATGTTGTGGGAAATGGAGTAACCTTTTAATTGATTTTTTTGTTGTTGTTGAATATGCATACTTTATACCTCTTAATAAGGTAATCCTTTTCTGGCTGTTTCTGTGTCCTTCAGAACTGAGGCTTTTCTTTCAATCACTTGTCACTGCTTGTATCAAGGAACTTCTCAGATGTCCTTTCTTTCTGTCCTTGGTGGCCTTTTCTCCTCAGCAGTGAGGAATCCTGCAATGCCACTCCAGTGAATTACCCTTTGCTTCCCCTTCTTTTCTATTCTCACTGCTTTCCCCACCCTCAAAAAAACCCCACCAACAACTTGCTCCAATTCTGTTGAAGTTTTGTGGGAAAGTTCATTTATATAATCTGTGCCACTTCTTCCTTATCTGTCCCTCCCTCCCTGCCCTTTGTATTTTCAGGAAGACTTAAGGTCACAGGACTGCATGGTGACAGTGGTAAATATAATATAATCCATCCCTGGTGTGTCTCAGGGACAACAAAAGTGGGTCCATCAAGACCCTACGATGCTATGGATTCAAAGTTAATTGCCTGTCCTTCTCCTCCTCTGTGCTTTTTCTCCTCTCTAGTTGGCTGCTCCACAATTAATCTCTGGTCCAAGGAATAGCTAAACTGGTGCTCATGGTGCTGGTATCAAATTGCAGAAGAAACAGCTGAAGAGAGAGTGAGCATCACCCTGGGGTCATCTTTTGCAGCAGCTGTTGAAGATGCTTCAAGGCACTGTAGGATGGCAAATAGAGTCACCCACAACACAGTAACTCCATGAGCCTGTCACTTCTGGGGTCATGCACTGTGTGAACCCGAGGAGAAGTTCTTTTGCAGATCTTTATTTTGGAGTCAGTCTGAAGCCCAAAGTGAGACCTGAGCATGTAAAACAGCAAAGATGTTTAGCTCCCCCTGCTCAGGACTGGACAGGACTTACAGCATGGGTGATGAAATTACAAATGGCTGATAAAGGTCAATTAAACTCATTTTAGGATGTAGACATTACAGATAAACTCCTAAAATATGACATCAGCAAGGAACACACTTAAAAATTCACCCATTGCTCTGTCCAAAAAAAGAACTCACCCCTCACTTTGAATGTTACCAGTGGGTTTGATCTGGCAGCTGCAGCTGCCAAAACTGGAGGTCCACTTTTTGTTCTTCTCCAGGATCTTGTCATTTTATGTCCTTCACATTAGAGCCTGCCTCCTGCCCTTTTCTAGTTAAAGAAAAGAAAAATTGAAATCAGAAATTATTGGACATTATTATGTTTCCACTTGTTGCTTGTGTTCACACAGAGAATTTAAATGGACATCTGCTAGCAAGGAGAATTCATTGTTTCCCAATGTTTGTTCTTACTAGGGCAGATGTGTGAACTAATGGAAAAAGAAACATTTGATTTCCTTAAATTCAAATGACCACAGAAAAGAAACACAGGAAATAATGTGTCTTGACTGGTAAAGAGAATCAAAATTATGTAAATACCTCTGAACACGAGTTTGTAGATCTGCCAAAATGAATTCTGGAATACTGTAAGTGTTCTTTCTTTGATGTTTGAGGTGAGGAAAAAGCCAACGTTTTGCATCATATTCACAAAACCAATATTCTATTAATTGTGACTGATAGCAAGTGAGGCAGGAATTTCAGCATCACTCTCTTCTTTCCCAGAAACCCTTCTCTGAGGCATTCTGTCTCAATGTGATCAAACCAGGGTTTCATCCACCTCGTTTTTTAAAGCTTTTGCTCCCTGCAATACAAAGCTGGCAAGGGAAGTGGAGGAAAAAGGAGCAGTTTGAAGCTTTAGAGCAGAGTTTATCCAATTCTGCCTGTCCAACGTGCAGAGCTCCTGCAAGGGAGTGGGACTGTACTGTCACAGACCTGCTCATTTCCATGGGCTGTGGCAGTAGCAGTATTTATTTATACAAAGGAACGTTTGAATGCCACATTTTTAAATCCTGTAGGGTTCTGTGAGGATGCCTGACCTGTATCTCTCAGCAGACTGAGAGAACGACTTTTCTCTCTGCACTTTTCCATCTCTGCTGTATTAATTTCATTTAGAGTGGTAAGGATTTTGGTTTGGAGGCTTACCTAAACAAATGGCAGAGGACAACAGCAACAGCAATGCATTTATAGGTAGTTTTATACAGTGCCTTGACCAATGAAAATTCTGAATGCTCTTGGCCCCTTGTAATTGATGTACAGATTCTCTCAGGCCATTTAATTAATTAATAACTCAAGCTTTGTGGTGCTGGTTTTTTCCTTTTACCCCTGACAGTTCAATACTTGCATTCCTTTCACCTCTGCTGTAAAATTTGGCTCCAATTGCTCTAAGCCCCAGAGACCAATTCTATACAAAAATTTCGCATTATTATTATTATTAGCATTATTATTATTATTAGCATCATTTAAGAGCAGCTGCTTCCAGATGTTGTCCTTGTGTAACAGGTCTAGGATGGGGGTTGGTGTGAAGCTTTCCCCAAACCTCAGCCTGAAATTTGGGAAATTTGCTTGCTTGTCCATATGTGTTTTTAATAAAATCTTTTCTGATTTTATTCCTTCTTGCAGTTGTGAGTCAAAGACCAGAATCGCTGGAAGAAATGGAAATAATTTAACAGCATCTTTCAGGAAACATTTGGAGATTAGTGAAATTCGATGGTTTTTTTTTCCTACATGGACTGGAAACTCAAAATTCGTGGCGTCACCTGTAGGAGTTTTTGGGATTTTCTGAAGTAGCAGGACCCATAATGTTGGGAATAGACATAAAACCTGAGAAGTCTGTGCCAATTCATGAACATCCTCTCTTGGCTGCAATTCTCTGGAGCTGGGGCTACCTGGAAATGTAGAAAGTCATGAGTGAGACTGAAATGCAAAGGAATTTTCCATGCTGCAGGATCTGAGTGATGCTTCATCCATTTTGAGGTGTGAACAATTACTTGAAAAAAAAAAAAATACTGTGCCTTTTTGAGAATGCTACAGGCAAGTGTAAAAATGGGTAAAAACCCAGCAGTCAGCAACTGAGAATGAGAGAGTTTAGTGAGACATGAGAATTTTGGGGTGGACACAAAGGGTGGGAGGTACTTGGGTTCTGATGTCCAACCCCAAACTGCCCTTGCCTTGGGGAGTTGTCCAGCCTTGCAGCAACATCTCTCCACACTCACCCACTCAGACCATCCTCTTATAACGACTTTTTTTGGAAGAAAAAAATTCATTCTACAAGCAGGAAGCCAAAATGTCGAGCAGCTTCCATACATTTGTACTGTGTTACATGGTGGGATTGATGCTGTCTGGGTGTGCATCACAAACTGATGATTCGTTTTTTAATTTGTTTTTCTGAGTGTCTGAGCAAGGTGTGACTCCTGGGAAAATTTGCTGGGCTGGCTCTGGTTTGAAATTTTGAAAGAGGGGGTCTCTATGAGCAGCAGGTCCACTTTCTGTTGTTTTTGCAGTTTGTTTTAAAGGTGAAGTTATCCCCAGGCAAACCAAGAACTGATGTGGAGAGGAATTTTCTTCAAAGAAAGCTTTCCTTCCACGTGGTTGAAGCCGTGGGTGGATTTAGTCAAGGAACACCTTCATGTCTGCATGGAGGCTCTGCTGCTGCACCTGCTCTAGGAGTTACATCCACTATGGGTGTAAGAAAGAGAATAATTATAATAAGCTAGAGACTGGCTTAAACTGAGATGAGGTCGAGCATATAAACTCAGATAGGAACTAAAAGCAATACTTGGAGTATTTTAAGCTATTTAGGGCTATGGTTTTGCTAAGAAGCTCTGTTGGTGCCCTACTTTCTGAGTGGTGTAATCAAGGGCCTAAATTGTCCAAAATGTCCTCCCTCTGTCCTTTCAGCTCTACTATTTTAAAAGCTTCTGAAGTGAGGGTCTCAGAACATCTGAAAAAGCAAAGTAGTAAAATTCTTGGTTATTTTTTTGGTCATTTTAAGCAACTCCAAGTGTCAGTGGTATTAGTGGTGCTCTGGTTTGCCTCTGATTCTCCAGATTCAGTGACTGCTGATGAGTGCAGTTTGTAGCTCTTTGTGCAGAAGAACACCACTTCAGAACGACACATGTCAGTTCTCTCTTCTGTGCATTGAAAAATTAATACAGATTTCCACTCCATAAATGCTGTCACCACCATCTAGTTATCAGAGTGTTTTAAATCTGTTACTGGGGTAGCACACATGCAGGAATGTTACTAAAAATTTGGTGTCTCTAAAGAGGTAGACCGATGAAATATAGTGACAGTCATAAGTATGTGAATTTCAAACACAACATGCATAAATAACACCTCTTAAACACCATTTTGCTGGAAATCTGTAACCCATTGTAAAGTGCAAAGTTCCCAGCTCTCTCTGAGTGGTAACAGGAAAAGAACAAAAATGCTGATCTGATCTGGCACATTGTAGGTAAAATGCAGGTGATGTTTAGGCTGTTTAATAGATGAAATACCATTCATGAAAGCCCACATAAAAGCTCCTTCTGCTTTTACTTTTTGTTTTCTTAAAGATCCTTATGTCATTTATTAATGGTACTGCATCAGCACAACTTTTAAAAAAGATTCAATTAGTGAAGTCTTTAAGCAGTGTGAAAGATGCAGTTGTTGAGGAAATAAAGAATAGGTGAGGAATAATCTCCAGGGAACACACATTGTTCTGTACCATGACCCAGTGCCTTCTGCACTGCCCTGTGCAGGGCAGCTGCACCTGCAGGAAATAGAGTCCAAAATTGCTCTGTCTGTTGCAATATAGCAGCCTGAGAAGTCTGGAGGAAAAAAAAAATCCCTGTCCATAGAAAGCATGAAGCTGAGGAAAAGACCTGTGCAGAGTCTGGTAGCATTTCTTGAACTGTTTTGCCAAGAAGTAAGAGAGATTGTTTCCAGTCCTGTTTGCATTTCCATTGTCCCCATATACAGGCATATGCGAATTTTCTTGATTGCTTTATCTAGTATTCTTCATTCCTCTGTCATCTGATCTGTTGGGTGATAATAGCAGATGTCAACAGCAAGGATTTTGTGTGAGAAACCTTATCAAGGACAGCACAGGCTTGATGTGGCAGAAGCAATAATTTCTGCAGCTTCTGGTGTGCAGTGAGATTTTTCTTATCAATTAGCTTGCCACTCACAGGTTTGTGCCAGCTTTCTGGAGATAATTCTGCCTTCTCTACTGGCTAAGCTTGTTTTTCCCCTGTTAAAAAAACCCCCTCCATACTTCCCTCCAGTTGTGGAGCTCCGTGGACAATGGTCATTGCTGAATTGTGCAGATCATGTGCTAAGACCTGCATGACAAACGCTCTGGTGGAACCTAAACATCAATATGTGTGTGTGGATCCAGGTCACAGTTAATCAGTCCTGGCCTCTTCTTCTTCAGCCACCTGGACAGGTGAGGATGCTGAACGCTACCCTTGGCATTCCTCACAGTTGTGCTGCACAGGACTCGATTCTGTTTGTGATGGAAATGGCAGGTCTGGATGCAGACTGAGCAGAGGGTGGCTCTGCCAGGAGCTGGCAGGTGCCCAGGGGACCGTGGGGCAGAGGCAGTGTGGGGCACCCTCAGAAATAATTTATTCCTACATCTGGTTTAAGTCCCTGCAAGTTGAAAACTCTCCCTTTCACTGTTACTACATATGGGTACTTCTCCTCTGAATACAAGGCTTGGGACTACAAACTACTTACAATGTGTATTACTAACAGTGTGTGCTCCCTTGAAATTCCATATTTTATAGATAATAATAATAATAATAATTAAATAATAAACAATGTCAATAATTAGTATCGATCAATAATGTCAATAATTAAAACAGCTCCAGCACAACAAGGACACTATGGAATTGGACACTGTGGAATTGGACACTATGGGCAGCACTCAAGAGGGGCTGGCTCCCCCAGATCAATCCTAATTCAGTTCCTTCAGGATTTGAAAAAAGCTGAACCTCAGTAAAGGTAGAGTTCCCACCAGAGGTTTTAGGGAGGACATTGTTCTAGCTCACAGGCCTCTCTATGGGTGCAAAGTTCTCAGCCAGTTCTCAGCAATAAAAAAGCCCCTATGAGCAGAGCTCTAGCAATATAAACATGCTTGGTCTGAGATTGTCATTCCCCTCTTGCTCCAGGTAGAGGGTCCAATCAGACCAATGTTCTGGTTTTCTTCTTTACACCAGCAGATGCTGTTGGCACAAAAGATCACTTTAATTCCCTGTGTGAATTCACATTAAAGATGTTATGCTGGCTAAAGGTGTCTGGTGAAATGCTGGAAGGTCCTGTGACAATTATCAGGATTTATAGAATCCTCTATGGAACAGCCGAATTTAGTTTCTGTGTATAATACGAATTTGAATACTGTCTCTTTTTGTTTTCCTTGTTTACCTATTCCATGGTGGCACAACTATTCCAATTCTCAAAGCAAGCCCCTTCATTAGAGGAGGTATTTGAGGGAACCTTTTGGCTCTCTGTCTGTCCTTAGCCCCTAGCAATCCAGTGTGATAAAACCTTACCCAGCTCCTCCAGTGCTCCCAGGGAGCTCCCCCCTCCCAGGAGCAGTTCCTCATTGCTTTAGGACTTGGAAATCATCTTTCTGGGGCACTGCAAAGTGCTCGGATGGCCACAATCTATTCATCCTAAAGGGAACTGGCAGAGTGGGAGAGAGATTCCTGCTGGCCACTTGGAATTCCTGTGCTGAAAACTGAGGAGTCTTGCTAATAAAATACGCTGCACCCATTGGCAGGAAAAGTGTGAACCTTAGTTTTGAGATAATGTTATTTGACTCACGTAACACGTCCTTACAAGTTACTTTATTTCTAAATATCCAAATAATAGGAACTAGGGTGATTTTCTCCAAAATTTTTCATGCCCTTCATATTTTTCACCCTATTTTCTCTTCCCTTTCAGGCCTTTGCTCTTTGCCAAACACAGCCTTCTCCAGAACTTGCCTGTGTGATTGCCTGAGCTCTAGCAGTACAGCTACTTTACATGCACAGGGTTTGTTGTGGGAGAAGCTGAAATGCTTTCCTGGTGTCAGAGAAATCTCTGCCACAATGAAGAAGATAAAAATAATAAAGAATATAATAAGAAGATAATAAAAATAAGAAGATAGCAGGTCTCTAGTGATTTGGGTGTTACAGCCTGATAATATTCTTCCTACAAGCACAAACCTCCTCTTTGACCTGGGGCACATCATGTAGACCCAGGCAGTCAGAGATATGCAGGTCATCATGCAACCCTGCTCCTCCTTTGTAAAATAATTCTGCTCCCTGTCTGTGGAGTGCTTAAAAAATAAATATATTAAAGACTAAGACCTCCAGACACCAGCAGCAAGAAACAGATTAAGTGCATTAGCAAGGATCAGGAAAAGGGAAGCTCCAGCACAAAGGATCATCATTTGTTGCAAGCTAGAATTAAATTTGGAAGCACAAGACTAAGTGCAGCTTCCTCCTGAAGGTATTCCTACCACATCAGCAGGCTGGACACAAGGAATACACTGCACAAGAACGGCAGGAGCATGAAGGAAAAAAGTTAAGATGTGAAAATGTACAAAAAACGCTGAGAAGGAAGATGCAATGCTGACCTGTAATTTTAATATGTGAAAGGGATTTGTGAGATATTGAAATATATATCCCGTGCTGTATACTTAGTACAAGTCCTTTTTTGCAACCTTCTGTCGTTCTGTGCTTGCCACACTGAATGATGGGTTCATTTCCTGCCAGTCAGCCTGGAATGTCCCGTGCATCCAGTGGAAAATGACACAAAAAATGGCACTGTCTTTTCTGACTAAAGATCCTGCCCCAGGTATGAGCTTGCATGGCCTGCAAGATATCCATGCCTTTATCAGGAAATTTCAGGTCAGCATGAACAGGGTTAAAAAAAAAAAAAGCCAAATATCAGGGAGGGAATAAATTTGTTTCCTGTTATACAGTTTGTCCTGTAAACTTCTAATGGGGATTGATGGCTAAAACTGGCCACAGAATTGAGAAGGAACTATTTAGCCAAAGTGAAATAATACCATCAATAGAGACTGATGCTCCCCACTTGATATATCAAACAAGGATGGCACCCTCAGGACCACTAGGACCAGCATGCAGAAAGTGGAGCAGGATTTCAGTGTTCCTTTGAGCTTCCAAAGACAGCATAAATTGGGTGAGGAGACACTGATTGTGCTGAATTTGTCACTCTGAAATTTGTCACTGAAGACCAGTGTTTCTAATGCCCTGTTCTTTCTTACCCTCTACTCATCAGATCTGAGAATGAAATGGGTTTAAGCAGTCTTCTGGTCTAAAAAATGGATTAAACGCTTACTAAAACATCTATAAACATGTCTTACTACATCCAAAACCATTTATCAAGGGACTGCCTGAGCATTGTGCAACTGTGCTGCAGTTGCTATCCATGTACTCCAGGACATTTCTTTGGGATTTAAAGGTGCACAGACAACAAAAAGTCTTATTATATTATAGCCCCATAGAGCTTTTTTTGATTTTCCCACTCCAGATGACTCTGGCTGGAGAGCAGGATAGTTCAAGGAATACCTGTCTGCAGCACACTGCCTCTCAGCTCATCTTCCATGAAAGGAGCCTTTAGTTCTTGTTTCATTGTACACAGCAGGTGTGTGCAGTGCATGGAATTCTCCCGTGGGCTATGGTGTATTTTAAAGGGACTAAAAGAGACCAGCAATTCAAATTCTTTTTTTTTTTTTTTTTTAATTGGCCATGTATGCTGCATTTATACCTTGTGTTAACGAATTATGGTGGTTTTGTTGTGCTTTTAACTACAAGTCAATTCATCTCATACAGCAACCTTTGAAATATCCATTGGCAAAAACCTGATGAGAAGCAGTGATGCCCTTGAAATGGAAATTTGAGAACAAAAACTGTGGATGTTTGAATGAGACACCAAGGAAGAGTCAGAAGGCAGAGCTGTCCTCTTTGCAGTGCTCTCCCTGGAGCATTCCAAAGAATTCATTCATGGCTCTGCATGGAATCAGTGTTGGTGGGAAAACCCTTGGGATGTGCATCCTCCCCCTGCGTGGACTGAGCTGTCAGGAGCCACCCCCACTCCTCTGGACAAGTTTAATTAGTCTTAATTAAGAAAAAAGAAATCTTAATTAGGTCTTCATTAACCCATAACCACTAAAAAGCTAGGCTTGTTGTACATGAAAGTGTGAGAATTTACACAGGGGGTCATTCCTGAACTTACACTTTGACTTTATTCCTCTTTTTCTCTTGGAACTTTGACAAGAGTACAGCAGAATTCTGGTTTCAATTCAATAGCAGTCTAAGTTGTTGGAGTGCAGAGTGTGCTTTGTGATGAGGTTAGAAATAACATGTTCACAGGTTTGAGGTATTATTATTTGAATCTTTATTCAGGTAGCTTGCTGAGGGAAGCATTCACAATCTGCATGAATTTCCGGTGCAACCAATATAAAAATGAAAAAAAAAATTAAATCAAAAGTAATTAAACTGATAGTTAAACCCACACTGCAGGAACTGTGGGGTGCAGAAATCCACATAGCCTATTTTTTTCAGGAGTTTGCTTTTTGTTGCCTTCTTTCAAGTGATTTCAAAGACTTTTCAAAGGGAGGATTAGTGCTGTTCCTGAGTTAGGCTGCAAACCAGAGCAGCCATGTGAGATTTATTTCACCTGGAGTTCCTTTCTCAGCCTTGCTGAGTTCAGGTCCCTGCCTCAAAACTTGGCACACCCCAGGGCATCCCCTGTGGCACAAACCTGTGCCTCATTATCTCCCTATTTGTGCCTGGGAGAAGGCCAAGTGTGTGAATATAACACGTTCTGGTCATGTCTCTGAAAACAAATTTATCACCTTTTATGTTTTGGAGTCATAGAGTGAAAATCCTCCTCCAGCATCCTCCTCTTGTGAACTCTCTCTTTGCTGAGAAGGACCAGGCACCCTTGGGAAAAGTGCAGAATTTCTTTGCTGGCTGTGCCCATGTGGAGACTGCTGGGGCTTCAGGCAGGAGAAAAAGAAATGGGAATTTTCTTTGGCTGCAGGACTCACTGTGCTCTCAATGGAATAAAAAGCATCAGTAAAGCAGGCAGGAGAGTTCATAGCATTTGTAAGGGTGACGTACTGAGTACAAATTAACCATTGCAACAAATATCTCATCTGATTGTGTTGTCATGCACTACTTTGCAGTATTGCTGTTGCTGGTACCAAGCAGGAAATAAATGAAAACAAAGATGCAAAAGGAACATTTAGGTATGAATTAATTCAATTGCCTCCAGAGCTGAGGCTGTTCTTATATTTCAAAGCTGCAAAAATTACCTGAATTTTTTTGTTTTCTCTTCTTCTCCATGGTCATTCAGCTCCCTTTTTTTTTTTAATTTTTTTCCCCTGTGTATGAGTGAATAGATAGCTGCTTGATCAGGGGAGTGTAGTTTTTGCTGGAGTGAACTGGAGACAAAACAGTGGGAATTTTCTTCCCTTGCAATCAAGTATTTTACATGGAAGCAACAACTTTTTATAACTTTTTAGTGCCAAAGAAGTGGAGAAGTGGTTAGGGGAAACCACAACACCATTAGCAGCCTCTCAAGCCATGGAGATACAAATATACAAAGTTTAAGTGCTCACAAACCCATGGTTTCTTTCCCTATGGAGTGTCAGTGATTCCTCATATTCCTGCAGGACCCCTGCCCAGAGATTGGCAGTGAATGTTAATATGAGGGCTGGGATTGAGAATTTTCTTGAATTTATTTCTTGCATGTTTCTTAAATAGTTTACATTATTTCATGTCATAATGTAGTAGAACTGATATATTTTTATATCTCACTCTCCTCAGGGAATTCAAATTTAGTGATAATTGAAATATTTAACAGTAACTGCCCAAATTTAAAAAAAAAATATTATTTATATAGTGTATAATTTTGTTTCACTGAAATATGCCAGTAATGGCCATGTATATTTTGTGGAATGCACATATAAATATGAAAGTTAAAGAGAAACATGGTACTCTGAAACTCAAAGTCTTTGAATATATTTTACCAGTGTGTATTGGAAAGAAAACAAATGTTGACATATTTCTGCAGAAATCCTGTCATCTAGTCAAGTGTACTCATTAAAAATGACAGCAAAAGGGAAAAATTAGAAAGCAAAATAGATTGAGAAAAAACAAAGTCTGGGGAATGACAAGAAAGAGGTGACAGGATTTAAAAAAAAAAAAATTATTTTCAGGCTTAGGCAAGTCAATGAAAGAACAGCATGTTATTCCCAGAATACCATATCCCTGGTATTAGAGAACTGATCCCAGGAATCAGAAAAAGTTCATTTTTCTGGACTTTGTATCTTTTCATATAATCATCAAACTAGATATTTAGGATTCATGTTAATTTTTTATTAACTAATGAATCTGGATCGTGCCACTCTCCTCTCACCAAGTGAGCAGCATCCTGAAGTGATTTCTTGCTGACTCTAAGGTCAACCCAGAAGAGTAAAATTTTGTCTAACTTTGCATAACTTAGATCGACTTTTAACACCACCAATTTTTTTTCTGCAATAATAATTTGGGACCTGAAAAACATGGATGAGGATTAACAGCCTTAAGAACAAAGTTCTATTGCCTGAAAAAAGAGTGTAAAACAGTATTAAAGACAGGAATTCAGTGTCCAAGAGTGAAATTTGGCTTCACATGGGGCAGGGTCTGAAGAGAGGATCCCACGTGGTCAAGTCATCCTTTTTTAGTTATATATAATATAAAGACTGACAGAATAATCATATTAAAGTAAAAATAACGAAACAACGGCTCTTTTTATATTTTCTTCTTTGAGCTCACAGCTTCCATCTGAAACTCTCAGGGTGGGGTGTGGTCTATTTTAGTGCCTTGGAGGATATGAGATCCAATGGCAGGTTGCCAGAGGAAGGGCTGGAATTTCTGTGGATGCATTCCATGCCCATTCAGTGCTCCTTTCCTTGCTCTCTGCACTGCCCTTCTTCTTCACTATTACAAATTAATCACAAGATTCACTTGTTTCAGCTGAACTTCACATCTTTCCATCTGATGGACAGCAAATAGTGGTCAAAACAGGGAAAAAAGGATTAATCTGAGCAGCACTGGAGTTTCTTTTGTGTTCCTTGAGCTGGAATTTAATAAGGGATCTGACCCTTAAGACTGAGTGAGCTGAAATGAAACACTTCAGTGGACCTTATCTCAAGTATTGTCAGTATTACACCCTTGGAAAAGAAATTCAAAGCCTATTGTGAGGGAAACACAGAGGAGTGTGGTAGAAACTGGAGAGGTATTCCACTTAGCATCTGTGCCATCTGAGCCATGATTGTTTCTTGTGATAAAGAAAAAAAAACCCAAACAAAACAACAAATTTTTTTTTCCCAGTTCCTCCTTTGCTCTGAAGTTGGGCAAGTAGGCATCATTCATCCAGGGAAGGCTGCAGAAAACTTCAAGCAGATTTTTCTCTGCAGGAATGTGAATGTATTGCACCTCTACACCCGGTGTCACAGAGCTCGCAAAAATTACATTTCTGCCACCTTTTCTCTCGACCTTTGCTCTTGCCCACAGCTTCCTGCCCGCTCCTGAGAGTGCCTGGAGGAATGGTGCCTGCTTGGAGGCTGCTGCAGCTCAGGATCCAAGCAGGGATCCAGGGGAAATCCAGTTCCCAGAAGCCCTGGTGATGTCTTAAGTTTTAGCTGTTATATTTTTCAGATCCTCTATTGGATTAGTGTATAACTCTTGTCAGGAAAATTAAGCTACAAACACCAGAGGTTTATGTCCAAAAAGAAGATAGAGGAGTCTTTTACTTTATTCTAATAAAGGGAGAGGCCATGGGGCATTCCCCTGGGATCTCTCAAATTTTTGGAGGACTCAGCCTCCCTTTTTATCCCAAATTCCCATCTGCATTTCCCTCTCTCTTTCCCCATTGGCTGAGGTACTTGAGACTTCCCAGAACACCTGAGATTCCCCTCTGATTTGTAACCCTCCCTTTTAATTTTTAATTCTTATAGAATTCATGTTTTTTCCCCATTGCTTGTTTCATCTTTCAATATCCAGTTTCATTTATCAGCAAACTTACAGTTCGTAAAGGCAAATATATCTTTTTTTCCCATCCATCAATCAGTGGAATCCATCCCATTGTTTCTTTGGTCTCTCAGTGCTGTTTTATCTACCAGCAGACCCACAGCTTGTTTGTAAAGAGAAATCTGTCATTCCTCTCACTCTGAACTCTGTGTGGAGTTAGAAAGCTCTCTTCACAGTTTGGTCAGACTAAATCCTTCCATGCCTGAGAACCAAGGTCATCATCACAGCCTCAGGCCTGAAAAATACAAAGAAAAGCAAATTGAGGAGAGCAAACTGGGGGAATGGGACTTCATTACTTGAAGTTGTAATTGCACAATTAACTCCTGATATGCAAACAGACCAAACTTCTATCTGCCCAAAAAACTCGTGACCATTTTCCATCTTGGGTGTAGCCTCTGCAAGGCTCCTGCTCTGCCCAAGGTGTATCTGCTAAATTATCTTTAATATGCACCCACTTTATTCTCGAATTCTGTTCCAGGTAGCCAGTCCAAGGCATCACTGGCCCATTGTGTGTGCTGGCTCCAGGAGGGCTGTGCTTCTCCTGCCTCCCCATCCTCTCATCCTCCCCAGACCCAAGGTCAGCACACACTAAAGGAGGTTTTATCAGCTGCACCCAGCTGGAAGTCTGGCCTCGTACCAGCCAGCCATGGTATAATTCAGACCATTCCATTTCCCCCAGCCCTCCTTCCATGAATTAGTAGCTGTAAAGCACAGCTTTGGGCAGCAGCAAATCTTCCCATAATTTTTGCCTTCTGGAGCCAGGTAACAGTCCAGGTTTCCATCACCACTCTCTCCCCCTCTTTCTTGCTGTCTTTTAGGGACTGGAAATAATAATACTCCATATTGCACATCCTCCTTACAGCCAGATAACTAATGATTTCCACTGTGTCTCTGCCAGGATTAGGTAACTGCAATACTCTTCATTTTATATCTGTCTTAAAGGCAGTAACAGCAGTACTCTAAATTATGTACCTTTCTTCCTTTTTCTCTGTCAGGCAGATATTGTTATGCTCATTTTATGTGCCTTTCCTGGAGCTGTAATAGTTTTCATTGTATTTCCTCAGAGCTTATTATGGTAATATTCCTCCTGCATACCCCAGAATCATAAGTGGATATTTTTGAGTCATCTCTGCCGTATTTTACCTGTACTACTTGTTGCAGTTTGAGTAATTAAAATGGTGTCCTCAGGTTAACAGCTCTCAGAAAGGTTGTACTGTCTCATTTCTGGAGTTCTCCATGGGCTGCCTTGAAGTTGGAATTGTTCTGTAAAGAGACCTCTGCCCGTTCTTTGTCCTGGGACTGGATAAGGATTTCAGCCTTCTTTTCCTAGCTCACAATCTGAAATTTGCTGAGCAGGGGCAGCTGAAGGAAGCTTCACAAACTCAGCTACTACTCCTTAATTATTTTCTGGGGTTTCATTGCTAGCTATATATTTTTCTTCAGACGGTACAAGTGTCTCCTGTGAGGGCCTGATTGGAGCAGAAACAATACTGTGTGTTTTGGGTGATCTTCCTCTTTCCTGCATTTATACTAAACAGGGTAACAAACCAGGAGTTGTTTTTCAATTTATGTAAAATAACTCCAAGCTGCAAGACCAACCTGAAAATCTCTTAATAAACTGTTCAGTAAATGGATCTGTGTAAATAATACACAGGAATAAATTTGAACTGGTTTGAAAGCAGAGAAGGAGGGCTATATTTGCAGCATGGTTCAGAGATTATAAATTAAATCACACCAATTTTCTCTCCTGTTCCAACTTTTATTAGAGAATCAAAATTCAGATCAGTCTCAAAAAAAAAGAGTTCCTTGTACTGCTTGAATCTCATAAGGAAGTCTGACTCTACTTGCAAGAGATCACTGCCTCTAAAAAAATTAAACTGCTGCCTGGCCATGATAGCAGCATGAGAAACCTGAAAAGTAAAATACATTATAAGAAATATTTTGTTTGCATTTTGAGATGAAATGAAGTAGAAGCTGCTTAGAAAACCAATGTGATGTAGCTCCAGGTTAGGGGCATAACATATGGAGAACTCTTAAACTTCATAGGAAATTAATAGATATAACTGAAGAGGGTAATTTCAGGAGTATAGCCATAGAAATTGATGCAGACCTGTGAGTTTTGCACCCAAAACTGTGTTATTAAAATTTCCACCTTATTGCCTGGCATGGACATGAACCACAGAGGAAATCAGTCAGAACTATAAAGGTATAATCAGGACAAGCCAGTGAAAATGGAGGGCATTCTGCAACTTGGAAAGAAGCTGCAAAGTTCATTGCAAAGAGCACTACATTTAGGAGGAGGGCTTCTAGCAAAGCTATTCTAAGTGGAGTTACCTTCAGCTTAGATGAGAAAAATATGCTGGCCATATTTTTTCATATAAATGAAAATCGAATTCTTAGCCAGAATAAAGAGAGAGAAAAAAAAATGGGATCTAGTGTGATTGTGAAATTCCCTCTGTAGTAATCTGATCTACAGCCCATCAGCCAGGGCAGGCTTTATCTGTCATTGCCTGACAAGGAGAATTTCTGAAGAAGAATTTCCAAAAGAGTGAGCAGAGGTGATTCTGTCAGCAGCAAAGGACATCGAGTGTCATGTGAGCAGAGCTGGGCTGGTGCTGGGCACATCCCATGCCAGAACTTCCATCATAAACCCCTGGCATGAAGGCATTGGGTGCAAATCGGTGCTGATTTCAGCACATGCAAAACATCACAAAGAGCATGGCAGCGATACAGGGAAGTTTGTGCTGCCCACAGGGGTTCACTACTCTGCACCTCTTGTTGTTCCCTGGATGAAATGGTTTTAATGCCTCACTTCCCTGCTTATAAAACAGGTGTGTGGCCACTCCAGCCTTTTTCAGGCGTGGAGGGTGATGGGCACTGCAAGGCCACCAGACTGATTTAACTTCACATGTTAAATGTTCAATTTATCAAACTGTGTGTGGGTGTGAGTGCTAATGGAATTTCTGTAACAGAGCTTTTTAGGCTCCCTAGACAAACCATGAGCTCACCCTCACTTGTGGCCATCAGTGATCCGTGGTACACAGGACCAAATAAGCAGGTTCCCTGTCCCAGATTAAGTCTTTTGAGATGACACTCTAATAAAAGTCCCTGCCTAGTGTTTGCCTTGTTGCATTGAGTAAGTTAAAAGAAAGATTTCTACCCACTTGCTAATATAAGAAAAAAAATTAAACTAGCTATTCTGGGTGTCTACCAAAGTCTGCCTGTCTCAGATAGCAACATTTCAGCACAGGCAGGTGTAATAAAAGCCAAGGAATTTATTGAGGAGGAGCTGAAGAAGTTAAATTCTGATAACGACAAATAATTTACATTGGGATAATTTTTCCATTTGTTTCAAATAAGGCCCTATCACTCAATTATTTCTTTGTAAACCTGGTAAGTTTTTACAGATTTAATGTGTGCAAGGTTGCTTATGCTTTTAAAGAGATCTGCTTTCAGTGATCTGGAAATACTGATGTTATGATGGAGGTGGTACTAAACAAAGAAGAGCTAAATAAATGCCATGGAGCAGAGGCTTCATGTGTTAGGAATATTAAAAATAACCCATCAGTGCTCACAGGGTCTGATTTCAGTAAAGCCTGCTATGTTTTCCATGCCTTTATGCATGACTTCAACTAGAAAACCATTATAGAATTGGGAAATATCTGAATATCCAAAGCACAATGCTCCTTGGCAGAGCTCATGTGAAAATAAGAGAGGGGAAACACATTTAATATTCATATATTAATTGACTGTAAAGTCAGTACATTCTGTTGCCTTTTTGCTTCGTCCTCAGTTAAGTGTAACTGTTCTGTGTCTGATTTTTTTCCATCAGGCTCCAGTGAAGCAGCACACAAAAAAGAAAATTTCTAAATAGAAATATCTCAAATGAAAATTTGACTGGGATGATCCAAGGAGCCCAACTTTGAACCACTGGATCCAGACTTTGTAGGGATTCAGGGAAGATCTTGAAGTCAGATTCCTTAACTCTGCTTTCAAGTTTTATGTGAATCCATACAAAAGCTCTTCCTGCTCTTTTAGCCTGGCTTCAGACACAAATTTTGTCTCTGGAAGGGATAGTCTCTCATTCTTTCCACAGTAACTTTTGGAGCTGTTCATTTTAACCTTTCACAAGGGATCAGAAGTCTCAAAATATAGTATTTCCACAAACATAGTGAATATAAGCAGCTGATACAGTAGAAAGAGTGTGAAACTATTTGCCCACAACAAATGAAGAGGTTGTACTGGACTCTTCCTCACAGCCATCCAGAAGTTGTGAACCATAAGAAAAGCTCAGGAATGAGCATTTTTCTTCTTGGGTTTCAAAAATCTAATCACAAAGCATGGACTCATGGTATTTTAGGTTTTTTACTATAAGATTTTCTCTTACCTGGGACTAGCAAGAAGGATTTGCTGTGGTGGGACACAACCCTGTTACCTTTGAAAATTGACTTACATACTCAAACCAGTTCTTCAAACACACCCTTGATCCCTCGTTCACAGAGCATGGAAGAGTGGTTGCAACCAGATTTTAGTCCTGAAAAAGATTGAAATAATGAAGTGAAGAATTAAGGGTTTAGTTTTCCTGCTTTTTTTTTTTTCTATTTTATTCTAATTAACTTGGAGGGAGAGAACAAAGTGATCTCTCAGAGTGTTTCACTCCTCTTCAGAGAAAAGGAAAGAAACACCAAGCAAATAAAAAAACTTGATTATTTCAAATAATTAATTCAATTTTTGGAGTTGTCAGGATGCTTGAATCCCACAAATTACTTACACACAACAGGAATTCACCTGTGTTTATATTCACAGAGGCCCTAGAACTCATGCAGGAAACTAATTTTTCCCTAATCTCACTTTGCAGTATGGAAATCAAAGGAAGAGCTGTTTTAACAGACACAGCAATTCCTGCACTCAGGATAAGATGGGAATGTGTGAGATTTCCCAGGTGCTTTCCTGAAGGGTTTTCCATTCTTCACCAGGTGTCTCTGAGCCAAACTGCACTGGGCAGGTGTCAGTAGATGGTTGGCTCACATTTCATGTACCAACAGAAAGGGGTAATTATATTAATTTTGAAGTGTTCATAGTGGTTTCATTTTGCTCACTGCCAGGAGGTGAGAAAGGATGAGGGATATTAGGGAAAGGATTAAAGGAATAGCTTTGGGGCCAGCTTTGGGGGAGGTACAGCACTTGGTTTACTCTTCATTCAAGCTGGGTTTCATGAAAAAATTCCCACTATATTGTATAAGTCTAACCTAAAATAAGGCTGAATTCCTGCAAGGGGAAATCTTTCAAAATCAATGTTGAAATGGAAAATAGATTGTCAAGATACACCAGATTAGGCATGGTAAATTTAGAATTTCAGAGAGAATAATTTTCTTCTGGATATTTCATGAGAAATAAGGAGAGACAAGATTTTTTCTAGCAGGCACCAGTCTCCCATATTGTTGATTGTTGAATGTCCACCATGGTCAAGATAGGCTTTGTGAATGAAAGTAATTGGAAAACAATTTTTCAGCAATTTTTTGCTGACCTTAAATCCCAGCTAAGCTGGGAAATGGCATTTACCTTGTGTCAACGGTTAGAGATAGGATTTCAAAAAGAAAAAAGGTCTTTTTTTCTCTATAAATACATACAGGTCTATATATCTACATGGGGAAGCTCATGTATATATAAAAACATGTACTTCATGCCTATATAAATATACATTTATAGGTATATATTAACCCTTTATAATTGCAATGAGAAGGACCATTCTGGCTATTGGGTCAGAGATTGGTTATCATGGTGTTTTTATTTGGAGGATTAAGGGTAGAGTTTACCCTCTAGAAAGACACAGGCAAGGTTTCCAGTGATGCTTGTACTGGCAATAAAGATAATGTGAAAAATATGGAATTGAATGACTTCTTGTGTATTTATGTAGAGGCACTGCCAAACCGGATGTAGGTTTTCCTGGGGTTGTAGTTAGAATGACAGCAGATCACATTCTTTTCAACATATAAGGCTAAATAAATATTCCACTGGTCTAGACAGGTTTTTTTTTTAAGGAAAGCAATGTGCAGAAGAGTTTTCACCCATGCATGGTGCTGTTTAGAGGCAAATACCTCTCTAGAACTGTTTTGTGTAGACAGCTCTTACCTGTGTGCTGGCTGTTGCCAGGGATTTAAAAGGAAAGCCATGAGGCATGCAGTTTCCTACTGATTATTTTGAGGTTAAGAAGAGGAATGGTGTTTGGTAGGAGCAAGTGGCCTCACATTTGTTCCAATGCTTGACTGGCTGTGGGTTCCTGCCCAGCAGCTCCATTGTAAGGAGCACTGGAGCATGGTTTTCTGGCAGAAAGCACTCAGGAAAATCATCCTCCACTTTCTGATGTTTCTGATGTGCCCAGAGAGCTGTGTTAGAGGAGGAGGAGTTACACAAGCCCTGTTGATTCGGGTTGACTTGGTTCTCCAAAAGGAGCAATCAGGAGATTGCTTCTGATTCTGCTGGATTTGGAGCAAAAGTTTCTCTATGAGCAAATGCTTTTGTGCAAGTCTCATGATTCCCCTGCTGTTTTCTGATCTGCCATCTAACTGAGGCAGAGGAAAAATCTTTTTTTTTTTTTTTTTTTTTTTTTTTTTTTTTTTTTTTTTTTTTTTTTTTTGAGAGAAAAAGTTAGAGAGGTTAAGGCTTCCAGGGAAATGGTGTTGTGCTTCAGACTTTCTGGGATCTCTGCAGGCTGGGCAGCTAAGGCACATGAAGAACGAGAAACATTGGACCCCAAAATGCCAAACGACACCCTAGAGATCAGACTGCAGGTGTCTGTCCTGGCTCCTTCTGAAACAGGCTGCTCTGTCACTGAGGAGCCCCGAAGTGACATAAAAACAGGTTAGGCTCAGCTCTGAGTGCCCTGTCAGCCCTGGCACTGTGATGGAGATAAGAAGCAGCACACAGCACCCAAAAAATGCATGGGGGGAGAAGATGTAATCAGGAGCCACTGTGAAGATGCTCTGGCTTGTGCCAGGGAATGAAAAATGCAGATGTTCAGTGGCATGGCTGGAATGAGGAGCTGTTTGTTATTATCAATTGGCTCTTGGATTATTTGCATGGGCAGCGTGGCTCACTGACCCAGCAGGGTCTGTGTGTCAGAGCTGTGCTGGCTTTAAAGCTTACAGGCAGCAACTCTCCCACAGTGGCAGCAGATCACAAAAACCACATCCATAAACAGATCCAAAGCCCCTCCCCTGAATTTACTCCTGTGATTACAGCAGAGCAGCATCAATATGTAAAGGAATCAATATGAGGGAAATGAGATCATTAAAATACAGCAGTGACTGAGCAGCAGCAGATTTGTCAAGCTGGGGAGTTGCAAGAAACACAGGGAAGATGGACAGGGTGAACTGGGCACAAAGTTTGGGGTCTCTGGACCTCTCACACCTCTTAATCCTTTGCAATAGGAGCTGCTGGAGCTTGGTAGCATTACAGCTTGTCTTTAAAAAAAACCAAACTTGTATAGGTAATGCTGTGCCCTGTTTCTAAAGAAAATGACAAGTTTCACCTTTGGGAAAGAATCCCTAGAGACAAGCTGATGACTTTTTGCAGAAATTAAAGCATTTACAGGCTCATTCAGTGGGGCTGCTGTGCCAGTGAAGGGGAGGAATGAATCCCTCAGAGAAATAAAACTGCAGGGACAGCTGTGGTTGTCCTGGCAGCCCTGCACAGTGCATGTGGCACCAGAAATGTGCAGAGTCCAGAGCTCCCAGCACTGTCCTTGCCATCCCTCAGAGTCAGAGAAATTCCCGAGGATGGAGGTGGGCAGTGCACTCCTTTCTTATTACACCTGGAAAATCCTGTTAGCCTTACAATGTAGCTCATTTAAGTGTCACAAGAGTGCTGAATGCATATGCAATCTCAATATACAATGTTCCTTTCTTTAATGGGGTTTGTTTAGCACCACTTAATTCGTGGCTTGTCTGAAGTGTCTTCTGCCTTCACTCAGAGCCAGGATTAAAAAACACACGGAGGAAACGAATTTTCTCATGTTTGGGCTTGGTTGTTTATTAAATTTTATCTAAAGTACAGAAAGTTCAGCAACACTCCTAGCCACCAGCTAGAATCGAGCAAAATGGAGAGAAATCCAGATGCTCCAAGGTCTCTTAAAGCTGAACAGTCCAATAGAGAATTAACACCTCTATTATTTATACTTTTAACCCAATAACCAAACTCCTGTGACCCTCAGTGTGACACTGACTGCCCAAGCAGAAACTACTGCCTGAAACCAGGAACAAGAAGGAGGAAGAACACAGAAGGGACACAACACCCAAAATCCTCCATCTTGTCCCATACCTATTACTGTATTATAAAAACCTCAAATTCCAAACCCTTCACCATGTGAAGTCACACACTTCTATTTAACTACACACCCATGATTTTAACTCCATCACTCAAATTTGGAGCCTTCTCCAAGGCCTCAGGTCAAAAGCAGTGTTCTCCTGGGGGTCAGTGCCAGAAAGCACAGAAAGCTCAAAAAATCCAGATTTCTGGGTTTTAATGGCAATTTGCAAGGACTGTTCCAACAACACATGAGCAAGGAATCTAAACATGTCTGGGATTTTGTGTAGATTCTGCTATTGGTTTTTGTAGATGTTGGATGTCAGATTGGATAATATTATTTGTGTTCTTTTGCTTTTGAGGCAGGCCAGGATTTTGTAAAATCACACTTGTGTGAAATGAAGCTCCTCCTCTGAGGCTACGAAGGCTGGAGCAAGAAGTAAAGACAAGATATTGATGCTTGTACATTTTCCACAAAGCTGGAAATCACCTTGTGGCTTTTCTGAGTGCCAAGCCCTTACAAGTTGTTTTTTGGAGCCAAAAACAAGCCTGAAGGACGAGGACTCAGCAGCCCTGCTGGCCAATCCACGAGATGGTAACTCCAAGGAGAGTTTTCCCAAAGCAAAGCTCTGCACTGTCCCCCAAAGTGTGGGACAATTTGTCCTGAGTTGTTTTGCTCTGGGCTTTCTCCAGGACAAGCACAGGTGAGCCTCTGGTTTGTGAAGATTCCACATTTATCAGCAGATATGTTCTCAGCCAGGCTTTTTTTGGAGGGGTAAATATTTTTCATGTTTGGATGGATAAGTCTTTTAGCTGTTTTTTGAAAACCTGGAAACTTATATATGATGCTAAATATGTATTAGTTACACACACAGCCAGTTTATTTCCAAGTTGTCTCATTTGGCTATGATCATTTAGGTAACTGCTCTGTAATGTGGACCTGAAGAGTCCTAGAAAATGTTTTCTGGGCAAATAAGAAATAATTCTAACCTCCAGTAATTGTGAAAAATGGAGAAAAACCTCAATAAATATGTATCTTTCTGAGGTTTTACATCGATTCCCTTTTTATTAGCTTGGTAAAGCAATTTTCAAAATTACATTTGAGGGCTTTTAAATGACCACAGTCTCTGGATGTATCATCTTCAGACTATTCAATATATTTGTACTGTATTTCCTGCACAGTGTACATTTCAGCTCTCTTTTCTTCTTTGTGAGAGAAATATTGATTTATCTAATAAAAGTTAATTTAGGGGGGGCATTTTCATCCACATGGACATTGAAATACATCTGATATTCCCCTGATGTATATTATATGTATATATGTTTAGTATACATATGTATTTATTTTGTATGTGTAGTCTCAAAATAAATAATATATAATATAAATATAAATAATGCTATTATTTAATAATATAAATATAAATAACAATATTTATCTATTTTGAGTATTTGTGTCCAACTTGAAGCTCACAAATAGTGAAAAAAGTTTCCAATTCCTCACTCCCTGGACTTCAAGGTTACACAGGTACCTCAGCTGTAAGAAAGTTTTGGGAAAGGATATTTTAATTTCATTTTGTGAGGCCTTTTTTCTTTTCTTTTCTTTTCTTTTCTTTTCTTTTCTTTTCTTTTCTTTTCTTTTCTTTTCTTTTCTTTTCTTTTCTTTTCTTTTCTTTTCTTTTCTTTTCTTTTCTTTTCTTTTCTTTTCTTTTCTCTTTTCTTTTCTTTTCTTTTCGTTTTTCCTCTTGGAGGGGGGAAATTTATTTTCATGGAGAGTTGAGACATGACACGCTGCAATTAACAGCCTGTGGGTTAGTGATATATTTAGACAATTTTGAAAGTCTTTCATGCCACTGGTAATTTGGAATTGTGTGGGATTAGCAGGGAGCTGAAAGGAGGGGCTCACTGCACACCAGGGGACCACATTCAAATTGCCACAGTGACAACAGACACCAGGACAATTCCAAATGCAGTGTTTTGATGCTTATATTAAGGTGACCAAGCCTCATGTTCAGCCTCTGTAACCTGCACCCCTCAATGCCTTTCCCCAAGCCTTCCCCAGTCCAGGACTTGCCACTTCCATTCCATTCATCCAGCTTAAAATGAAATAAATTTTTTTAAAAACCCATAATAAATAATGAATTATATATATATATATATATATATATATATATATATATATATATATACAAAATGTATAATATATATTATTTTTATATATAATATAGATCAGAATAAGGGGACTATCTCTGCAATAAATTTAATTTTACTCTCTGAATCCAAATGGGAGTTTCTTTACTGTGACCTCTGGAGCACACTACAAAAATGGGGATTAATTTTCTCATCTAAAAGGCCACCATATGGTCTTCATTTATGTCCAGAGCAGCTCTTCCTACAGCTGTCACAATGAAACATTGTCACAGGTGACTCAAATATTCAGAATTTTTTTTGCATGCAGAGGGTTTTAATTCTTCTGATTCTAAATCAGCTCTGGGGGTGCCCCGTGTTCCTGTGCTGAAGTATGGCTTAGAAGTGCAGGAAGAAAGAAAAAAAGAACCTTTTTCATTCCCTTAGTGAGATTTCTTTAAAGTGTCTTTCTCCAAATGGCTCCAACTAACCTTCCCAGAAACAATTAAAACAGAAAGAAAACTTGCAAAAATTTTGAGCCACAGTGCTAAGGAAAATGAAAAATAAAAAAACCAAAAAACCCCATCTGCCTGTGCAAAGAAACCTTGACACAATGCATAAATGAGTTCATAAGAATATGTACAGTGCAGGAGTAATGAATTCATATCATTAGTGTGATGAAAATAGCAAATTGTCTTACTGAATATGGAAAGAATCAAAAGTATTTAATGTGGACTTCTAGTGCCAGATTTGCCCAGTTTTTCTAAACAATATAAAGTTGTGTGTGATGTTATTTGGAAGGCTGGTCCCTGTCTGTGGTGCCATCTTTGGAGTCAGCATTCAGGTCTGTTCCTGTTCAGATATTTTTATATTCTGGGTTTTACCTCTGCCTCCATTGAAGTAAGGCTTGAGCTTCTATTTGTGGAGGCTTGTTTTTCATATGGTTTCCAGCATGCCATTTTAAAAGTGCTTTTTTTTTTTTTTTCCCTCCACTTCTATGATTTTAAAATGGCCAGATAGATTAAAATTTGGGCATACAAAAAAAATATATGATATTCAAAATTAATCTCTTAGGAAATACAGCTTAGTGCTGGACAGGAAGGGGTCTGGCAAATTTTAAATCATGGACATTTGCTCACCTCATCTGTTCCCTGCACAGATCCAGAGACCAGGAGTGCAACAAAATTGAATAAGAGGCAGAGAGAGGAATGAAGATTTGCTCCTGTCCCTTTTAATGCTGCATGTTGCCTCCAGAAAATACTTATTTATCAAGAGCTAAAAGGACAAGGGGGGGGTATTTTCTTTCTTGAGGACCCTTTGTTTGTTTGTTTGTTCGTTTGTTTTGGAGTTTTTGTTGTTGTTGTTGATTTTAAATTTCTTTTTAATTTTTTTTTTTTTACTTGCTGAAGACCAGCTGATCAATAGCACGATGTTCTTTTAGCTATATGGCACACTGCATTTTTCCTTCCATGGGTATGAGGCAGGAGAATGCTGCTCTGCTCTCTGCACAGCAGGAATTCCCCCCAGTGACCAGAACAGCTTCACCACAATGAAAAACACACAGTAACACCTAATTAGGAATACTTTTGGAACAGACAGAATAAAGGGTTCTCATGTCCCTCTGACAAAGGTGTAACCCTGGGACAGAGTTTAATCTGGCAATTAATTTAATCTTAATTTCAAATTTCAAGTGGAATCTTCATTTCAGATGTCCTGAAGTGTTCAGGTGTCCATGGGAAGCAGCTCCCTGCCCTCACCTGGAGCTCTCTTTAGAAGAGGAAGGGCTCTGGGTGGGTGTGATGATCCACATCTCCTTTCTCTCTGTGTCCAGGAACCAGCAAATCCAGCACATCCAGAGCATCCCTGCAATGAACGCTTCCCTCCAACTCTTAAAAAATGCAGCACACTCCTAAAACTTCCTGTGCTAATTGCTGACACAACCAGAATTATGTAGTCATAAAGAGAGAACTTTACTGTGGTGTGGGGAATTATTTAGAATAGAGAAGGATGTGAATGCCGAATTCTCTGAATGATTTCTGTGTGAATTTCACATTTAACTTATGGTAAGTACCTTGATAAAAGCCCTGGGAGAATAATTCCATCTTGTAACTTTTTCATGATTACTATTGTATGGGTTATCAATCTTACACCTTACATTTAGATATGCTAAATAGGGCTTTTCTTCCATTAATAATCAGAAAATTTGCCTTTTTTTTTGTGTACTTCTCAGAATTAAAATCAGTATTAACATTATTTGGCTATCTGTTTGGACAGGGAATTTCAGTAATGGGAGAAAGAAAGCTAATTTCATTTTTAGATTAATATTACTGGGTGGAGAAGAGCCACACAAAGGAAAATTTATAAGATGATTCCCCTCTAGCAGATTCATGAGTGGTTTGCAATGATTAAAATTCTTTTATTTTTGCAGGAAATAGTTTTAGAAACTCTTCCCTGCCTTAAAAGCAACATCCTTATTCTGTAAAACTCTAAAATGTGGGCTGCCAGTGTAAGCATGTTTTGTAGCCTGTCAGAGCCCTGGGGTGAACGGTGCTGGCAGCGTTTGCAGCCCCCAAATGGAAGCTGCAATTCTGCAATTCTCCCTTAATTTTGAGCTTTTTCTCGACCCAAACTACTGCACAAGCCTTTTTCCTCCAGCACAAAGCCCGGGGCAAGCACAAATATGTTTACAGATGTAACACAAGTGAATTATTTCTAAGGGCCAAGTTTATCTTTAAAAGGCTGATTTCACTGGAAGACTCCTGTGTGCTCCACAGAGAGAGGCTCTTTCCCAGGGGGAGTGAATTATTGAGATAATAGTCCAGGGCAAAAGCCTCTCCTGTCCTCCTGAACCCTCCTCTGACAGGTCATATCCTGGCTATCATGGAGCAGAAAACAGAATTTTTACCATAGCTGAAGGATGCCATTCTTCCCTGCCTCAGTTTTCAGTGTTTTCCACAGATGTTTGTTTTTTTTTTCTGGATCTCTGATTCAGTTCAGTGCTCCAATCTAAGCTCTTCCCTCGTGCCATCTGATTTTCTGGAAATGCCTCACCAGGGCCTTTTCCCTGCTGGAAAGAGCAGAGGGTGGTTTCCTCTACCCCACAGGCACAACAAGCACTGAATCCTGGAATCATCACACCTGATCTACCAGAACTCCACTAAAGGGGAAAATTACATCCATCTATCTATCTATCTATCTATCTATCTATCTATCTATCTATCTATCTATCTATCTATCTCTATATCTATCTATCTATATCTATATCTATATATCTATATCTATCTCTATAGCTACATCTATATCTATCTATATAATCTATATCTATATCTATACCCATATCATCTATATATATATCTTCTAGTAAAGAACTGTTATTCCTTTTCCCATATCTTTTCCTGTTAGCCCCTTAATTTCAAAGTTATAATAATTTGGAGGGAAGGGGGTCAGATTTCCCATTCCCACCTTCCTTGGCAGACACCTGTCTTTTGAAAAACCCTGTTGTTGTTTTTTTTTTTCTTTTCCCAGGATTTCACTTTGCTTCTCTTTCATTTTTCCTTTCAGAGGAGCCAAACCCAAATGTGTGCAGACTGATATCATCCATCCCACATGTGACTGGGGCAGGGATGCTTCTGGGTTTGAAGTTCTCTGCATTAGTCCAGGGAGATAAATGTCAGTGACCAAAGGCTCTTTGCAGAAGGCTTGCCTCTCCCAGTTCACACAATTCCCATGATTCTTTTGGGAGGTTTTTTTGCACTCACATTGTGAGTTTAGGACTTCTGCCTGCTCAAGAGTTCAGAACAGACCCTGATTTTTAAGAGCGATTTCGTTTAAAGTGTGAACTTTACAGGCAGTTACAAAATGAAAGCTCTCTGTTGCAGAAAATGGTGTTTATTTTCTTTCCCTCAATTCCCTCTCCTGTAAATGAGGTCAGGAATGTTATGAATCCAACATCATTAGTGCTTGCAAAGTGTTTTGAGATCCCTGAATGGAAGGACTTACATAAGTGGGAAAGTCTTATTAGGATAATTATAATTGCCAACTGTACTGGCACAATATAGATCACTTAATGAGTTATTTGGCTTTTCCTTTCTCTCCCTTTCTCCTTCTCAGCTCCCCTAAGCCACATAAATAGACTGATTCTTAATTGGCAACTTTCATTTCTAGCAACTGGATTTGTCTCCGAAGTTCAAACTCAGCAGAAACATTTAGAAAATGCAAGGTTGGTTTGGGATCGATTGGAATTTGCAGGGCCAGAGTGAAAAGGGGGTCTGGGTGCTCTCTGAAGAGCAGGTTTCTCTGCCCTGACCTAGGTGTGGGTGCTTGTGACCAATCTGTTGAAGGAATTGGGGATTTAGGCTGGTGGGGGACAGGACAGAGATGAATGGTCTCTGCTGGGAAAAGAAATCCCCTTTGTGCTTTGATCTCCCATTTCACTTGTGCTGGTTTGCACGTGTGGTCCTCTGGAACTGATGCAAAATGGGATGATAAGAACAGCTCTTGCTCTTGTGTTAGGACCTAAAATACTATTGATAGTCAGGCAGCTTCCTTCTCCTAAAACTTTTTGTCCCAGCTGCACTCGTGTTCATCCCTGGGAAGCAGCTGCTTGAAGCTTTATAAAAGAAGATTAAGACAAGTATTAATATTTAAGAAATTATGATCTCCCTGTAGGTATTATTACCTTACAGGCATAATAGCAATTCTTAAATCTGTAGAGGTTTATTTTTTGCTGAGCCCTGAACATTGGATCTAATATGAAATGTGGACCCATCTGGAATGGCAAGGATGCCGACTGCTGTAGAGAATGTGTGCCCTTTCTTTCCTTTCTTACTTTTGTTGTGTTGGAAGTATCCCTAGAACTCCTCCCCTTCCTGTCCTTAGGAGTGATCCCAGAGGTTGTTTGCCCATGCCTGGGAACACATTTTATAGAATTGCCACAATGAGGGCGCCGTGCTTCATTAGTATTCTTGCTATACAATATTGAGCTGAAACTCACACATACAGATCTGTCCATTTCTCTTAAATGTTTTTCAAACATGCAAGTCCCAGTCTGTATTTGCTGCTGCATCAGTATTTTTCTCTGATAGTAAATCAAACCACTTAAAGAGCAACAAAACAAAAGCACAGTTACTACTCTGTTTAACTTCACAGGGTAGCTGATATCTTCTTGCTCTCTTCTTTAGGATGCAACAGACTCAGCAGACTCAACCATATTTTAAAACGTGGAGAAGGCAGATATATGAACACTGAATTGTGTCTCAGGCTCCTTCTGAAGCAGCAAAATGGGCTGAACTCTCCCTCTTGCCCTCACACGCCTTTCACTTGCTGGAGAGAACAGCTGCTGTCAGGTTTTTTTGGTTTTTTTTCCTTGGACAAGTTAAAAAATGTGCATCTTACTGCCATCCTTACTAAAGATAATGCTGATGTTTACAGCCCCTGGAAGCCCTTAGATAAATGTACTGTGTCCACACTGCCTGCCTTGAATCCAAATATTCTGGCAGGAATCAGCACTATCAGCTGCACCAGAGACCTGTTGCATATTTAATTAAATCTGTATCTCTGGGTATAAATGTCTTTGTGCACGTGTCAGGAAAGCCCCAGAGCATCACCAGGTCTCTGAGGGAATTCTGCCTCATCTCTGCTCTCTGCTCAGCCTCAGACTTCCCACCTTGTGCTTACTTAACTCAAGATAATGTTTCTGATGCTCTGGGGGTGGAACATACTCAGGGTGCAGCTCTGGGCTCTGGGTACAGGATATATTTTGGGCACAGCTCTGGGGTCTCTTGCTTTGTGTGTTTCTGCAGCTCTCGTTACACTTCTTTTCTTAATGTTATTTTGAATAATGTTATTTTTCCTTCAGTTAAAACAGAAATTGTTAGTATTGGAGGCATGTTACAGCTTCTAAACTCAAAGGGAATAAGAATGGCCAGCAGTGGCCCTGTAACCAGTGCCACCAGTGTGTGTGCTGAGCAAGTTTCCAGGGAATGCTTCACTTCCCACTGACAGCTCTGCCTCTGGGGAGCCGTGTGGCACAGCAGATTGCTGTGGCTGCAGGCTCAGGGCCATTCCTGGGGCTCTGGCTGCAGTGACTGACAACAAGGAGGCACTTATATAATTTGGGAATATTTTGTCTTTCCTTGCCATAGCTTAGAATACCCCACAGTTCCTTCAGTGAGTCCTGAGCGCTTTGATTTCTGCTGTTCTCTGGAGGTGTGTTCTAGAATCTCTCCTCGTCTCTTCCTCCCAGATTTCCTGATTTTCAGAGAAGGAGCTGGAGCAGGACTGTGTGGTGGGTGACAGGTCCAGGTATTCCCATCTGCTGCTGGCCAGGGGCCACTCAGAGGAGCAGTGGGGAAAGCTGAGCACATTTAATGAATATATCAGTAAAGAAGAAAAGACTTAATTTGCTGACTCAGTGGGGACCTGGCAAACCCTAATAGTCCCTAAATGGAAAAGAAGATAAAAAGAAATTCTCAGTTCATTCCTGTGGTTTGCAAACAAAACTTGTTTAGCTTTTCTTTCAAAACCACATTTCTTTATTTAAATATTGACCTACCATTTTAAAAGGAGAAGAGGTTTAGAAAAAGGATCAATAATCTGAGATGAAGCATTTTGTTTTAGAATGAAGGGAGCATTTACCCAAAATTACATTTTGAGGGTTTTATTGACTGAAAGATATTTTTTACTTTGACTGTAGTTAATTGTTTTGTTTCAGTATTACAAACTGCTGCATCATTTCAGGGTGACACAAACAGGGGAGACTCAAATTATTGTTTATTAGATATGGACAGTGAAGCTAAGGGAACGAATTCTTGGACTTGGGATTTTTTTATGCTGTTTTTTTCCGTGCTTTATGAATTTTGGCTAATCCTTACTTGCTGCCTGTTTGCATTAATCTTCTTTCTTTAAACACCTCTTTAAATGTGAGTCTGGCAACATTTTGTTAGTTTGGGCTTTTTTCCCCCCCCTCTGTTTATTTGTTCTTTTTTAATTGTTCCACCTACAGAATGTCGAAGCTCTTAAGGTATCAATGAGGAGAGGGAAATGTCAATCAGGACTAGGCTCAGCTGAAGGTGTAGCTAACAGGAGACACTTTTTAAAGAGAAATGATGACCAACAGGTGTATTGCTAGGTCACTTCAGTGCCAAAAATTCAGAGAAGGGCAATTCTATGCCAACCACTGGTGCCAGAAGCAATCCCTGCCATGGGCACCTTGTAAACACGCTGGGCTAAATAAAACAGAATACTGGACGGGTTTGAGGAGATGGAAGAGGCTGCTGGGAGGATGGGTCTGTCCTCAGTGTGGATCTGGGAGCTCCTGGAGCTTCCAGGAGATCCCTGCTGCTCTCACGTGCTGCAAGGAGCCAAGCCAGGACGGCAGGATGCCATCTCCTACAGCCAGCCTGCTGTTATCCTGATCTAGCATGACAAATTGGTGCTCCCAGAGTGGCAGCAGAGTAATCAGACTGTGACAAATGGTTTACTTAGAGCAATTTGTTTCCATTTGACTGAAAATTTCCGCAGTCTCAACAAAAGTGTTCCCCCCACCTCCACTGCCTCCTCGCTCCCGACTGCCTCCCTCTAATGGCATTTTGGTCTTAAGAGAGGGACCTGTGCCCCAGAGGGCAGCAGGGCACTAGGGACACCACATTTCCATGGATCCCAGGGTTTCTGAAGCTGGAAGCTGTTGCTGGAGGCAATGTGCTTGTTGAGTGTGGAGTTAACCTCCATGAGCTATTGACTGTGCCCCTGCTTTTGCCTCATTTCTCTCCGGAGCTGAGCTACCTCACACCTTTGGAGGGTTGGGGAATGAAGAGAGGGTGGGATCAGAGGTTCCCTGTGTCAGAAAAGGATGAATTTCAGCCTGGCACCTTCCAGTTACTAAACATAAATCAGGTCACAGAGAAGGAATTGCCATAGGATCGACCTAGGACTCTGCTCAGCTCGGGCTCCTCATCTTCTGCTTGCTCTCATTTATAACAATTACCTCTTCCTTTCAAGCACAATTCTTGCACTTTCAGCAACCAATGCTTTCCATGTTCTGCAGGAAAGGGAGAACAACACCTTGTATAAAATAAAGGGACAGTGGCATGAGGGGACTGGAGCTGGGAGCTCTGTGCCATGGGGAAGGGGACAGAAGGGCAGGGAAGAGTCAGGCTGGTGCCACGGGATTTTGACATGGGTTGGTGAGATGAACACTCTCCAAAATCATGCTCCAGGATGGGCTGGGTGGCAGACCTGGCATGGGGGCCTGTGCCATCCAGCTCTTTCATCAGTTCTGGTTTCTCTCTTTCTTGGTCTTTTTCAGAAGCACATCACTGCCCAGGGCAGAGCACCTGGGGCTCTGCAGGTGTGATATGTGCTGCTGCAGCCCTTTCAGCCCACCCCCAAATCCAGGAAAACTTATTTGATGCCTTCTGAGGTGCAAGCCTTGTTTCTGGAAGTGTGATGAATCCAGAGCAGTAGAGAAATAATGGAGTCAAGGCTTTTCTCCATCATGCTGCCTCATGCCTGTTCCCTTCTTGTACCTGCAAGCTGCAGTGTAAGGGTGACCTCAGCACAGGCTGATGGGATGAAATGCTCAGGTTTCTGTCATATGGGAGTTAGATGTGACAGTCCCTAAGACTCCTTTGGCTCCCAGGTCTGCCTGCAGCCTCAAGGACTTGATTTGCCAAGCTCTGTTGCATCAGTGCTGGTGCTGCATCAGTTGCTGCTGTGTCCTTGTGCTGTTACACAAATACTCAGTAGTGTGATGCAATTTACTGCTGTGTTCCCCCTCCAGGCACCAGAGACATCCATCATGGTCTGGGGGGCAGCCAGGACAGCCCTCCTGCTGCACTTTACACAGTGGTAGCTGTGTCTGGAAAGAGAGCAGTGCCACTTAGACAGCCTGGCAGTGTAATAGCTTCCCTTAAATGAAATTCCCACTCTCTTGGCAGCCTGGCTCTGCAGAAGCCCCTGGAAATAGCAGAGTGGTGTGTAACTAAGTGGTGCCCACTGGAACATGTCCCTGGCCTTGGCTGAGGAATGAGCTTTCTGGTATGTGCTCACACAACAAAATGACTTAAGCAAGAGTATTATCACAACATGGTTTTCATAATGTATTAGCAAACATAATAAAGCAATGGAAAATTACTTGCACTAATCGGACATCCATAAATAGATTCAAGTCATAGGTTTGACTCTCCATCGAAGTGAATAATTTATCAGCTGATTAAATCTGATCATTTTGTACAACGTGCCAGTAGTTTTCCAGTGCATGTTGTTACTGTCCATATATCTCCATTATATTGACAGATTTGGGTGGTTCAGAATGGTAGTAGTCAGGGAAATGCCATGTGTAAGCAAATAAAGCTGAATTTATGGCATCTGGACCCCATTCTCAGACCTCTAACACAAAAATAGGGTGCTGTTACATATTTAAATAAAAGTTGCTCTATGTCTCACAGATGATTTCTTAAGAGCTAGGGAGAAAGAAAAAAAGCAAACCTCAAACCTTCAGTCACCAAATAACGCCTTGCAGCCATTGCAGGTAGGGCAGGAAAGCTGCAGACCCATCTTTCCATCTCCTCATCCTCCATCCATGCCTTGTGCCCCTCTCCCTGCTCCTATCCAAACCAGCATGCTGTCTGCACCCACACGGGCATTTTCTGAATGCTTTGGTGTTCACTTTCCTGCATTTAAGATCCTCACTGGTCTCTTTTGCTGTTTGGGTATGGGACAATTCCCTTGACAACAGAACAAAATCTCTATTTGGGTGTAGAATCCTACACTGCTGCAAAACTTACAACAGGATTCAATTTTAAAAAATTGAAAAAAAAAAAGAGTATTAGACAGCTGGGGACGTCTTAGACAAAGTTTTCAGGGAAGTGCAGCATAACTGAAGGCCAAGCCCAAGAGCTCTGCTGAGACTGCAGTGCCAGCAAAAGGAGGTGGATTGCACACACCTCCAATAGGAGCAGCTCCCATTTGTGGAGAGGAGAGGGCAGTCAAGCCTAAAAGGGTGATGAGGATGCCGAATTGCTCTTTTCTCTGCAACCAGACAGAGATGTGAGTATAGAATAAGTATAAAAAATTAGTACATCTATGAAATTAAGCACATGAAGTGTACACCTTTAACAAGTCAGTAGAGTTAGTGCTGGTGGTGTTAGTTTGTACTGGAAACGTTTCCTGTGTTTGTCTCAGAGTGGTGGCAGATTAGAACCCATCTTAACAGATTTAATTGATCCATCCATTTAACAGAGACTAAAAGGCTTTATTTTTTTTTTTCAATTATATTGTTGGAAGACTTCATCTCTGCTGGGACTAACACAGAACACTGACATCTGGAGAGTACCTAGGAAGATATAGTGTTTTTTTGAAAGGAGAGAGTATCTACATACACCAGAAATAAAATTACATTTTTTTTTACTCGTTGACATTTTTATTTAAAAATTTGAAGCAGTTTCTCTTGCCATCTCCTCCTGTCACTCTTCAGACCAGCCTGGGTTCAGCATGGTGTGAGTGAGGGATGTGGCCAAATAGGAAGAATGGCCAAAGTTTTGGATTTGGCAGAGATTTCTGCTGTTCACCTTTCTTGAGCAGAGCTGCTGCCTTCAGCAGGACAGGCTTTTGTCCAAGCAGCTGTATAATTAGCACCACAACATTGCCCTCCTCAGTTTTGTGGCTCCAGGCTGGCAGGCTGGGACATGCAGAGTTGCTGTTTGGAGGCTGGAGCTGTGTTTTGTCACTTGCCAGTCCTCTCACAAGAAGAATTAGCTCAGTTCTTGGATCAGGGCTTTTGGGAATGGACAGAAATGCTGCTCCACACCAGTTTCTCATCTGGCTTCTTTGGCTTTTTGCATCATTAAATCAGCCTTGAGGATTTGTTGTCGAGCAATCCTTGGGTTTTGTGACTTATGCAGCATTGCAATTTGTCTTTCCTACTTGCAGGGTGGAAAGTTTGGCAAAGCTGCTAAGTGCTCATCAATTAGTGAGGAACTGCCACGCTGGCTTCAGCACAGCATTGTCATCTTCTAACACTGCTCTGAGGCTCGTGAAGCAGCACTGGGGGATCACAGGAAAGACTGATTTCCAAGAACTAAACCCTCTATTACTGGAGAGCTCTGAAGGTAGCCCTGGCCAAGCCTGTAAGTTTGCTGTTTGTGCCTTTACCCACTGAGAGGTTGGAGTATTTCCAGCAGGGAGAAGCAGTGGCTGGATATGAGGTCAGGTCCTAAAGATTCATGAACAAACTAAGCAGCAAATCCAGGGGAATATAAATAGTGCTGGAAAATCCAGATATTTACTTTCAATCCCCCCAAAGTGGGGAGGACCTACTGTGTGAAATTCAATCTGAAGGAAAAACCTTTTATTTTTACTATTTATTGCAAAAAAACTGAAAGGAGACTGCAATGTGTCTGAAATGAAAGCATGGCACAGCCAGTATTGCATTTTCCTTCTGGATGCAACAAAATGACCTTCATATCTCACTTGAGGCTCTGTCCCTTTAGAATTATGGCCCATTCCCTTGTTAGTGGTAATAAGCTGCATTATATTCCTCTTCACACCGATGGTTTTTCTACATAATGCCAGGGAACTTTAAAAAAAAAAAAAAAAAGGAAAGAATAAAGGTCAGTGAGTTTCAAAATGTGCTTTACTGCAAAGGATATAAAAGGGAAAGAGCTCATATCACTTCTGTGATGACAGATGTTATTAACAAGCCATTATGTTTTAAGCACTGTTTGTAAGTGTTGTGCACACATAGTTTGGGATGGCATTATAGTGTCCATGAGGGTATCAGATGTTCAGAATTTAGAGCAGACTGGGACAAAAATCAGGGGCAGGCACAGAGAGGGTGTCTCCTTCTTTACTATTGAGGAGCTTCAGTCATCTGAATCAGTGGTAGGTCCCAGTATCTGGGACCAATATCTCCCAGATTTTTATCTCTATTTTTGTATAGCCTGACCTGAATAACAGCGACCAGGATGGTGTGTTAGTGCTGTGTCTTTAAATAACTACCAGCAACCCCCTTATCTCCCCTCTGCACTTCTGACCTCCCTACACACCTATAATTAGCACAGATTTTTCACATCCCTGGCTAGACTGGAAATCTGGAAGCACTTAATGAAGAAGGTCAGTCACCTTGACCAGGCTGAATTTGCAGTTAGAGGGCATTTGCTGGCATGAATATTAACATAGAAATGTAAACACTGGTGATGGACAATGCAGGATAGAGGGCCCTGCATTCCATGTGACTTCAGCCCCAAGGGCTCTCCTGTTTGGGGGCATTCCCTTCTTAACCTCCCAAGGTAGGGTTTGCACATTAGGAGGTGACTCCAGCTCCAGATAAACTAGAAATCCAGATTGCCAGCCTCCCATATGATTTGAGTCAAAAACCAGGTCAAAGTCACATAATTCTTGCATGGTAGGTCCAGCATCTCAGCCCCCACAGTTTTGGTGGTAGTGCCAAAGCCTCTGTTCCCAGTAGAACTTGTATTGAGAATCCAGTTTTTATAGAAGATGAGGTGAGGTTTTGATTTGAGGTCAGGAGGAGGGCCTCAAGGATTTTGGTTTTATATTCTTGAATAAAGGAGTACGGAAAACATCCTGTCTGCAATCTTGTTGGCATTGGGGTGATCTAATAAATTAACATTAATACAATAACACCCTGTGAATATAGGAAGAGTGTGTCTGGTTTTGCTGCACCTTCCCAGATGCCTCCTATTTGATGTTTGTGGGCTGCAGGATGACAGTGGAGGTTGCCTCCAAAACCTTACATCCAGTCTGGGAACACATTTTTATTTATCTGTTCCAGTCTCTCAGACCATCATCCACTATGACAGAAGTAAAAGTAGGAACATACAGAACAAACTCTCCAACCATTGAGTTAGGAAAGCTCAGATTCTTTCATTTCTGGGTCTCTTAGGTGCAGCTAATATATAATGTGAGAAAAAAAGTTCCTTGTAATAATTACACAGCTTGAGCTGAAGCTTATGTTAGCAGTAAGGATTCTTTCAATAATATGCAAAGCATCATGTTGTATATTTTAAAATAAAGTGCCTTTAAACATTTATTTTTACTATGTGTGTTTAGCACTAAAAATTATTATAGCACACAGCTCTTCACCTTAATTGCCTGGCAAATGTCATATTGTAAAAGCAAATCCCTCTCTTGCTGTTAGAATACCATGGGGCTGTCATGCTGCCAAGAAGTCCCTGCAAGATGCTCAGGAGAGCACCCCCTGCAGCAGAGTTTGTGAGCATTTTGTAAACCTTTCATCCCCCAGAGATGAGTGGGTTTTTTTATTCCTCCCTCTTTACACCTGCAGAACTGAAGTATAAAAAAGGCCTAAATCCCCTATGGTGCTCAGGTGAATAATTCCCTCTGAGTTGTGAGTTCATCCCACCAGATTTTCAGGAAGTGAGTGACAGGAGGGTTGTGCTGGAAGTTTACTTACCCTTAAAAATCAGTTCTCAACCAGACAACTTTTTTGCTTTTCCTTCCAGTTCTCTGGAGCCCTGAAGGAGGCTTGCCCATCAAGTGCAGATCTGGGTCTCCAGCAATGCATGGCCCGATTTCCAAAAGGCATCAGGGCTAAATATTTGAACCTCTGCCCCCATTTAAGTGCTGTGTTTGATTTATTTTTTTTTTTTTTACTGGGACAAACTGGTCCTTTCCATTGACCCCTTTTGTTCCTGTCTAAAAAATCTGACTGGGAGGAGAAGTCAAGGAGGGAAATAGTTTATTTGTTCATGGTAACAGTGGCCAGCCAAACCTTGTGCTGACAGCCTGGCAAATGATCCCCTCCCAGAATACATGACCAATACTGTGACCCTTGGGAAGGCCAGGAGTGTGCTTGGGGGAGAAGCAGGGTTTGTGTATGAATTCAGGAATGACTGAAATTCAAATTGAGATGACCAATGCATCTGTTTATATCCAGAAGAAATCCGTGCACTGCACCTTTGGCAGCTGCACTGGTCACACAGCTGCAGCCACCTCTGGGCATGCCTGCTCAAACACAGAAATTGTACAGCTCCATCTTCAGTTTCCTCCTTCTCAACACAGGAATGGCACAGTTTTTCTGTGGGAAAGTGGATTTGTAGAGAGTTTTCAAGGTTTGATACAAGGTTTGCACAGTATGCATCTGTATGTAAACAAGGAGATAAGAAATGCTGATTTAGAAATGCCACGGAATAGGACAGATATTGTTGAGAGAGAAACGGAGCTAGGAAAAAAATTTCAAAGGATGGCCTTGAAAATAAGGCTAGATACTTTGGAGAAATAGAACTATGAAAGATGCATTGCAATAAAATCACCACGAGGGGTGATTTTAGGTGATTGACTTCAAGGCATTTTACAGCACGATGTAACAAAAGCTGATAGGCCAAGAAACACTTATAATGTATTGTAATTAAGAAATAGTTGGCTTCTGATTGATTGTGATGATGTGAATTATAACATCTGTATTGTTTCACCCTTCATATGAGGCTGAAAATAAAATAAAAATCTTTTAAAACACCTCTCAAGTTGCCCCACGTCTAGGTCAAAAAAGAGCAAAACCTGACAATTTCCTCCTTCTCACCTGCTGCACCTCTTCCCTTTCCCCAGCCTCATCCTCCCCTGCTTGCATATTTCTGTCTCCAAAGAAATCACTAAGGGAGAGAGACCTTTCTTTTCAGCATAGTACTGACCCCCTTTCTCCTCCCCTCAAGCCCCGAAATTAATTAAATGATGTCACGCTTGATTTTAACTGATTTGGAAGCAATTCATCACCCTTTTGCTTGTTCTATTAGTCCAAGCGATCAGCACATTAATTCATTTGTGAGACTAAGCTCAAGGGTAATTACAGTGAGGAAGCTTAATGCTAAACTTGTTAATGTCTGTAATCAGAACTATTTCCTCAGTGTGGAAAAATTGTTAGACAATTACACTTGGATATGATTGCTCTGGTAGGCAGCAGACGCTGTGTCAAGAGAGGAATAGCAGGAGCCAGAAGTGTGCTATCAGCAAATCCATCTCTTTGCAATCTGTCTTCAGGATTCTCGCCCCTTCCTCAGGTTTTGCATTATTAATTAAGTTGAAAAGTCATCATCCTTCTCTCTTTTTCAGGTTCGGTTCTGTGGGCCACAGCAAAAGAGACAACTCTGGTTTTATTTTATTTTTTTTCTGATATAAATGTCACTATCTTTTGCCTCTGGAGTCCTAGTTAATGAGCATGGGGAGAAATAACTAATTTAATAGATGGCACTTTACTTCCCAGTAGACTCGATTTTTTTTTCCCCCTGTTCAACAATCAGTGCTTTCCAGTGAAGAGATATTTAAGTGACAAACTTCAAGACTGAGACTTTCCCTGTTTTGCCCATCTGGTGGACTCTTCATTAACCTCATGGTGGGGAAGTGCAATCCTGGCAGGGTGATTCTGGACTTACTTTAAAGGAAAAGCAGCTCTTGATCAAGGGATCCATATGGGCACAGTGGGATCACACAAGATGGCAAGAGGGCACAAAATCTTTCTGAATTTGGAGATTTTCTCTCTTGGCTCCTCTTCTGACTGAGCTGTGGGTGCCCTCATCTGACCAGAAAATTTCTAGAGTTATGTCAGGTATCCTAAATGTGTGTATTTCCTTCAGGTCAAGCTCCAGAAGGAAGTGAGAATGTTACAGCTACTTGTACAAAGTTCAGCTGTCAATGAAAAGGCACCAGTGCAGAGTGTCAGGAAATGCAGGAAATGCAGGAAATGCAGGAAATGCCCTGTCTGTGCAGCCCCTGCCCTGCAGTGACATCTGGGGATAACAGACTGGTGTAGGACAAGCAGACACTGCAGACTGCATGGATCTTCCACTGCTGCTGCATGGATCCAAGCACTGTGGCTTTTCTGCTTTATTCCAGCTAAACCTGGAGGTCCTCCAGTACACCAGGCACTGCACCTTGCAGAAATTCTCATTTGGGGTAATGTCCCATGCAGTGATGCTCTTGGAAAGTGATTTTCTTGGTAATTGGAGGAAGCCCTCTGGTTGTGCTGGATTGGCAGCATCCTCAGAAGCCCCTGTGTTAGTCCTCAAGACTCAGCCTCCTGTCACAAATGAGGCAGGAAACGAGTGATGTACAATGATGGGACAGGGCACAGAATCAGAAGAGTAATGGTGAGGAAAATGATGAGTTGAGACAAAGACAGTCTAACAGGTAAAGCAAAAGCTGCCACAAACAGGCAAAACAAACCAAGGCATTAATTCTCTCCTTGCCACGGGCAGGCAGGGGTTCAGCCATCTCCAGGAGAGCAGGGCTCCTTCATGTGTAACAACAGCAACTTGGGAAGACTAAGCCCAAAGTCCCTGGCCTGGGAATTAGGAGGTGTGGGTTTGTTTTTGGCTCTAGCACTTAGGCAAAGCATCTCCTGCTAGCTTTTGCCTGCCCTTGTGGCTCTAATCCAAAGTCTTCATTCTCCTCATAAATTCAAAAGCATTTAAAATCTGTTATTTAAAATAACAGATTTATTTCATCTATTATTCAGAAAGGCACTGGAGCCTGGGATGGCTGAGCCCATTGTACTGTCCAAGGTTTCCTAATCTTCCTTGTGGTGCCCTTGTTGCAAGGAGCAGCAGGAGACACAGCCCATCTCTTGTGTTATGGATGTCATTCCTCAAGATGATTCCCAAATTACTGTAGATACCATTAGAAACTATTGAATAATAGCTTCTAAAATATCCACCTACTCCTCCTCTTTTTGTCTTTATTAAAAGCTAAAGAATATTTCTAATGTGACAGGAAACATGCTCCATTGTTTCTCCATTCTTTTTGACTGAAGTGAAGCAGCTTCCCTGCACAAAGGCACCCACTGAATAATTCTGAGCTCTGATAATTTTGGAGCCTAACTTATTTTAACTATTGCAGTTTCAGAGAGCCAGCTGGTAAAGTTAAATGTCATTAAAGCTCAGTGGGGTTTTTCCCCACTTGCCAAGAGAGACCCAGAAGAGCACACGGATTCCAAGGAAATCCAATCAGCTGAGTCATTTATTAATGCCTCCCTCATCTCTCCCACGTTTGGTGGTTGGATGCTTTGAGGTCTTTCTGCCCACCAGACTGCAGTGACCTCCATGACACTTTTGGCCAGGGTGGTGGGATAACAAAAGAAACAAAAAAAGTTGCCCAGGAAACCTCAGAACCACACATCACATCCATGTGGTGCCAGCTAAAGCTGCCGAGCCCTGCTGTGCCCAGTGAGGCTGCCCCTAGGGATGGGGAGCATCCCCTAGGGGTGGGATGTGTCCCCAGGCATCCCTGTGGCAGGCTGTGCTCCCTGACCTCCCCATCCCACCTGCAGGGCTCAGGGACAGCTGCTGGTGCTCTCCCACAGGTGATGGGCAGGTGAAAGCCAAGCTGCTGTGTGGATACAGGGAACCTGGAGCAGTGAGATTTTGCTGAGAAGGGACTAGTGAGTGTCACTCTGATTCAGGAGGTGAGAGCTTGCTGTTGCCACCCCGGCTGGGATGCAGGGGGTGGAGGCAGACCCCTGCAGAACTGGGGTTTACAGCCTCAGGTGTTTCAGCCTCTGTGCTGGCACACAAATGGCTGCTCTTAATCATTTATATTACAAATGCCCAGCCTTGATCCACCTGCAAACTTCTTTGTAGATTTGTGTGACATCATACCTATCAGAAACTCCTTGCTCACAGATTCTGGTTGCCACTGGGTATGGCTAAAAGAACAAAAACCAGCAGGAGCAGTAAAGTCCATGGCACAGAGTTATTTTTCCATGTCACATATCTGTCTGGGATGAAGTGATCACATGATTTGGCACAAAAACAGAGCTAAAAACAGCTGGAGAGCACAGGACTGTGGGGGCTGGAGTGGTGGCACACCTGAGGTCTCTTCCAGACAAATAATTCCATTTCTCCAGCCTCCCTGGTGTGCACAGCTTTGCACTCAGCACAGCTGCCTGAGTGAGCACACCCCCAGCAGGTTTGGTGTGCCATACCCACATGTCTGCCTGAGGTCAGTCTGTCTGTCCCCTGAGGTCACTGAGCACATGGGGGGTGTTGGTGCTGACAAACCAGGGCCTGGCAGGGTCAGCTCATAGTTCTGCTGCCCTTGGGGACTTGGGAGCCAGCTCAGACCACGGTGACTGTGCTGTGGAGCAGCACTGGAAAACTGCTCAGTCATTAGTCCTGCCTTGCATGCACAATCGTTTTCTCCCTTGGGGTTAAGAGATACCTTCAATCAAAATGAGAATGTTTTACTCCGCTCTGGAAACAATGCAAATGCAGTGCAAACATTTCACTGCGTGATGCTTGGTATTTCTGCATAATCTGACAATTCTGTGTAGAGCAGATAAAGCAGCACAGAAAGAAAGTTCTTGCCTCATTTCTCTCTTCTGGCCAAGACAATACATCTAATGGCACGACATGCAATCTATCTGCCCCAGATACACAAATAACTCCTGTCTCAGTCTGGCTGACATCATATTTGCTGGGGTCCTTGGAGGCTTTGTGGTCCCCACTTCCTTCCACAACACCTGGCTCCTGCTTGGAAGCCACCACTGCCCCACCAAACACTGATTTTAGCAAAGCAGCAAATTCAGTCAATAAAATATTTCTCAAACAATTCCTTTTTCGTGCTTCCCTGCTCTCTGTTCAGGTCACTCAGAGCAAACTGCACAGCACAGCAGTGCTAGGGTAAATGTCTTTGTTCATGGGCTGGTGCCCCTGCCTCTGTTTTTTGTCCATTTTGTCAGTGCCTCCAGAAACGCCTGGTTCAGCTGAAGGAATGACCCTGCTGGAGGCCAGGACACAGCTGCAGACAGGCAGCACCTGACAGGGACAGGCTCCTGCTGGGTTTCTGTAAATCCCATCTTACAGACAGCAGTGCAGGCAGGGTGGCCTCGCTGTTCAGTCACATTAGGTGTGTGTCTCTAACTAAGGTTTGTTTCCCTTTGCTTTGGCGGGATTCAGGGGTGCCACAGCTCCTTTGAAACATGAAGCAATGATTTTGTGAATGCTATGGCATTCGGCACAACTGGGGAACCCAGTTTGCCATGTTAAAAGGTAACAGATTAAGGAAACAACTCCTCTGTGGAAAACTACCACCACCCATGGCAAAGGAGGAGCAAAGGGCAGGTGTTTTCCATCCCCAGGTGCTGCTTTGTGTCTCTCAGAGGCAAAGGTGTGCAGGCCCCCTCAGAGCTGGCCGATCAGTGTTTGAGTAGCTGGATCTTGCTGCTGGCAAGCTGGATTTCGCTGGAGCTGTGTCCTGCTGGCTCTGCAGGCTGGCTGCCCTGTGCCATGCTGTGTGATGCCTTCATGGTTCAGCTGCTGAGGAAAGCAGGGGGAAAGCAGGGGGAAAGCAGGGGGAGTCCTGCAGCCCCCAGCCCCAAGTGGGGACTGACCCAGCAGGGTCAGAGGCAGAGACACAAAGACTCAGTTGCCAAAGCAGCAAGGCATGAAAAAGTTCCAGTGCTTCTCACAGAGTACAGCTATTTGTTCATCCCTCCTCCCTTCCCCTGGGTCCATCCCCTCCCTAATCTGGTCCTTGCTTTGCCAGGAACACACGCTGGTAAAGAGGTCTGAAAAAATCACGGTGATTTATCTTCTGTGGGAACAAAATATTTCCTTTGTTGTTACTCCTTTGTGCAGCTCTGTGCAGGGCCCTTGCAGGGGGCACAGAAACAAGTGCCCCGTGTGACAGGGATAAAGCAGATTTCTGTGGGCATGGCTGAAAGGAAAATATGACTTCTTCCCTTGTTGCCACAGTCTTGTTGACTTGCTGATGTGTTGCACGAAGCAACTCACACAGATTTTCTTTGCATAACAGTAAAGGCTTTTCTTGGTGTGAAAAAGCAGAGGGTAGTGAGGAGGATTTGTCACAGGGAGAAGAATTTTGCTCTTGTGCTGGCTGTTTGTCAGTTGTTCCTTCTGGAGCAGTGAGAAGGCATGACAGGTTGGAGCTGTGGAGTAGCTGCCCCTTTGGAATTGCTGGCTGTTCCCTTTGAACAAAGGTTTTGGATAGACTTGTGTGGTCAGGGCTAAAACCCAGCAATGCCCTGTTCTGGTGGGGAAGATGGGCTGGAATGGATGGGTTGCAGACAGCATGAAAACAATTTTCTAAGTGTAATAATTTAATTTTTTTTTCTAAATAATCACCTATGAAGATGCATTCCAGCTCCCTGAGTTGGGCTGTGGGCATGCTGGGGGACTTCACCCAGCAGTATCATCTCTTGGAGGATGTGGATTCTCCCTGTGGTCTCAGGGGCTCTTTTAGGGGCAAATTATTGTCACAGGTATCCATCACTGCCCACACAATTTGCCCTTATCTGCCCCGTGTCAATTTTCTCTGTGGCTGCTGGGACAGTCTGGGGGTTGTGTGGTGGCCCTGGACTGGGACATCTCCTTGGTGGCTGCCCTGGGGGCTGGAGAGGGCTCAGACTCAAACTGCAAAACCCCAGGTGAGTGAGGAGCAAAGGACTGAGTTAACGTTTGATGGCTTTGCCTCCTTTCTGGCCAACTTTTAAAATAATTTTCACCCTAGGAAGGAACAAGCTTTGACTGCAGAAGGGCAGATTACTACTTGGGACAGGCTGGAGGGAGCAGGGAATGCACTGGTGTTGTACCAACACTCCAAAATGTCCCTAGGAACCTGCTTGGGGACAATCTGTGTAGAGAGCTAAAGAAAAAAACCCAGACAAAAGCTCCCCCAATAACACAAACCCCAAAAAGCACCACTGCCCCTACACCACCCTCCAGCAAATTTTCCAATGGACCAAGCAAATGTTTTAGTTGACTGAAGCCAAAATGCTCCCACAGTTGCTCAGCTGGCAGACATTTAGTAATGTGGTCATAAAATGCCTCGGGAGGACACATTTCAGGCTCAGACTTCCTGTGCCAGGAGAGGATTTGCCAAAACAAAGGGATCAGGGGAAAAAAAAAATCCAGCTTTTCAGGTAAACTCTCCACTCCCTGCCCTCTCTCTTAGAGCCCCTTGTTTCTGGCCAGCCAGAGGGAATGCCTGGTACAGCCAGGCACTGTGACAGGTACTGTCCCACCACAAGGATGGGCTGGCTCCCTGTAATCCTAGCAGAGAAATTAGGTTGAGCAGTGGGTTATAGGCAGGTTAAAAGAGCCAAAGGGAAGCTTGTTTTTCTCTCTCCTGGCTTTTCCTAGCTTCTGGCAGCAGTTTCCAAAATGTTTGCTGGCCCAGTTTTTGAGAGATGATCTAGGAAATGCTCCTGAACCTTAGCAATAGCCTCAGCCTCATCAGTGGAGCTGAGCCGATTTTTTACCTGCTGATGGTTTTTACTTTCCTGTTTTGCTTCATGCCAGTGCATTGGAGGGCTTTATTGAAATGAGATGCTCATTTGGTCTCTTCAGTAGCTTTACAGCCCTTGTGTGGTTTGCAAACTGAGTGCAAGCTTTAAAGAGATTTGTCTGAATTCTGGGGCTGTGACTGGAATTGGTTAAGCAGCCTCTCCTGCTGGGAAGGTCCCAGCCTTAACAGAGGTGTTACAGTGCTACCAGTGGCTGCTTATTTTGCATTTGGAGGCAACAAAACCGATTTCCCCAGTGCTCAGGGCACAGGCTTGTTGCAGTGGGACAAAATGTGCCAGCTGGCCAGTGTTGCCTCTGCAAACCTCAGTAAGCTGAACACTGAGCAAGCATGGGCCAGACTGAAGTGTGAGGATACAAGAAAAGGACTTCATCACTAGTAATACAGCATGAAGCTGCTTGCCAAAGCTAAATTGTGCTTTTCAGTGCCACTTTAAACACCTGAACCCCGTGGTCTTTGCCAAGCTACTGTGAACGAGTAGCAGAGGGCTTTAAATTAATATATTTCACTAGAAAATAGGTGATTGATTTACTCTTTCCTTCATATTTTGGCCAGTTAAGTAAAACCCACTGGGGGAAAAGGGGTGTGTGTTTGCACGTGTCTTAAAACTTGTGTTGCTCACTTCTGAAGTGCTGCTGAAGTCCTGTGGTGACCTGTTTTATTGTGGAGGTGACAGTGATCCCAAATCCCTGCACCAGGGACGCGTGGGGCTGCAGCAGCCAGGAGTGTGTCCCTGGGTGTGCTCCAGCCCTGGATGGGACTTGTGGTGTGTGGCTGCACATGGAAGCTTGCAGCAGGGCTCTTCCCCTCCTATGGAAAGCAGACTTTATATTCCCGACAGCTCTAAAGTGTGAATGCTTAATTATGTCACCCTAAGCCACTTTGGGCAAGCAGTGTTGTCACACACAGCTCGTGCTCCTGCTCCCTGGAGGCAGTGGGGAATGCTCCAGGATTCCAGCACTGCAATGACCTTTCCAGGCTGCTGGGGATAAAATGTGGAGGCCATTCGTGAAACAAAAGAGTTGCAATCCAGGGAGACTGGAGTGTTTTAAAACGCTCCTGAAAGAGCCAAATGACCTTTATGGGCTTCCAGCTAAATTTAAAATGCTTTCCATTTAAAATGCTCAGCCATCGAGGCGGGCTGGGGGCAGTGGGACCAGCTTGAGTTAGGGTGTGTGCCAGATCCCACAGGAATTAAGCTGTGGCACTGGCAGGGAATGCCCCAGTTAAATCCCACAGGTCTGTGTGTGACTCACGGGTTTTGAATGAGCCACAGAGTGGGAATTGGACTGAGGGTCCCTGGCAGCTCCTGGGGGGGATTTTTCACTCTGAGAGCATGGGAAGCATCTCCAAGGTGTTTTCCAACCTGGTTTAAAGGTGCAGCTGCCAAAGGCAGAGGCAGCCCTGGCCAAGCTGTGCTGCTGGGGTGTCAGATGAAGGCATGTAGGTGTGGGGTGCCTGCCCAGAGGGTACCTGCTGGCATAATGGGGTATGAGGTTCTTGGGGCCACATTTTATGTATGCACTGAATTAATGCGTCCAAATATACACATGCATCATTCCTCCACACCACCCTCTGTCAGCAGCGAAGCTGAGGAGAGAAATGAACTCAGCAGGCACCCAGTGGGTGAGCTGGGGCACAGGGCACGGGCACAACACCTTCATGGGCTGTGGTTTGTCTTAAAAGGGATGGAAAGCTCAGAACTGCACAACCCTGGGATTGCTGGGGCAGGGTGTGTGTGTGGCTGCCCCAGCTCAGGGCTTTCCATGGACTCTGTGGCACCTTCCAAGAGATTTCACATGCGCACGGAGACTTTGTTTCATATTTTATTGAATTTCATTTATATTAAATTAAAAATATATTTCTGACAGATTCATGTAACAAAAAGGCAGAACAGTTTTCAAATTGTTCAGCTGGGATGAGCGTGGGTTGATGCAAGGTGGGTCGCAGTCTACATTTGCCTTAACAAACAGATAAAGCTCTACCCCAAGGACCATGAGGAGAAACTCCGGGCTGCACACGGGAGTGGGGAATAGAACCACACAAAGAGAAGATCCAGAGGTTTCTTCCCAGCTTCCAAACAAGACAAAAGGGAAGGGAAAGGGGAAAGGAAAAAAAAAAAAAAAAGAAAAAGGAAAAACCCGAGAAACCATGAAAAGAAGGGAAATTATGCTAAAATATGTACCTAATATTAACCCAGGTCAGTAAGTATTTTAACAGTGTATAATTCTCAACAGCTAAAATATGAGAAACGAAAGGTTAAAGTAACATTACGCCACACACGATTGGCATACCCTACTGTGTAAGCAAGTGCAGAAAGTCTGAACACACCACAACAGTGCTAAAACACGGAATCACACAGAATGCTGAAAATGGTACTTCTAACCAAAACCAGAGGGTGGGAAGGGAGAGAAAGGAAAGGGGAGGAGCGGCTTAAATCACAAGCAAATTACCTATATACAAATCAACCCTAAGGACAATTATGTTCCAAACAATGGTGTCCACAAGGAAAATAAAAGCAACATTATCCTTATTTACAAATGCAACTAGCTGTGTCTTTAACAAGCTATAAAAATACTATTCACATTTTCAAAGTAACATACAGTAGGTATTGAATTTCTTTTTTTTATTTTTGTTCCAGAAAGGCAGCTAACTCTGAATGCATCACTTTGCAAGAAATGAGTGTCTTCCCCAACACGCCGACACTTCTCTTCTTCTGAAGGTACTTCATAAGGCAGAAGTATTGTTGTTTCATGTGGTGGCTCTTTCAGAACTCGGAGGATTGACAGAAACCCAGACCACCCCACCTGTGCTGCTGGTTCCTCTGGGCTGGCACCACGATCAGGAGTCACCAGGAGCTCAGTGTCACCTGCCAGGTGGGAGCCTTTGATTCCAAGGGGACAGTGATGTCATACCCCGGGCCTGACTTCGAGCCTCATCTGAGAAGTCAGTGGTTCAAGACCACCAGGTCAGGAAATAAAATTTGGCTATCTCTGTTATTAAAAGGAGACTTCTTTTCCCTTCAGTTTCCCTTCCCTCTACAAGGACTGATGCCTCTTTAGCCATTCCAGCTTACAATATTGGGGAAGCAGCAAAAACTGGGCAAAAGAAGGGATTAAAATCATTGTGAATAATGTATCGAATGGCTACCAATTTGCATCTTTAAAATGCTATTAAAAATTACCAGTTATCTCATTCACCCGCATTTTCCTCTTGCATAACCCCACCATAAGTACCCCCACAAGTAGCCAGTACCTGCTCCCCATGCCATGTCCAGAGGAACAGGGATTTCATGCATTCAAAGTTAGCTACCCCCTACACAGCTGCTCAGTTAATAATCGACCCATTTAACAGCAGGACCAGTTTATGCTACATATGTCAGAGTACCTTACCTCGAAAGAACGGCATACATATCTACACTTAGAAAATACCACTCACAGTTCCCTACTGTGGTTATCCCAAAAGGGTTTTAGTCTTCAGAGTGCTATGGACAATACAGTGTTTCCCCCCACCTAGGAGAGCTCAAAGGTTGGGCTGGGGACCAAAGTGCTGGCAAGCAGTGCTCAGTGATGGCTCCGTGTACTGGTGGCCCTGGTCACAGCTGAGCCAGCAGCCTGAGGGGCTGGGCAGGATGCACCTTCACCCCACAGGGTTCATCCTCAGCACCCCTGGAGCGTGATTTCATGGCTTTTTTATTGGTGAGGGGAGAAGAACTGGGACATAACTAATCACACTGCCTAACACCTTACAAAACTCCCCTTAAAACCTCTCTCTGCCAAGGTCCACAAAGCTCACTTCTAAAATTAAATAATGAAAAAGAGGCGAAAAAAATCCAGCTTTGATTCCTCTTATTTCCTATTGGGCTTTCCCCTCACACATCCACAGACCCCAGCTGGAGGGTGCCCAGGGCAGAAGGTTAGGAGATAAGACTGGCTACAGTTCAAGCCCCACTGAGTCCCACCACCATCAGTCACAAAGTTCCCTACAAAGTGCTCTGCAATCTCCAAACTTACAGGCAGATCCCAGCCATCCCCAACAGCCTCACCTGCCTGTGATTTCCTCAAGAGCAAGGAGCCTACCATCAGAACCAACCACTATTCCACACAGTGGTAAAATAAAACTGTGCTAAAATAACATTAAAACTAACATGGAGATGTGATTTTTGGACATTTTAGAGTGGTGCTTCTAACCACATAGCCTTTTATTTGCTATTTGTTCCCAGTCTGAAAGCCCCATTTGTAACAGTGACCTTTTCCACCTTTATAACAAATGCTTAGCAACAGGCAGAAAATAAAAAAGAGGGAATCCTGCACACACAGTGGTGCTTCACTGAGGCTACTCTGCGGGACAACTGCTTGATGGAACACCAGCACTACAGTCAGCCACCAAACCCCACCCAGCCCTGGCTTTCTGAATAACAACCTAAGCCCAAATCCAAGATTTTGACATAACCACAGATGACCTGTTTTGCCAGCAGCAGAGGCTGAAGATCCACAGGAGTGACTATAGCAAGTGACAGGTGGAAATGAGCAGGTGCAGAGACTTCATGCGCTACCACCTTTCGAAAAAGCCTGGCCAAAGGGAAATGGGGGTGACATCGTCCCCTCTGAGGTGCCCTCTAAGAGCCAAAGAGGTGACTGAAAACTGCAGGCCTGGCTCCCATTATTCTAAAGCCTCTGTTTCACCAGTCACCCTCAAGCCAAACATCCTTCCAAGCATGTAGCCACCTATCTGAGCTCCACAGTTCTGAAGTGCACGTGGGAAAGCAGGGTGGGAGCTGTGCAGGGTGAGGGCAGCAGCCAGCCCTGACTCGTGGGCACTGCCCAGCTGCCAGCCCCGGGCACCTCTGGTGCTCCCATTCCTTCCTCCCTAAAGGGCTGGCACGCTGGATGGGAGTGCTCCTGGCTGTGCTCGTGGGTGCTGCAGTGGCTGCTGTCCCTTCTGTAAAGACATTCCTGCCCAGGCTGACATTCCTGGGCTGCCAGGGAAGCACAGCTCGTGGGGATGCTGCCAGCTATCCTGGGGAATTACATGACCAACAGCCTCATTCTGCCTTGTGCCACTCTCCCCATCTCCCAGACAGAATAAAGGAGCTCAAACCCCATCATTCCATTAGCTGCCACCATGATGTGCAACACCTGCACACACACACACACACACACCATTAGACTAAAAAAAAAAAAAAAAAAAAAAAAAAAAGATTTTTTTTCTTTAATATCAGATTTTCCATGCCCCAAACCAAGCTGTATTTCTAGGCTGATTCACCTCACAACTCATACTTTTCCTCTGTGCTGCCCAGCTCCACCTAAAGCTCTGGGAAGACTGGATCCACAGAGTCAGGGCCGAGCTGCTCTTCCAGAGCTGCCACTTTGCTTCCTTCTGGGCTGGGATTGGTGGTGGTTGAGGGTGAGATCTCTAGTGGGAACAGGTGTCAGATCATGGCATATGAGTCTTGCAATCAAGAAGCACATTTCCTACCACATAAGTGGTACCTCCAGGGGTAATACAGCATTTCTTCACACACAGAAGAGGATTTCAGGGTACCTGAAACAGACCTACATGGTGGCTCCTACTGCAGATTTATTTCTATCTCTTGCTACCTGAGAGAGATGACCTGTTTGAAATACAGTTGTAAATACTCTGCTACATCTGAGCCTATGGTCTTCTAAAAATCCCTCCTGGCTGTTCTGCAGAAAAAGAAAAATCTGAAAAGATCTGAAGAAGTAAATGTAAAAGTAGTTGGTTTCAGCCAATTATGTTACAGTGAGTCACTCTGCCCCAGTGTCTGCTTGCAATGACCCTCGGGTAGGTAATAACAGCCAGGGCAAGTAACTCTGGAAGAGATCAGGAGGAAATAAGCTGTTCTTCTCTTTCCTTTAGCACGTTCCTTTGTGCCTTGGACAACGGCTGATCCACACTTGGGTAAAAACGTGCTCTTGGAAATCTGGGCACTGCTCTCCCATCACACAGGCCATGACAGCAGGAAGGAGAACATTTATAAACAAGAGACTGCATTCTAAAACCCACAAAATCTAAGTGTGCTGTGTACAGACACTTCTGTGGCATTAGAGAGTGAATTACACCCAAAGTACTTCTGCTGATATCCTCACCTGCTGCTTTGTGCTGACAAAATGCACTTTGTGTGTGGATATATGTGCTTTTCCCCCAAACCTGTCATTATGCACTAAAGAGTTTGGCCCTTATCTTTCATCCTTTATGAATTCCAGCTGAATACTTGCCCAAGTTCTTTCCCCAAGCCAGCAGCAACACCCAGGAAGGCAAAGGTGGGAGTTAAGGACAGCCAAGTGTTTCTGCTGATCAGATTAAAGCAGCCAAACAGTTCTGCTCCCACATTCCCTTTCTTTTTTTCTTTAGCTGTGATTAAACTAACTGTTGCAAAGAGGTAAAACCTGCCAGCTAAGCTCAGAACTTCTCTTCCAGAGGAAAGGGGCAGGGTTCAGATAATGCTGCTCCCTGGGTTGGTTCACAGCACCACACAGCCCCATCTGTTGGGCAAGGGGCAGTGACTGGCATGGCATGGAACCCAAGGGCCAGTTTGTGCAACTGCAACTCAAGCCAGAAGCTCAGGAAATAATAATAACAAAAAAAAAATAAATTGTGAGGCTGCAGTGTGTGGAGTTGTCCCTCATCCCAAATCACTGTGTTCACTAAGCCTCTGCCTGTCCTCTGCCATCCCAAACCCCACTAGCATGGCTCTGCATGGCTCATCCTGGCTGTCAGGCAGAGCCCAAGCTCCTGCTCCAGCTTTCTTGCTGCCCCACTTGCAGGAACATCTGCATTTCCATGCTACTTAATATATTATAGCACACCCACAGTCAACAAATAAAATTAATAAATAATTCAAGCCTTGTAAGAAACAAAATGTTAAACTGTTAAACCCCTCCAGTATTTACATTTGGATTACTCCATGGGCTTGTTTCTAACACGAGCACTACTTCATCACCAGAGGAACAAACAGGCCTCACCTTTTGTGAGCAGCTCCATCCCAGTGCCTGGGTCTGGAAGAGTGCCTGCCTCTGCCCAGCAGCCTCTGAGCTCATCTCTGAATTCAAACATGTGAGCTGTGCCAGCATTTTATTTTACATTTTTTTCTCCATTAGGAGTTACTCTGTCACAAGACTTGTTCAGGGATAAATCAGCCTTTCTCCACCTACCTATGGTAGTGCTGAAATGGGACACCCACATTCCTGTGCTGGTCTCTGTCCCCTGGCAGCTTGGCAGCATTGTCCCTTGACCTGTGCATCAGGTGACACCCTGTGAGCACTGCTGTGGGCAAACCTTCCCTGGAGCAGCCATCCAGGCCACCCTCTGTGTGTGCCTCTGTCCCACTAAAATGGTAAAGGAGCCACCAGAGGCACCAGAAGAGTCCCCTCAGTGCAGGATTGTACCCATCTGTCCCATGACAGAGCTCTGCTGGCCATTTGGTCTCACCACCACAAACCACTTGACCCAAGATCTCCTTTGAACAGCTCAAAGATCTGTTCTTGCTGCTTTCAGAACCTTCAGCTGTGTACTGTACCTGTTCTTGCTGCTTTCAGAACCTTCAGCTTGATGCACACCTGGTTGCAGCTGGCCTGGGCACACCTGGTGCACAAACAGCTCGCTGGCTGAACCAGCCTTGTGATCACACACTGTTTGTTTTCCACCTACAAGGGTAACAACCAACCCAGGTTTAACATCTCTTCACACCTTTGTCAAGCTGACCCGCAGCCACCAAGCTTCAGGTAACTATTGCTTGTTTCTTACTCCCTTCCTCTGCTTCCCTAAGATTAAAGGTGGCAAGCTGTTGGAATGGCAGGGATTTAGAGGAGGGTGATGCCATTTCCAGACCACTGGCTGTAGCTGGTTTTGTTGCCAGGTTAGGTAACCCCAAAGATCTCAGCCCTAGCAGAGCTGAGGTGCATAAACTGAAATACTGTTGCATCACCCGACATTGCTCTCCACCAGGTATTGTTTCTTCCCTTTAAAACCCTGATGGACAGAGACAGGCAGATCTCCAGAGGTTCCTTAATAGTTCCTTAAGACGTTTGGTGGGAAGTAGGCTCACAAATGCTCTGACACACGGTCTTGGTGTGCCAGAAGCAAGCCTTGGTGTCTCTGGCCCTTACGCCTCCTTTCCCAGCTCCATCTGCCCCAGGTCACTAAAAACGTCCAGAACTCTGGTTTGAAAGAGATTTCCAAAGAGGAGCAGGTCAGGGGGTGTTACCTAAAAACTGAGGTTGATAAAAGCAGAACTAAGTGCAAGGAGACTGACTCATACCTATTTACATTTTTGACAGAAAGCTCTGCAGATCATGCACATTTTGACTTCTCAAACCTCATATGCACTGTCTTCTGTGCCAGAGTAATCCTCCTTTTAGAAAAATGGTATTCTGTGCTGTGCTGCAAGCCAGAGCAGGACATTTGCCTCCCCTGATCCTTTCCAGGGCTTGCTCTGCTGTCCTTGACAGAGCAGCAGGAAGAGCTGGCTGCTCTGTCACTGTATTCTCTGAAGCAGTCACTGCATCGGCCTCTCACAAGTGGCACACATTGTTCCAAAGACTTGATTTGCTTCGTTTTGGCATTTCCACAGTCACCCTTTACAAATAATTTATATTTCTTTTTTTTTTTTTTTTAATTTAAAATTATTATTTTTGTATGTTGCTGGTCACTTCCATATTGCTTCATTCAAAATCCAGAAAACAGTTCAAATAAAATCAGAGGTTAAGTGCAAACTAACTTTCCAGTGAACCGCTATGTGCGTTTTCTCCAGTCCAGTGTCTGTCTTCCAGTTTTAAGGACCCTTCCCACCCCACCCCATAGAACATCAGACTCTTCAGCTCTCTGTCTTGTCCTCAGTGTTGCCTGACAGCATCCCCAGCTCCCTTCATGACCACGAAGAAGAAAAAGAGGGAAGAATTAGTGACAATCTTTTGAAGTGGTTATAATCAGCAGGTATAAAACAGGAAAGCAAAGCTTTTGGCATACAAATCTTCATTTCTTGGCCCGATTTTTTAGCTTCAAAAGGAACATATTGGAGGTGTGGTTTTGTTACTCACTTCTGAATGATATTTTGTGTTTGAAGTGTTTGTTGTGTTGGCACACATACAAAAATGGTCATGTCAGGTACCAGTTCTGAGCAGGAGTCTCTGTGGCTGGGAATTGGCACGAAATCATGGTGTGGCTCAGAAGAAGGGTTTAGCTGTATGTGGGAGTCACATCATCATTTCTTGGAAAGCCACAATGAAGATCTGAATGTTTTTGAAAAGCTGTGTTAGCCATTTCCAGTTGCTGGGATAGAAACTGTTAGAGAAAGAAATTGGATTCTCAATCTCAATTACTACGCTATCACACAGGATATAAAAATTGTCCATTTTTCGCCCTGATGGAAATTGCATGGAGATTTCCAGGAATGCTGTACAGACCCTCATCAGTTCCTGCTGAAGGAATCAGCCTTTCTGTGGCTTTCCCTACAGTGTCTGGTTGAAGCACTGTGAACGAGCTCGACAGCAGCACTGCCACTGGCCTGTCCTGGTACCACCTGGCTTCTCTGGGCATCCAACCCCCTGCATCTGCTGAAAGTGGGAAAGGCCAGGTTGTACACTCCTTCTTTCAGTCTCTTCCCTTCCTTCCTTCCTTCCAGGTTCCCAACCCAATCTGCAACCAACTCCAAGACATCCTTTCACTTAGAAATATCAAAAATGAGTGAACTGGCAAGAAGAGGAAGCTCATGGGAGAAAGAGAGGGAAGGGAGGGAGGAAGGACGGGCAAGGGCAGGGAGAAAGGGGGAGTGAGAGAGTACGAGTGAGGCAGCTAGAAGGGGTTTGCCTTTCCACTTGAGTGAGAGCACAGCCACTACACCACGGTATTCCGGTGTCTGTAGGGCGGTGGGGGCAGCACAGTGCCAGGCTTCAGGGAGAACTCAGAGAGGTATTCGGGATTCTCTGCCACTATGGGCCGGATCCGTCCGTTCTGTTTGTAAAAGTATTTTGTGCTGTACTCTTGCAGGTAATCCGGGTGCTGGAGGGTGCTCCGTGGGGGCAGGCTGTGGTTCCAGTAGTCTGGGTTGTCAAAGGCCTTCTTGGCTTTCTCTGGCAAGTTGTTCTTCAGGTACTCGGCGTTTTCCAAGGTGTTGGCGAAAGTGTTGAGGTACAAGGGCTCGTTCACGTACTCGTCCTCTGCTTTGGGCTGCCCGTTGGGAGTGTTGTGGTACTCTGGGTTGTCCACAGCTTGGAGATCTCCGTTCTTCCGTCGGGAAACAAATGGGTTCTCTTCCACTGGGTTTAGGTAGTCTAAAGAAAGATAAAAAAATGAGTCAGCCAGGAGTGGTAGTGATCCATCCATGCAGCATCCCGTGACCAGAAGCAGCCCTTGGACTGGAGCACCCTCCACCTCAGCCATTCCAAGAACTCCAAATGGGATCAGGAGCCAACTGCGTTAAACACTTGTGTAAAATGAAGTATTTACAAGCTAAACAGATAATATGGGTTAAAACAGATACCTTGGAAGACTGATTTATCAAACACACTGTGGTTACTGCTCTGCAAAGAGAGAGAAAGGACAGCAACACACGTGGACTTCTTTTTGGGGAAAAAAGGCCAATTTTATTGTATGGACAGCCCGTATTTAAAGTGTGTTATGTGCAGCTAGGACAGGACAGTAGTTCACTGGAAACTGGGAAAAACAACCTTGGGACAGCACCTCAGGATGTATCCCACAAGAAAGACACCAGGTGTTAATCTTTATTATGAATTCTACTCTGTTTTTCACCATGTTCTCACCCTGGGAGACTCCTCCCTAACTGAAGCTGCAGTCAGCTTGTCAGCCTGGGAATGGAGCTGAGAGTCAGGAAAAATCCAGGCCTGAAAAGAATTTCCAAGCTGTAATTCCCTAGTTCCCTAAATGTGAGTGCCCAGACACACTGGCCAAGTAAACTACAGCTCTTACTGAGCCACAGCCCATGTGCTCCCCTGGACTCCCTCCCACTGTCTGATCTACAGACCCAAACACACTGACCAACTTTTGCCTCTGCAGCCTTGGACCTGTTAGCAAACCCTCTGCTCTGCAGTCCTTCCATCCAGAAAACTCCACAGGAATCTTAGTTCAGCCTCTCTGCACAAAGCCTATCCCCGAGGGCTAACTTTTAGGACAGCTTCATTTCTAACAGAACAATTTGCCTGATTAAAAACCTTCCATCCCTGAAGGACAAAGGGCCTTGAAGCATTATGAAAAAAAATTATACAAATGAGCCCTGGAAAGGGAACAAGGGAGCCTTAGATCAGCTGCAAAATGGGACTTGGAGCAGGTTACAGTTGCCTCAAGTCACTTGCTGTGGATTTAAGACCCCATTTCCAGCAGCATGGTGCTGCTCAAGGGCTCTGCATACAACTCCAGAGAAAGCCCTGGTGCAAGGGATTATCTGGTTTTGTCCAAAAGGGGGCCAAAACTATGAAAGGCAAAAGTTCAAGACCCAGTGAACATCTTTGAACCCGCAGCTAAGATGTCACTGAGTAGGAGTTGAAGAGTGGGAACTATTATTTTTAGTGATGACAGCCAAACAGTGCTTTGATTTGCACCCTGCATCTGGCATGGAACACACAGTGTGTGGCCACAACCCTGTGTCTGTGTCCAGGGTGTCAGCAAGGAGCTGCTTTCTCCTGAGCTGCTGCTATCACATCCCTGAAGGCTCAGGTGGCTCCTGCAGAACTCTGAGGATCCCTAGGGTGCACCTGTATGACCACATATATGTGGGCTCACACTGAAAGTAAATCACTTGCAAAGGAGACTCCAACCACTGCTACTGCCAGGGCTCCCTCCATTCCTCCATCATGTGACACAAAGGACAAGTGGCTTCCAAATTCTTAGCAAACACAAGTAGTGACCTGTCATTTACATTTGCATGTATTAATTTCTTTAAAGCTAATGCAAAGCTTTGTAGCAAATTAATAATGGCACATCCCCTTACATCTATATGAATGCTATCATTATTTAAAGGGGAAGAAATGAATGAGGACAAACTGGGAAGTTCAGCATGTTGAGCTGGCACAGATTTAGGCAATCTTCCCCTTGCAGTGATGCCCTCTTTAAAGCACATCTTGTTCTTTCAATCCTAGACTTCTCTCGGGTATAAAATGCCAGCTGTGTGTATCAGTTCTGTGATAGGTTCAACGTGACATTTACCAAGCACAATGCCAAGAATAAGATCAATAAACAAAGCAAAGTTGGGACTATGGCTGGCTGAAGAGAGATCTTTTCCTTGGAAATAACTGAAAATTTGTGTTTGGGTAAGAGAAGGGGCTTTTTTTCATTCTTGTTATTTCTCAAAAAGAAGTAAAAGGAGGACTTACCAACTTTGACATACTGGCACATTTGAGCATTTCAAAGCAGAAAATTAAGGAGAGAAAACCAAATCTCCATGTAAAGGTATATTAACCTAGTCAGAATGCTTCGGCCATGATGGGTAGCTAAATAAAGCCACTTTTGATGAGAAGCAGCTGATGTAAAAAGAGAATAAATGCAGGCAGGCTAGACCAGGAGCCCCTCTGGAAAGCCAATACTTTACCTGTTTTGGGCTTGTCTCTCATCGGTGTCATGTACCCATCCTCATCCAGCTCTCCCCGCACGACCCGCTCAGGAATGAAGACAGTGGGGTCAGCGCTGTACCTCTGGGTGCTGCTGTCCTCTTTTGCCAGGCTTGCCACCTGTTTCTGCATCGTGCCATTGCAGCAGGTGTCTTCAAAGATCTCTGCTGTAGCCCCTTGAGCAGCTGGGGCCTCTGGAATGATGCAGCCTGGAGCCCTGTAGGGCATTGGCACCTCCGCAGTGTAGCCACCATCCCGGTACACAAACTGGTTCTGTTGGGACAAAGAGCACAGCATGGGAAAGGAGGCTCCTGAGGGGAGAAGGGAACAGCAGCAAGTCATGGCTGTGCCTGCCCTGCCACGCTGGGCAGGGGGAGTCCACCCATCCTGTGCTTCCAGGCTTTGGTGTGGACCCACAAAGCATCCATCTGCCCAGCAGGGATAGAAGTGGGGCAGGAAATCTTGTCTCCTACTTGGCACATGGAGGCTGGACACACACAGCTGCAAGAGCTGAAGGTGGTATTTCCTCTTCTCTTACTCTGGCAACTTCCCCTGGTTTCTGATCCAAGCCCTCTAAACCCCACGTTTGGGAAATCTCCTCCTGACTGGGGACAGAAACCACAATCTGTTTATTCCTGGGGTGATACTTTTAGTGTAATTCCATCAGGAAGTGCATTTCAGGCTGGTGAACTGTGTTGGTATTGGCACCTCAACTCCATGGTTTCACTCAACCTACCATTTTGCTTGTCTGCATGGGCATGCAAGGAACTTTCAACATCATGACCTATGGACAGGAAGGAGAGATGTGCAGATTCATCCAAGGCTTTTACCTAAATGCTTTTTCAAGAAAAGTTGTCAGGGTTTTGAGTGTGGGTCCTTAGAGTCTGCACACAAATCCAGGCTGACTCTGGAGACCTTAACTATTTTATTTCTTATATATACACTTCATTACCTGTTGTCTTTTGGTTCATTTATACAGGAAAAAGGAGTTTAAAAAAGAAAAGTAGTAGTGAAGAAAGGAGGAAAGCCTGAAGGATGAAGGCTGAATGTCAAATACTTACTCCTGACACAGGGATGTAGGCAGGAGAAGGGCTGTTCTAATTTCACTCCAGTAGAGAAGAAAAATGCATGATGGATACATAACAAGAGGCCACATGAATGAAAAATGTCACATGAGTTAATTGGGAGAAACACGCACATCAGTCAGATATCCTAACTGGACCCAAAATTCCAATTCAGTCAGGGCAAATGCCTCAGCAACATGCTGTGTGTCCCACCAGTGCAGACAGAGCCACTCATCCCACCTGGGCTCTCTGTCAGTGAAGGCCTTAACAGAAGAGGGAAGACTTTACCAGATGTTACTTTTTTAAAGGGAACAGACAACATAAACCCTGGATACAGACTTTGCAGCGAGCCTCCAACTTCACAAGTTGCTTGTGCCAAGAGGATTGTTTGGGACAATTGGGAAGGTCTGTTTAATCAGGGAATATCTTGAAAACTGGAGATGCTGTGGTTACCTCTGAACCCCTCCAGATTTACAGGTCACACATGGGCAATGACATGCCACAATGCAGAATGTGTTAGACAAATGGATAAAAAAAAAAAAATCTCTTGAGCCTGCCAGATGCTACTTTAAAGCCATACTGATGGCTCTGAGACACTGCACCGTTGCTTTTTTCTCAACCTGGAAATGAAACTCGAGATAATTTTAGTAAGGAGGCAATATAAGAGCATATCAGGTATGGAAAGATGCCCACAGAAGCCACACTGGGATGTATCACACCCCTTTTTATTTACATCTCCCTGTTTCCATGCACTTCCAAGGTTGGTTCATTATTCTGGATGAAAAAGGGCAGGGCTGTCTTGGAAGTACTTTCAGTTCACATCTTTCAGTGATATCTTGAAGACAACTTAGAAAAGCAAGACTTTTGCCAATAGGCTTGACTTTGCACACAGGGCTATACACTTCTGCCAGTAGAAATTTAGAAGATTAGCAGCTTAAAAAAAAATACTGTTCCAGGATGGCCACATTATGTGTCTGTGGGCTCTGCTCCACCCTCAGCACAAAAGGCTAAACCCACTACCCTATCTTTAGCTCTTCTTGGCTGTGACTCTACTATTTAAATACATACTCTGCAAATATAACAACACAAGGCCCTCTTAGCACAGCCCTGTCCCACGGCATCAGGAGACAATGGACTGCCATTAATGTGTTTATTGCTATTTTTACTGACAAGAGCCTTTCCAGTCAGTGGCCTGCCAGCTAAGATCACTATAATTGTGTTTTTTCATGCCTCCCCTTAAATGCTGTACTAAACACATCTGTCTGGCAACTCCCCTTACCACAGAACCTTACACATGGCTCTTCTCCACCACTGCTGTCTGCACTTTTTTTAATTTTTTTTTTTTACTTCTTTACTGTTTTTCCCAATGAGCTGATACCCTGTGGACAGAGTTCCATTAAAACAGGAGGCAAAGAAAACAGCTGTGGTGTCATTTAGCTGGCTTGAAATTTTAATGTAGTTATTTAAGTGTCCTTAAATTAACTGGTAATTGCAGTGTGAGGTCGTAATTTTTTAGTCTTCCAAGATTATCCTCAGACAACTCTTACTGGTCAGGACGTGAATCACACCGTGAAAAGAAAATATATTGGGATTTTACCAGGTAAAATGTAAATAGCTTGTTTTGTATGTGAAATCCAATTTAATTTGTTGATTTTTGGCGGGGGGGGAAGGAGTTGTTGTTGTTTTTGCATTTTAAGTGCTATCTTGAAAAATCAAGTGGATGTTCCTTTACTGAAAACTCTAGAATTTTGGATCTCTAAAAGTCTCACCAGAATTATCATCTCTGCCTTTTTGAGATCAACAGAGACCTAAGCAGCTGGTTGCTCAAAGACCTCACTACATAAGCCTACTTAAGAAGTCTCAGCTTGTGTACTAAAAAATAAAAAATCGATACTGGCTCCCTTTTGATGGTGTAGTGTGTGTTATATCCATTAGTTGTGGAGTGCACACATCCACTGACAGGGGAACTCATCACACTCCAGAAGGAGCCTCACTTTTTAAACTGCCCATGAGCAGCCCTCCTCAGAAATGCCCGAGATTTCATTCTGTACACCACATGATTGAATTTTAAGCAAAAACATGACAATGCAGAGAAAGACTAAAAGCCAAGAAAACGTCTCCTAAAGCTTTTTTCCAAGGCCCTCTGGTATGAAGCACCAGTGACATATCAGCTGTTATAACAGCCAATGTTTGTGTAAAATGAGCCTTGATCCAGGAGTGGTAAATACCATTTCTGTGAATATTGGCTTGTGCTATTGCTTTCTATTCATTAATTTCATTTTCCAATTCCTTGCTTCTAAAATCTCCTAAAGGTACTTAAAGGTAAATATCTCCTCCTTTATAGCAGGGACATAGTATTTTCTGGCTGCATCTTAAACTGTAATGAAATCAAATCCATGTTGGGTCCAGCCCCCTCGCTGCTGCAGAGCTGGTTTTCATGGCCACCCACAGAAAGGTTGACAGGGTTGCACAATCATTGCTGCTCCTTGCTCTTGAGTAGCCTTCTAAACTCATGGGACTGAAATATTTTTCTCTACTAAAGGCAAGACTTTTCCAGCATGAATGTTTGGACCCACTCTGATGGTGCTCAAAGTGCAGAAAACCCAACTCCCTCTTCCTCTCCTTCTGCTCTCATGTGCAAAGGAGTCAAACACTCCCACCTTCTCACTGGGATGCTGCTCCCAAGTCCTGTCCAGGCTGATCCTGTGTTCTATGCCTCAGGCAAGTCAATGATTATCTGCTTTGAGCAAGCTCTGGCAGCACTTGTTTGTACCATTCATCATTCCTGGGATGGGCACCCCCAGAAACAACTCATCCTCCTCCTTCCCCTAGAAATTCTTCACTTAATTTCAAACCAAGGGAGTATCCAGGCTCGAGTCACCAAACCAAAGCATCGTAAGATATGAGACCTTGCTGCAAGCACCAAAATTCCAGCAGTTCTCCAGGAAGGACAGCTGATTTATGGGAGTGGATCTGAATAATATTTGGGATGGTCTGGTGGGGCTACAGGGAGAGCACACAATGCAGAGTGTCCCACCAGCCCCCAAGCAAACTCCAGCTACATTCCAAGGGAGCAGCCTGGTATTTACAACTGATCCAAACTGGAATTCAAATAGGGAAGACCATTCCAGGAGAACAGCCACCTCTGCTTGGCTGCAGTCCTGCTTCCACAGGATTTGCAGATTACTCTGCCCTGCTCCAGATAGCAAACATTTCTGAGATGAAAATTAAAGGAAAAAACACGCAGCATGAGATCACTGTGTAATGTTAAATAGAAATAGAATGCTGTTTGTATAGTAATTGTAGAAGGCTTTGCAGACCTCTGGGGGTCTCTGCTCCCAGCCCCTGCTCAGAGAAGGACCATATATAAAAATAAAGGATTAGACACCTCCCTGGGCTGTTAAGGTTCAAGCATATCTGTCCCTACAGCTCACAGCACCTGACACAAGGCATTCCCATAAAGTTGGGGATTGGGGAATCTTTGTTGGAAACTATGATGTCCCAACTCCTTTTCCAGCAGCACCTTTTCTTTGAATGTGTCACATGCTTTAACTTAAATGTTGATCACAAGTACAGAAACGATCAGCATCAGCCTGTGTGAAGTGTTTGCTTCAGTCTCCAACAACTGCTCCTTCTTCAGTCGAGACACAAAGCACCCAGCTTAGATCAGTGAGGGGAAAAATAAATAGAAGAAACAAAGATTAAGTCTTTTCCTGCAACTTAGTTTTTTCTGGTTGCTGTTTGGCAGAGGACAGGTAGGATCTGCAGGCACCCTGAGCTCTAGCTGGATGTGCCAGCCCCTGACCTGGCAGAATGGTGGGTTTGAGACATCCCTGAACCTGCCCAAAGTCAGCAGGGATGCTTCACTGGCCCCCTCGGGTCAGGTCAGCACTGTCTTAGCTTCAGAGAAGTCAGCACCACTTTTCTTGCATAAATTTCTCTCATAACGACTGTTTTCATACTTTTTAAGTCTTTTAGAGCAGTCCATATGGATTGGGATACCCAAACTGCCTTCTAGGAGTAGTTTAGTCTGGACTGTGAACAGTACATGGCATATATCACAAACAAAGCCTTGGCATAGTGGTATGGGAAACAACACACCTATACCCAGCACAGAGAATTTCCTGTGCTGTTACTGGAAAATACCAGATATAAGCCATGTATTTTCAGTCTAACACTTCACCAAGTAGAGAAGTCAAAGATGACAACACCACCAATGAAAATAATCTCTTAAGAGATGCAAAATTTGGGCACAGAACCCAGTATCCAGCTGCACTGACAGGAAAAGGTAGGTGAAATGCTTTTCTCTAGCCTCATCTCTTTGAGCCTGGTACCCAGGCTGGAAATAAAAGCATTCTCCTGCTATATGGCACCAAAGGCTTGGAAATCCACCTGTTCTCTGGACCTCAGAAACCTGCATCCTTCCTGCCTTCAGAGGGGCTGGCAAATGGATTTCAGCTGGCACAATATGCACTTTGATCTAAGCATGACATGAGAATGGAGACTCCAGGATTCCCTTTTGCCTTTGCCTTTGTGTTAATGCATCTGAGTGTCAAACAGAGAGCAGAGCAGGAAGAGAGGCATTGCTGGAAGCTGGCATTGCTGATCTTCTCCTTTCAATCTCCTTGACTCCCCCATCCTTCCTCTCACCCATGACCAGCTTTCTGTCACTCTCTTTTTTTAATACACTCTCCAAGACACTTTACAGTAAATGGCACCTTTTAACACCGAGCCAATTCCCCACAATTTGAAAGGGACCATTTCCCACCTTCTAAGAAATTCCCTGTGGGACAAAGGGGTCAGCACTGCTCCTGCTCCAAAACACAGGACCAGCAGCATCTCCTTTTCTGTACAAACCTCAGGCTTCAAATCCCCAAACAGGGAAAGGATGGAGAATAGGACAAAAACCACAACACACCCATGATTTGTGATTGTGACATGGAAGACAAAAAAAGAAAAAAAAAAAAAAAAAGAAAGAAAGAAAAAAAAGGCACAAAGAAAGTTGATGAGTGATCCTGGGAGGAGCAGCAGCCCTCTTGTACGTGCATGCTGCACTGCCATCTTCCCCAGCCTGTTTTATACAGTAATCAAAGGATATTCTGAGCCTCTCAAAATGCCATCAACCCTCATTGAGAATGAAATAGAGCACATCTCCATCGAAGACTTTACAGCAGTAATCATTGCCACATGCTGGCCTGAACAGGGAGCTTTTACAGACAAAGATGGGTTTTAAAAATAAAATAAAAAAGCCTTCCTAAAATCTGAATAGAATCTTGATGATAATCTCCCAATTTTATTATGCAAGGGGGAAAAGAAACCCATAATTGTGCACTCTTGGTCTCTTAAAGCAAAGAATAGGCTTCTTGATGAAATGCTGAGTTGATTTAGAGCAGGGCTGAGGTTCTGGTGGCAATAATAGTCTAAAAGAACTAACCATCCAGCTGATTTGGATAAAATAATCATTTTTCAACATTCTAAATCTACACTTCATCTGTGCCTCCTCCCACTTCTCCCAACTGCATCTTTTGGAGAGTCTTTTTATAGCTTTGAAAATTATTTTCCCCTCCCCTCCCGCAGCATTCAAGGAGAAAGACAGACTCTTTACTCTGGCTAACAAAGGGCATTTTTTAGGCTGTGCTGGCATTTAGCTCCATTCCATCTATGTTTAGAAAGTACAGTATTTAGTATTTATTTTACTGGATGCTCCATAGTCCTCCTGCCACCTGGGAGTCCTTGCTAGGAGTCCCCCTGCCCTGGGACACGGAGCACTCTCCCCCTTGGGGGCCACACTGGTGTTTAAGGGGCAACTCTCTGCAGCTCTGCCTGGTGCACTTGCAAATCATGGCCCCTTGTTTTTTTCAGGTGTTTTTATTATTTAAAAAAAACCACAAACAGTGTTCTGCACAAATGGATATTTTGCACTAACAATGTCTGCTTCAGATCTCATCACAGAATGAAAAATTTTCTCCCAGCTCTCATAATTATTTCCTGACTCTCAGTCCACTTTCCCATCTCCTGAATTATGTAGAGTTGTTTAGCTTGCTGTTTTCCAAGAATGCCTCATCAGTGCAGTGTAAAAATATTTATTGCTTACTCTTTTTATATCTATTGACTTTTTCTTTTCAGGATAGAAAAGAAAATGGATCAGCTGTGAGCTCTCTTTACTGTTAACACAGCCAGCAGCTATTCATGGATCAAGCAGATGCTGCCTGATTTTAAACCAGTTTATATTAAAGCTCAATGAATTTACGTCACACACATCAAGGATGGAAGCAATGTGCAGCTCCAGTCTCTCCCCCTGATCCCACCGAGCTTGCAGAAAGTACTGTGAGGTGCTGCTTTTGTTATTAATCCATCTTACCATTTGTACAAGCCAAATTACCGTCCATTTCTTTAGGAAAGTCTCTGTGCCTGACTCTAAAGCTATATTCCTGAACACAGAAGCCAGAATGTGACTATTAGCTCTTAGAAAATAGGAAATATCTTTTTTAAAAAGCCCTGTTTTAAGGCACTTCCCTGCAAAATCATGAGTTAATTTGACCAGTTGGTCCTGATAATCAGTTCAGGCTGAGAAGGGTTTACTCCTTGAGAGATATCACTGATTTCAGCCAGCCTGGCTGCAAAGCAAAAAACTAATTGCCACAAAGCACTTCCAAAGAATTCTCTGTGAATCATCTATTCCATTTGAGTCCTTCATAGGAATTTTCTTCCTTTCTCCTCTTGCAAGCCTAGCACGTTTTAAAAAGGTATTTAAATACACCTATTCTAGATATACATATTTTGTAAGAAGCTTTCCTTTTTTATGTAAAATATTAAGACCAAAATAATTTTTCATATAATATATTTTTATACTCCATTTTTGCATGCTTATTCTCAGCACTTCTTCACCCTGAGCAATGAAATTAGGCTGACTAGTATTAGTCTGGGCTCATCTCCTGCTTTTCATGAACAAGGTTGGCTTGGTGCTATCCACACTTTCAACAAAGACTAGAAACAGACCCAGAAGGATTTTCCAGAAGAAAAAATGTGATGGTGTGCCAGACACCAGCTGAACACTACCAGCTCTTGGGAAGTGCTTAATGCAAAAGGCAGAGCAGAAGAGACAGGAGCCTCCCACCACCAAAATGTCATTAAAACTTAGGAAAACAAAAAATGGGAATTGGAGCTCTTGAAAGAGTGCTTGGTGGAGTTTTGAAATGACCCCAAAGATCTGAAGGCAGTAAATGCAGCCAGTTCCTAGACTGTCCTAGGGAAATACACAAAATGTAGTGTTTAGCAAAAGACACACAGGAGGGCTTCATACAAACTTCTCTAAGTAATTATACAGTTTTAGAGAAGCAAGAGAGCTAATAGAGAGTTACTCAGTGGCATCATCTGAAATGCTATGAAATGCTTTGAGTCAATGTCTAGTTCTCTTCTGGCATTGGAGATTTATTGCCACTTGCATAAGGAAGTGACAGAGGAAAAAAATTACTACTAAGAGTTTCAGAAAGTTTTTGATCACCTTTTAAGGAGCAGCAATTAAAGAAAAGGGATAGAAATAACTAAAGAAGACCACAACCTGACAGACTGCCCTAAGAGGTATCATATTTAGGGGAAGATATTGCAGAAGCAGAAAGATAACAAACACCACAAACAAAAAAAAACACCATAAACAAGCAAAAAAGACATCTGTGTTGTCATCATTTAAGAACAATCACATACAAATGGTAATATTCTGTTTAGCCGTTTAAGCAGAAGAATCAGAGAATCCCAGAATATCCTGAAGGGGAAGGGACCCACAAGGATCATTGAGTGCAGCTCCTGGCCCTGCACAAGGCACCCCAACAATCACACCATGATAACCAGAGATTTATGATAGCTGGCAGCTCCTTAAATCTAGCACAAAAAAGTGTGCATGGCAGGCAGGAACAGGATCCAAACCCTGCTAAAAAGTCAGCATTAATTGCCCAGTGAAACTGTGATCTATTTTCCATTCCACCTGACACAATCAAGATAATCTTTCTAAAAGACAAATTCCACCTCAAAAAGAATTCCTGCACTTGATGCAGAAATTAAGAGACAAGAGACTCTTGTCTATTCTATGTCAGAAGGTTGGACAAAATGCTTTTAATGGCTCCATATAGCCTGGATGTCTCTTCACATACATTTTGAATTAACTTCAAGATGAAGCAGTTTTGCTGCCCTCAGTCCCACGTGGCCAGGACACACCTGGAGAAATGACTTGGGCAGGAACACTTCATTGCCTTCTCTTAGAGGAAAAGAAATGGGGACCAGGTGCTGCTAAAGCCCTGGACACAAGAGGAATCGTGGTCAAACCATGACTCCCTCCTGGCTTTGCCAAGGGCAAGATGCTGCAATACCAGACCTAAGGCAATGCCAGGAGTGCTGCAGTGGCACACCAGATACTGCTCAGAGAACTGAGAACTGCCTTCCAGTGTCCCACGGTCTGCTTTAGCCAAGCAGGATAGTCTCCAGGGACATATGGATTAGACATCTCTGAAAAAAAACTGCTTGATATTTAATTGCAGGGTTGGCAAGTGCTTCCATGATATACAGTGTATGGAATAAAATTACAGGGACAGTATCAGTGAGTAATAAACAGTATAGACAGTTTTCATCAGGAATTAGCCAAGGATTTAGAGCAAAAAGCATTGTGGGGCACATAGAGTGCTTGCTGTATTAGCATTATCTCTGCACACACAGGACAGCACTCGTTACAAATACCTGAATGAATCATCTAATGGATGTGAAGGCAGGACACTCCAGCACTAGCTGGGGTCCTGTGCTCATGGAAACACTGCTGAGGATTCAGCTTATCTCTCAGAAGCACAGAGCTTCTAAAACTCTGTTTTTCTGGAGTATCTCTAGACAGTGGAAAACAAAAATTGGAAAAAGCCAAAATTGTAACTGAAGAGTTTCAGATCCACTGAAAGAATTCAGTTTAGCTTAGGATGCTAATTCTTATTTAAAAGCTGTAGCAGTCTCAGAGTGGACTTCACAACAGAGGCCAGAGTTAAGGGTCAGAGCCTGTGCAGGGCTCTGCTCCCAGCAGCACAGGCAGGTCCCAAGGACATGCCAGCAGGGAGCCAGTGTGATGTGATGGAAATACTGAAGCTGTGTCTGAGCCTTGCAGCTTCATAAATGTCTGTAGCCCCTGGAGGAAAGGAGGATGTGAGACTTCCTGGGGAGCTGGCAACTTCCCAGAAGCCTTCCCTCTCTCCAGTCTTCTATGCACAGTGTTAATGCACATCCCAATAGCTCTTCTCTTCCCAAGGGCAGCAGTGTTTTACACAAGCCCCTTCCAGTGGTGCCTCTCCCACCAAGAAACTGCAAGGATTTAAACCTGAGACCACCATGCAGGGAAACTTCAGGGCTTTCCTGAGAAAGTCAGTGCTACTGTTCTTCCTTCACTCCTTGACTTCAAAGCCTCTGTTTGAGAAGGTTCATGATCTCCTTGCTTTCTTCCTGCCCACTTCTGTCCCCATGGAGCCGTGCTGCTGGAACATCCAACCACCACAGTCAGCACAGAGAAGGAGCACAGTGCCCTGACTGACTCCTTGGCCACTAAAACTGCCATCAGAAGAGCTCAGTTGGGAAATAAAGTATTTTTCATGCTTCTTATCCCTGAAAATGACATGGAGATCATGTAGCTCTTGTCTCTATGTTTTCCTTCACCAAACTGCCTCACAATTTCCCCACAAAATGCAATTTGTCAGACACAGTGAACACAAACTATATGAGCTGTATCCATTCATTTGGTGTCCATGGCTGCAGCAGCACCATAATGAGTTTGTGCAATATCAATATGCACTACACTAAACAAGCATAAATCAGAGACTATCCCAAGGAAACACCAAGACAGAATCAGACAAGTGCAGACAAAGAGCTCTGACAGCATTTCAGTTCCATGTGATTCCTGTAGCTGACATCCATCTGTACTGAACTGTGCACAGCAGATGCACTGTTACCTTAAAGGAGTGACTGTGTTATGTTAAAATCAATCTTCACTAAAAGAATAATTAATGTACCGAGAAACTGAGTGCTTCACAAAGGCAACAGAAATCTATGTGTCTTTCTGCACATATGTATTACCTCCAGAAAACACCTCTCTGCAAAGGAAATCAGGAGGGCTTTGATGGTGCAGGGCTTCCAGCTTGGCCCTCTCTGACCTCTCTGATCTGGGTCAAACAACTTGGCTCACAAACTGAAAACTTTTGGCAAAGGGTAATTGCAGCTTTGTTCAAATGTTAGATTGTTGTACCAAAAAAAAAAAATTCTCAGCAACAGGAGTTACTGAAAAGATAATGCAGTCTTGCTACTGATATTAAATTGAATTGCAAAGAAAAGCTCCCACTGTCTTTAGTGGTACAAGATCACAGTTTCAAACCAAGACGGGAAATTGTGAGCTGAGGAAAGGAGATGTCACGTCAAGAATGTGATGGAGGCTCTCTGTATGGCATAAATAAGGCCTGGGGTCTCTTCCTGCAGCTCTGCTGATTTCAAGGAGATCACATGTGCAAGCAGCTGCAATGGTGTGCTTTGAAGCTGGGAAAAGGCTTTGTGAAAGTTATTGGAATTTTTGTATAGCAACACCACCACCAACAATGCTAATGATAATAATAAAAATAAACGCCTGTGTTTTCATTCCATGAATATCCCAGTCACCATGTTAGTTGCCCAAATAACACTTTGTAAATAAATCTTTCAGAATATTAATTCTAGGATCTTTATTGCAATTACCTCAGCTCTAGTGGGCTCCTCAACTGGGCTGGTACCAAAGACAGAGGGCAAAAGGAGCTGTTGAAAAAGCATGTACATTTTTCTACTAAGCCTATCTCCTTTAAATGTGTCCCAGTATGTCAGACCCTGCCCTCTCAGGCTAAGCTCCAGTGATTTACATCCCTGTGACACTGAGTACCTTCCAAAGGTGACTGCTGTCCTTCCCTTCTTTCCTCAGAAGTCGTCAGGAAACCTCTCCAGAGACACCTAGTAGTAAACCTGATTTATTTCAGGTGACCACCAACTAACTCTTGTAGCCACAAAAAGAAAGTTTCTCACTTATTGCTAAATCATGCATCGTCCCCACTTCACTGTCTTTCAGTGATGCAGGAGAAATGCTACACGATTCCAGACATCTCCAGTTTCCTTGCCTTTAATACAGCAGCAATTTCCTTCCAAACTGACTATTAAGATCAGATTTTGTCTTCCTTATTCCCAGGAAGCACTGATTTCCTGTGGGGTATGGCCAGAGCATGGACGCTGGCTCAGATTATACACTCAGCTCTTTCACTCACCTCTTCCCTGTCTCACGTGCTGAAATCAGTTCACACCTGGGCATGAATTTGGAATTACCTCAGCTAAGGATAAATGTGTCTAAACCATGAGGAATAAACACCAGCATTTCAAAGGGACTACACTTGGTATTTAAACCGTGGCTTTGGACCAAAAGGAGCCTGGAGAGAAAAGAAGTCCCTAGTTAAAACACACCTGATGCCTGTGTGAATGCCCTCACATTAGTAATGCATGTCACCATCTCTTACTTATGTGAGAAGGGGTGGCAACTGAGCTGTGAAAAGGCTGGAGCCAAGCACAGAAGAGGCAGAGCTCAGACCTGTTGAGGAGGGAAAACAGATTCCAGACGTGTGACTTAGCTCCTCACCTGCAGCAGGGCACAGGCATGTAGGACAGGACTCAACACCCCAGAGCTCCCACAGCAGGGCTGACACTGCCCTGCAGCTGTCAGGAGTTAGTGGGCAGACAAAGACACCTCCAGAAAGTAACTTATCCTACTGGAAATGCCCAAGGCGGGCAGCAACGTTCACCCATGCTGCTTCAGTAACACGAAATGAAGTTCAGAAGAAGAGCTTAGATTATATCCCTATCCCTTAGATGGCTGGAGTTGTGTGAGCTGAATTCTCCCTGAACACTCTGTGTGCTTCGAGTCCCTACATTGAGTGAAGAGCATTTCCTCCCCTGACAGGGAGGGTGCAAAGATCAGCCTGCCAAGCTGTGCCATGTGCTCAGCACAAACACACATTTGGGAAGGGGGGGGGCTGTGAAAGCATCACGTGCGAGCAGGAAAAGGGGCTGGGTTGGAAATCTGGCTCCAGAGACAAAAGCTGCATTATCTGCATACTCCAGCTGCCCTCAGTTACATCAGTGCCAGCCCTGCCAAGACAGCAGGGTGGCAGCAGCAGGGCTGAGCACTTCCTGGCCACACCACACTGCAGATGCAACACTGCTTGACTTCAGGAGCCTCAGCTGTGCTTTCAGGACAGGCAGCTCAAGCTGAGCCTTTGTTCACTCAAGGCTGGGCTACTAATTTAGAATTCACTGAGGCACGATGAACAGGGACAGTGGCAACATTTTTATAGCCACTCTCTTTACAATGGGAGCTTGTAATTCCCAAGGCAGTGCTGGCCTGTGTTTGATTGGTGTACTTAAATCTCCACCTGTGCTTTCATAATAACCAATATTTTCTGTCAGAGCTTGCTCTTACCCTGTTGGAATCAATTCTTGTCCTGGAGGTGTAGATGGGAGGAGGAATGTTGAACGCTTGAGGAACAAGGTACTCTTCAGCATCCATCATATCTTCCAGGTCTTCTTCATCAAGAAGATTTTGGAAGAACTTGCTGTCATTTGGGCTTGGGAGCTTCATACGATCATCTCCCTGAACAGATTGTATTGAGAGAGGAAAAACATCAAAAGATGGATTAATTTCCCAAAGAGAGAATTTCAGCCTTCCTAATGTCTTGGCAGCCAGGCTGCAGGGACCACACATGCTGTTGGTTTGTTCAAAAGCACTATATCCACATAATTTGTGGGTTTGTTTTGTTGTTTGTTTGATTTTTTACTGGGAATATGATGACAAAAAAGGAGTAACTGCATGAATCAAGCAAAACCGTTTTTTGGGCATTCTTGTGATTGAGCTTTTATTCTTTCTTCTCTTTTTTGCCCATACAAGATCAGTTTTTCATCCCAGTTCTGACATATTTTGTGAAATATCTCAGCTATTTAGGCTCAAATAGGAGGGGTTGGGAATAATAAGGAAACTGCTGTGTCTGGATGTTCGCTTTATTTTAATTTGTACTTTAAGGGACTTAAAAGGTAAATTTCTCTCCTACAAGTATGGAAAGTTCTGCAGAATGTAAGAGAGCTGAAAACAACAAAAATCAAACCAGGGAACAGCAGTGCCTTGAAATAACACCTACGAGCTGGAGATACAAATCTGGGCTGCACTTTGATGGTGCCAAAAAAACCATCACAAAAGGCAGCCCATGCCACAGACACCTATCAGCCTATAGAAACAAAGCTGAACTCCACTGGCTGGCTGGAGAGTGGCCTCCCACTCCTCAAGAGTTATTATGCCACGTGTGGAATCCAGCAGGGAATGATGCCTGTGCTGTGGGGGTGCATGCAGACCCATTTAAAAGCTCACCAGCAAGTTTGTCATTGCTGATTGCACCTGCAGGGATGGGGAGAGGGGATGGCAGAGGTGCCAGTGCAATGCAGTGGCCCTGCACGAGTTTCTCCTCCAGGAGCTCATCTTGTCTGCAAGGAGCACTCGAGAGAAGCTCACAGGATGAAACGCCCACCAGACCATGTAACAGAGGAGGGAAGGGCAGAGGAAAGAGGTTTTTGGAATAAGGAAACATGCCCTATCTAACAAAGTCATTTAATCAGCCTGATTTTCCCAGAATCAGCTGAGCTTCCCACAGTGGGGAATACTGCAAGAGCAATTCCTCATTCAGCACCAAAATTCCTCTTGTCTAGTATTTCACTTCCCAACCATATTTTCCCTGTGCTGAAGCTGAAGGGGAGCAGGATGATTCACAGTGTGCAGGAACACACCACAAGTCATCTGGCAGCTCTGCCCAGTGAAATCAAACACCACACTGTAAAACTGGCACTGGACCCATTCAGGAGACATGAAGTGGCACTGGCTGTACTTCTGGAGGCTTTTCCACTAGGAATTCTTACATGAGTGTGAAGCTGAGGATCAGCTCAGTGCACCTCTGCCCTGTGCTCCATGATGTGGAGCAGATACAGCATGAGATGGAGCATGGGAATATCATGATTCCCTGCATCAAACTATTCCCATTCTCTGCTCTCTGGTGTTCCACCATCACCTCCCTTTTAGGTTTTCATTTTCTTTTGAACTGCTCACACACTTACCTAACAACCTTACACTTTCTGTGGCTGCAGTCTGAGCTGTAATAAACACACACACAGGTCCAGGCTGCCACAGAACTAGGGAAGGACACTCCAGCTACCTGTACTGACCAGGTTCCACAGGGCAGATTCATGGGATGAACCCATGAAGGATGAACCCTCCACAACCCTGTAACAAGGATGTGAAGCCTCCAGAGCCCTCAGAGCATAAACAGAGAGGGAAGCTCCTCCCCAGAACTAGAGGTACCAGTGTAACACAACTCCCTGCCTTCTAAGAAACTTTCATGTTTAGGCTGTGAAAAGAATCCTGCTTGTGATCTCAGCAGTGCAGGGAAAAGACTCAGCCTAATCAATTTTAGAACCAAGGAAGTCTTTGGTCTAAAAATAGATCCACTGTCCACCGATGGACAAAATTTGTCCCCAGTTTCATGAAGGAATGCAAAGCACTGAGCAGCTTCCAATATGTATATGTGCTCAAAAACATGAGCTTAGGAAGGAATTTCAGACTGTTGTATTATTAATATTATTATTTTTTGACATACTGACACTGTCCATTCTACTTCATGCTTGTATAGCATTGTGGTCACTGTTTGAACTTCACCTTGAACTTCAAAAGATTCAAAGGCAATGCCCCCAACAGATCGGTGTGACAGAAAGAATTCTTTTTCCCCACCCCTGTGATGCTGCAGGGTTGCTTACCTGAATTACCAGGTATCTCTGAGGGTCTCGAGCCATTCTAGAGAATTCAGCAGCCAGCTCCTTGAATTTTGGCCGACTGTCAGCATCAATCATCCAGCCTGGATGAAAGATGAGAAAGAAAGCAGTTAAGTGTCGAGATGGAAATAATTCAGTTGTTTTTTTTTTTTAATGCACAAGTTTGAAGTGCTTGATAGCTGTGGCCCAAAGAAAAGTTGCAATAAAGAACCCAGAAGAATGGAAAGTTAGAATTCTATGATGCATAAAATGGGAAACACCTGGTTTTGACCAGACCAGACTGTTCCTTACTGCATGGAATTTTTCTTAATTTGCTGGGCTCCTCTCTGTCCCAGAGACAGCAACACCACCTTGCAATTTTCTCCATCTTGCACACTCAGATACCAGCACTGACTGACTTTTATTAAGGATGTGTCTCACCAGATGGGACATTTTTACACTCAACAAAGCCCTTGCACAATTTAATTTCCACACCTCCATGCACAGTACAAGTGTTTTCAGAAAATATTTAATTTACTTCTAGTTGTCCTTTCCTTTTTTTTTTTTTTTTTTCCAGGGCTTTTGTGTACAAAGCAATAGGGAAAGAAGAAGAAGTATATGTGATGGATGAGATGTCTGTATGTTAATCTCACTTAAATTAAGCTAGAAATATCAGAGAGATATTTCTAATTCTTTTTAAATTAGAAGCATAACCTTGGAGGATACTGTCATTAGAGGGGGTATCTTGGAGATAAAAAAGTTGGAAGAAACCATGTGCAGACTTTTTTCCTTTTTTACTAGAGTAAAAATATTCATAAATTTTTGTACTAGACTAAGAATGATAAAAAATAATCCTCTCTGTAGAATTTCTTCTATTAATTTTACTTTTTATTATTACTATTGCAATCATCATGCTTGCTACTAACAACAAAACATTTGTGATTTCTTTCCTCAATATTTAGAAAGGGGAATTTCTCCTCACAACCTTCTCTGGCTGGGTATCCACGTGCCATAATTATGTTTAATTCTATCTTTTTTACATCAGAATCAATTGTCATGGAAATGACAAGGGTTTACAGTAACAACCATACAATTTTGACTTCACAGCATGTATGTGAGATAACATCTGACAGTAATAGGAAGCTGAGCTAACTCGGCCCTTCATAGCTAACAATTGCAAAATTGCAAAAGATGTGCAGAGACAGTATTGAAATGGAATTTACAGTGTCCTGGGAAGCTTTTGTTTTACAGCAGCAGCTTGCAAAAGAGTTTCCCAGCTCTGTCAGAGGCCACCTGTGCAAATGTTCTAAAGCAGTGTCCCTCCTGCAATGGGCTCGGGGCTATCAGAAGTGACAATTGCTTACACTTCACCATGACCATATAAACATCAATGGTGCAGATCGGGGGCTGCGGCAGCCGCTCTCCCTTCTCCAGCAGGTCGGGGATCTCTCGAGTTGGGATTCCATCGTAGGGCTTCCCACCAAACGTCATCAGCTCCCAGATGGTGACTCCTGGGCAGGGGAAAGAGAGTCAGGCTTGGAGGTCACTCAGGTTCCCTCACCCCCTCTCACAGCAGAGTATCCTGCCCCAGCTCTGGACTGCAGTCTCCTCCTCTTCACCACTAGCTGGGAAAACACTGTGGGGACAGCAGGAGTTGAGCAAGTGGCCACACAGTGCTTGGCTGCCATCTGGGCTTAAACCATGACAGCATGCCACTTAAAAATTCTGGAAAACGGTGAAGCAGCACTTTGTGGTAATCTTCAAAAGCAGCTTTGCTCATTTTTATAGGTGTAAGAAATGGTATGATAGACCTGAGGCACACGGGGAAGGAAGGTCTGAGACAAATGAAGGGCGGTAAAGTAAATGGGTGCAATAACAAAAGAACGCATCACACTCTTTTATCAAAAAGGGAAATGAATGCCTGATGTACTCTATTATTTTAAGGGGGAAAAGCACAGATGCTCCCTCACTTAGAGCATCAATTTCCCACAAAGGTACAGCACTGAGTAACATCAGGTCATTGGCTTTGCCCTGTAAGTCATTCACAGCCACTGCTATCATTTTTCCCTTAAATCACCTTATGGATTTGAGTTTATGATAGTGCTGTTCTACAACATTCTCTTTTTGAAAAGCCATAGGATTTGTTTAGGCTTCAGAGCTGGAAATAAAGATCATATATAATAAGTAAAAAAATTTGTGCCCGAACAGAATCTTAAATATTGAAAACGCTGCTCTCACACATTTTGTTTAACTTTCATTTGTATTGCAAAGGTCATTTTAAGCACGCCTCAGATCAGCACCATATTTTGACAACTGTCATGATAATGTGAAAAGTGATGGGCAAAATTACCACGAGTAAACCGCATTTATTTCACCCTCGTTGCTCTCCTTGTTGATATTAAATAACTATAACTTGTCAATTGTTTTTATTCTTTTCCTTTGTGATTACAGATATTCTGGGCTTCCTGCATTTAAAATGAATTTCATAAATGAAGGCATATTTTTTTCCTGAGTGATCCAGGGCATAGAGGATTTGAAGAGAAAGAGCAGCTTTACAAGATCAATTGAACTCTCCCAGGCTTTTTTCAGCTGACTAGAAGAGAGCAGCTACCCCACCAGAGCAAACAGTGTCTTTTGCTGCTACCCACAGGTAAAAGTGAGTAATGAACAGAGCTGAACACCCTTTTGCTTCCAAATGATATGGCAACAGGAAATGCAAATAGGACTCCACAGCCCCAGATACTGCTGCAAATTTCCATTTGCAAAGGTATACATGATTTTATAAGTAATAGCAATACCAGAATAACAGGCAGAGACCTCAGCAGATGTGGCAAACAGCTCATCTGAATAACCATTAGCAACACTGAGCGAACACCTCATTTCTCAAATATGACTTTTTCTCTCTGTGTGTAGCTCACCAATTCCCAAGTTATCTGTGAAATTAAATAGATGCTTGTTCTAGTTACTTTGGAGAGCTTGTCTCTTTCTTTTCTTTCTCTTGCCATATTTGCTCTGTATTATGACAAATTCCCTTTTATCTGACTCTAGGTAGAGGAAGTCCCATAAGCCTGAAAATGTTTTTTGACATTCATGGCTTTTAGAGTTGAGCTTTTCAAAGACTGCTGAAAATTGTGACCTGCAGCTGTATTTTTATGAATCTGTGGCTAAGCTGAAAGAGGTCTTCTTCTGTCATAATAATCAGCCAAACTGCTACCAGACCAGACCTCGAGGCACTCACCCCAGTGGGGAACATCATGATAATATATTTCAGTGAGCAGGGAAGTAACACAGGAGACGGCAACAATCGCTGCTTAGAGTTACACATTTAAAGAGAATTTAAAAAAAAGAATTAAAAAAAAACCGGAATAAAATAATAAAAAAACCAAACTAATAAGAGCAAACACCTCTGGAATTAATTCCTTTGAGAAAAGAGGATATCTTTAACATACTAATACAACTTGGTTTAATGCTTTAAAAGACACAACTTTTTAAACTAAACACGTGAAGATTTACCATAGCTCCACACATCACTCTGATGGGTGAATTTCCTGTAGTGTATGCACTCCAGAGCCATCCACTTAATTGGCATCTAGGGAAGGACAAGAGAAATGTAACCTTAGAAATAAATTATTAAAACAATATAAACAGATCTTAGATGAAGACAACTTTCTCCCTGCCTCCTTCGATGGTGAGCTTGACAAAAAGCAGAGGAAATGGCTGTTCCTGCCCTCTAGAATGGGGCTGTGCCTCATGTAACTTGGAGGTGAGGAGAGCAAACCATCTACCTGCAGAACTTCTGCTATTTACTGATTCAGAAGTAGTGGGGCAGCCCATGCTTTCATCAAATCTGTGTAAAGAGGGACCAACACAAAAATTGCATATAATTCCCCTAAATCTGAAGTGCAGCAGAGAAGGTGGAATGCAGAAGCTTTTTTTCCCCCTTAACAGTTTTCAATCTCTGCAATCTGAGATAGCAACACTGCTGTCTCAACTGTTCTCTAATGAGGCCAGATTACAATGCAGTGACCATAATACTTCACTGTCCCCATCATCATCATCATCATCATCATCATGGTAAACAGGCAATGAGGAGAATTTGCAGTGCTTCATTGTTAACTCCTAATATTTATCAGAGACTCAGCCATCCCAGTTCTCTGTATCAGCACTGCAGTGAGAGAATTTGCTCCCCAAACTAAGGCAGCAGCCCCACATTCCTGTGTCAGTGAATGAGCTCAGGGGGAGCTCGTCTCTTCTGACAGAGAAGGCTCAAACCAAACCCATTCCTGCATTACAGCCCATCCTCTCCAGTTCGTGTAAAATGGAATTCCTGGTGTTTCCCATTCCTGAGCTGGGCCTGCCAGGCACAGCCTTGCAGTCTGTGAATTCCTGATGGACAAACGCTCTGGGGGATTTTTACCTGGCAGAGACTTGTATGTGTTGCCTGCAATTTGGAACTATGGAAGAGGTACTGGAATAATCCAAAGGGATGAGTAACTGCAGGAAAAATCTGAACAGATGGTGGGTGTAAAAGCAGAGGATGTGTCTTCATTCAAACCCTTATGAAACCACCTTCCATGAAGTTCACTAATGAGCATAACCTATAGAGTTATGGCAAAAATAGCACCTTGTAATAAAGGCTGCCTTAACTCTTGCAAAGACAGTTCATCCTCCCCCACTAAACTCTGCAGAAGAGCATTGCTTTCATTCCCATTGCATCCCAGATGGGAACAGTTGCTGAAGGAGCAAAGCTGCCTTGTTCATTATGGGATAACTCAGCTTGGAAGAGATTCAGGAGGCCTCCAGTCCCACCTCAGCTTCACGGCAGGTTCAGCTGCCTAGGAGATTAGGCCAAGTTACTCAGAGATTTGTCCAGCCTGGACTTGAAAAACTTCAAGGATGGAAACTGCACCACCTCTGTTGACAACCACTTGATTTTCCAGTCCAAACCACCCTTAGCATGCACTCAATACAACATGATGCTACCAATGTCCTTAGGATTTCACAGGATGCTTTTCTGGACCTGGGAAGTGATACATCTGACATAACTCCTGCTCCAGAGCTCTCAGCAGGGTAACAAGTCCAAGACACAGCTGGCAGGAAACAGCTGGTTTGCAAGGATCAACTCTTTTTCTGTCATTCACTGTCAGCTGGAGGGAAGAGGCTGAGGGGTTACTGAGAAGAGGATCACAGAAATGAAGGAATCAGGGAAAGCTGCCAAAACCCCACCTTCCCTGGCAGGAGGTACCTTCCCACGGGGAAATGGGAAAGCAGTGGTGGCTCCTCTCAAGCTCTTCACCTCCCTAACTCACCTGCCCAGGTGATCCAAGGGCAGCAGCCACACAAACAAGGCAGCAGCTCATCCCAGAGAACAGCACACACTGCTAACAGCTGCTTGTCCCACACAAGGGCATGAATGAGCACAAAAAAACCACAGATAGCAAGGAGACACAAACCAAACTGAACATCCAGGAGAAGGAATGACAGGTGAAGCAAATCCTTTGGGATTCTGTGACAGACTGAAATGGGGAATTTCAAGATGTTTAGGGAGCAGCCAGAAGCACCACGTACTTCCTGCCTTCTGAATTTTATCATGCATTAATCTGAAATTGGCAGAAATGAGGGAAAGCACTACATGGCCATGGTGTGGTTTGCTGGAAAGAAATAGGGGAAAATATCTGGTTCCAAAATTATCCTCAAGCTGGCTTTTAGTGGCCTGGCATTCAGCATGGTACTGGAGAGGTGGACAGAAGACATAACGTACACTCTTCCAATGTGATAGAAGAGCTAAATTCTCATGTTCTGTGGCCTTCCCTTTTGTTTCCACAAGAATTCCTTGTCAGGGAAAATGGGACTGCATTATTGAGGTGTATACTGGCCAGAGAAAGAGGCTGGGCAGGAATGCCCCAGAACATCCATCACTCATTGAACTGAATTATTCAAAACAAGACACAAACTGAAGCAAGTGAAAAAAAAAACCCCTAATTCTGAGCGTGAAAACTGCTCCTGCAATTATATTTCAGTGCCTGGAGAAGCTCCTGTGCAAAAAGTGAGCAGCTTTTCTATGTGCTTTCACAGCACAGTTCTTCCCAGCACTCCCTTACACAGGTAACAGTCCCACAGGGACACACTGACCTGAGAAGGAACTTCAGGAGGTTTGTCACAGCGTGGTAGATTTACTTCCAGACATGTTCAGCACTCACCTTTCCCCCATCGGCATTATACTCCTTTTCATCCCCTTCCAAAAGCCTGGCCAAGCCAAAGTCAGTGATTTTCACATGGTTTGGTGATTTCACCAGGACATTTCGGGCTGCCAAGTCCCGGTGGACGAGTCTCCTCTCTTCCAGGTACATCATTCCCTGAAGGAATAAGAACAGTACAATAATGCTAAGAAGTCTCACATGTTTATTGAGAGCTAACTTTCACTGGTGACATGTGAAATGGCTGGTTCAATAATGAGTATTTACAATGAGAGGATGGCCTAGAGGGCAGAAGTTCAACATTGCTCTTGCTCTGAACAGGAGGCAGGATTAGATGACCTTGAGTTTCTGTAAGATTCAAATACCAAAGGGGAAAAAACCCAACAAAATAACATATAGATAACTCTTTTGCTTCAGCAAGCTTAAAATCTGGAAATGTGAGACAAAGAAAAGAAGTATTACCACCCTTGTTCTTCAGACAGGAAATCTGATGACCATAAAAAATAATTTAGACAAAGCCCCCCAGAAATAAGACCACACTGGGAAACAATCCCAGCTCTGTTACATTCCAGACAAGTGTCTTTAATTCAAGATAAGGATTCTTTTCCATCTTCAAATGGTTTTTAAGTTGGTCACAAATTTTCACTGTCCTCAGTGGTTTGGAAGGAAAACAATTCTTTATTCCAAGTGCTGTAACTCCCTCACCTTTTCACTCCCTTAAAATATTGCCTGTAGTATTATAATAAGGCAATAGATCAATGGCCTTTTTTAGATGAACATATATATTCTGTTAGAAGTATATTCTGTTAACAAGCCCATCCAGCTGCCTTTAAAGATAAGGTAACATACTCAAACTGCCTGGCCTTAACCTTATTTTTATTCTGATGGCAGACTAACCATCTACCATCAGTATGGAAATTTGCACAATGCTTTGTGACACTGAGATCAACACCAAAGCTTGGTCTTATTAATTATGTGACACACAAAGGATAGTTGGGCAGGGTTACAAGCCTATAATTTCATTTAAAGGCATTTATGACATTAACCACCATTATCAGAACTTAGAGATGAAATCACACACTTGACAATTGCCTTTAAGGTATCTCTTAATATATTAGCTCTATGTAATATATATATGATAATTTTTTAAAAGTCATTGCTGAATACCAAAGAGATCATATTATCCCATAATACAGATGGTAATTCAGAGAGTCACATGTAGTGATTAAAATAACCAGATTACTCAGTGCCATGGGCCAGCTTTTATTATCCCTTCACAGCCTGAGGAGCTCACAGGTACCTGTCCCCACACCAGCTGCCTCCCATGGCCTCTGGCTGCCCAGGGAAAATGTGACTGCCCCATTTCTGGAAGTGTCCAAGGCCAGGCTGGGCAGGGCTTGGAGTAGAAAACACCAACCCATGCTTGGAGCAGCCTGGGATGGTGGAAGGTGCCCCTGCCATGGCAGGGCGTGGGACTGGATGGCTTTAAGGATTCCAGGATTCTAGGAAAGTGGATGTCTAACACAAAAAGCATCAAATGGAGCCCTAAACTTGTTTTAAGTGAAAAATTTCAGTGCAAACACCAGTAAAAGCTTTGAAAATATGTGGGAGAATGTTTGGCATAAATGCTGTTTCATGGAGTCAACATGAAGGGGCTTTGAAGGAGGACACAGGGACTCTGGCATAAAGCAACTGAAGTTATTCTGCAGAAGCACTGCTAGTTGAAGCAAACACACCCTCCTGCCAAGTGCAAATCAATACTTTTGGCTTTTGACCATTAGAATTGTAAGCCTCTAAAAGAATAATGTTTTTTGACGTCAATGTTTTTTTGACATCAAATTAAAACCGGTATAAAAAAAAGACAAATAAATCTCATGGGCTAAACAATTGAGAGCCACACAAGCATCACACCATGACACCAGTTGATGAAGGAACTCTGCTGGCATCAGAATATATCAGGCCCAAATAAAATGATAATCTTTAACAGATTAACTTGTACCTATCAGCACTGAAACAATATGAAAATATTGCAGATTTCTTTTGGCCAAAACAGACTTTGTCTTGTCAAAATCAAAACAGATGACCTGTACCGAGGCTTTAGGCTCCTGTTTCTAGTTAATGATGGTAAGGTGTGCAAAAACATCCTCCACTGAGAGTTGCACATCCCAATTCTTAACCATGTCTCTTTGGTCTTATTTTACTGTCTTTAATTTCAAGTATTTTTTTAAACTTATAAGCTAACACTTCAGGATGTTTCACTGTTTATTCCATTCATTCACTCCCATTTACTCCGATTTTGTGCTAATATTTGGCATCATTTTAGGAAGATTCTATTTTATTCATCCTAACCTCACACTCTCTCAAGAACTAGAAAGATGTGCAATCATCAACACCTTGCATTGCTCCTCAGCAATAGCACAGCTGCTTTTCCTTCTGCCCAGAAAGAGGGCAGAAATATCTGCCTGTGTATCATCACACAGTTTGCTTCAGCTCTGTCAAACAATCTTCTCAGGGCTGTCTCCCACCTGTATAATCTAAAAGCTAAAACCAGCCCCTGTGGGGTTGGTTGGCAGCTACAAAATCCTCAGCAGAGCCCATGGTCTGCAGAAATTTAAATCCTCTTGGGAATACCCAGTGCAAACATGTTTGATTTTCCTGATAGCCTATCAGCAAGCTTTAAATGTGGGTGGCAGAAGTATAAATGAAAAGGTATATATGTATAAATTTTCAATAAATGAGACTATCCAAGTGGAAGGAAAAGAATCTAAAAAAGGGAATCCTACAGTATTCACTGCAGCAATATTGTCTAAACATATATTACCACTATCTGAAGACAGTTTAAACCTGGCAGGAAAAAAAGCTCTATATGAATCTTTTATCTTTTAATATGATACAGAAGTATGATAAAAAATACACAGCTGGTGGCATCCCCACCCAAAAACCCCACGAGAGAACAGCAGGAGGACATTTTAAGAGTTGAATAGACTGGAAGTGATTTGTTAAGGGCTATGAAATAAGATCTTTTGCAATTTTATTAAGGAGTGTTTATAAATTCTCTGGCACTGTGACAGCTTTGGAATGGTCACTTCAGGTACAGTCAGGTTTGCTCTTTTCACACAAAAAAATATCAGACCTGAAAATGAGAAAATGTGCTGGCAATGAACTGAAGTGGGACAGTGGAAAGGAGACTTTGTGTCAAAAAATCCATGGGACAAGAGAAGATAATGATGTGGGACAGCTTTCTGATCTTTCCAAGTGCTGAACTGCAGTGTAGAAAACATCAAATTAGGCTCGTAAAGGAGCAGGATTTCCAGCACTGTGGAAGTATCACCAAAGCTAGGCTGGTGAATGAAAAAGGAGAATAAAAGGATTTTTGAAAAAAGGAAAATTAAGGTTTTTTGGCAAATCGGGGTTTGTCCCGAGATCTGCCTTGAAGTTGTGGCCGTAATTTGCTGTTCCCTTAATTTATCTTAAGCAGTGTTACTTTCTGCTACTGCTGTCATTTGCCTCCCAGATTCTGAGGGAAGCTTTGGAGCACAGCCTCCATTCAAACAGCTCAGAGTGTTAGAGGTATGAGCACAGACTATTTCAGGTGCTGTAATTTGATTTCCTTCATTTTTCTCGACTTTTTGGAGTCCCACCTCCCTGCTGAGGATGCTTCTGGATTTGTTTCAAAAGCTGCTGAGCAGGGAATGCTCAACCCTGAACTGCATGAGTCTTGCCTGAAAGATCTTTCCCTCAGGTGCCTGGATTTCACCTCCAGAAAAAAAGATATTCATTACTCAGGACAGAATTCAAACAGGTATGTAAGTCATTAAATGCAAAATCCTTTTGGGATAATTGCTAGAGATGAACTGAAGTGTGTTGAATCACTAAAGTTTAACACATGTCTTCTGTCTTCACGATGCAAGACATCATTTTGCAAGAACAAATTAAATTTAAAAATTAAGTATAAAGACCTTCACCTGCCTCAAAATCTTCAGCAATACCAGCCCACAGCAAACCCCCTATAAATACTTTTTTTTTTCAGTGTGACTTTTGCTTGTTTTCTACACTAAACATAATTGTTTCCCTAAATTGAGGACATGTTGATCTTACCTCACCCAGGAATTAAGAGCAGCCTGTCTTTCTTTAATAATAACTTCCACCTACCAAAGCCAGCACACGTGGCAGATTCATCAAATTCATTCTTCAGGTACACGAAGGAAGAAAATTTCGAGTCCAACTCAATTCTCGTGGACATTAATCTGCAGCCTTGGAGACTGCTCTCTTACCATCCTAATAACTCAAGGCTTGCTTAATAATGTGAATCACTGCAGAAAGCCTCAAACGATCATCTTTTCCCCTGCATACCCCATGGAAAAGGTGTAATTTTGCCCGGGGCTAAATAGGCTTTCAAGGAAAACACTGTGCCCTTTGTTGTCAGGAGCAACCACACTCGTGCAGGCAGAGAGAGCAGTGGGAGAGAAAGATGGCACTGCTGTGAGATGCACTGACTCAGCTGCAGAGGTGGGATGGGATGCTCTGGGATGCTCTGGGATGCTCTGGGATGCTGTGTGTGGGCTGGCCTGGCAGCTGGCACTGCAGGTCACCCTCAGAGCCAAGGGGAGGGCAGGGGGATGCTCCCAGCCCCAGCTGGGCACTCACACTCTGTGCTAAGCACACCTCCCCACCAGGTCACCTGCCAAGGATTTCTGGAGTTCTGCCAGCCCTGGTGAAGCTGGCAAGGGAGAACCAGTCCTGCATCCTGTGCTGTGCTGCAAGGCCAAATATTTAGGAGCCCAGTTCACTTTTAGGGGGTGAGTTAACCTCTTTCTCCTTGGCAGACAAAGAAAGCTTATGTGGTAGCAATGCATTTCTTCCCATCTCCTGCTCACTTAACAAGCTCTCTCAAGGTTTCATTTCTCTCCAGTTCAAGTCTGAAGCAATGTGCTATTAAGGTGTAGCAAGCTGTATCTCAGGGTAAAAGTGCTTTTATCTCAAGCTGGCCGTCTTCAGATGCACTTAGGATACAAAGCTGATGTAACTATCTGGATTTGCCTACAGCTGCTTTGGTCCTGGCCACCTGAGCAGGACCAGGTGACAGCAACTTTGCCAGATCTGCCATCTGAGCACGTGTGACACGAGCAGAGGGGACACTGCTGATAGATAGCAGCGTTTTCCTCACAGTCCTGCTGTGACTTTGCTAACTCTTTTCAGACTAAACAGTTCAGAGTACACACAAGCAAGACCAAGACTATCTGTACTTGACTCAAGAGATGGGATCCCAGTGCAGCTGGATTATTGCCTCTGTGGAAAGACAACCAGTGAAAATCCAACTTCTGCACAGGTAACTCGAGCTAGTTCTGCTGGGACAAGAGCAGTGATATATTTAACACAGGTCAGTCTTACATCTCTCCACTTGTGGCTCACCCAGAAGAACGGATTCTGTCTGCTCACACGCGGGCTGGCTCAGCTGAAACTCAAAATTGGGATGAGCTGGCTTCATACCAACCACAGGAGGACACACTCTACCCGTGGCAATATAAAAGTGCCAGTTGCAGATCAAAAGAACAAGCCTGGATAAAAGGAAGCCAGTACCAGATATTTGCTTTGCACCTTGTACCAGCTGCAGTTTATTTGTTCCAGAAATAGGAGTCCAAAAGCCTGATTCACTACACTGCAAAACTCCATCCCAGGACACAAAATAAAGGTGTTGGTCAAGTATAACAGGTCGAAACAAACTCAAGAATCCAAAGTGAAGGGGAAGAGGCTATGAGGCTGATTAGATGAGAATTACAGGAAAAAATGCTGTCTATTCCAAAATGACAGGTGATTCAGAAAGGGAGAAAGAATGGAAAGAAATGAGAAGAGAAGCAATTTCATAAGCTTATGACATTTCAATGCTTAATTGACTGGACTGAGCAGACATTTTGATGGGCCCAGACCCACTCCAATCCTAAATTAACATCTCAGGAATGTCATCTCACCCCCTCACGGCACAGATAAGTGGGTCACTGCTGAACTGACTGGTTCTCAGTTCTGAGCTTGTGGGGCCCTTGAAATAAAGCTTTCTATCCTAGGTAGGTGCTGAAGCTCCTCGGGCAACACCAGAAGGGGAGTTTGTTCCACTGCATCATCAAACACGTCCTTTGTCTGAACTCCTGTGCAAAGATGACTTCTCTCCCAGGCTCCCTCAAATTATTCAGCTTTCTGGATTAGGTGGTGCTGAATATAAAGATTCTGATGAAAGCTGTTACATAAATACATTAAGTAGTATAAGCAATGAGATGTAGAGCAGGTATTTATTTCTATACTGGCCATACTGGATATGGCTCTGAGTTCTGGTCCCACCTACAGGCACATCTGTGCAGCTGCTGCAAAGTTCATACCCGAGTGTGAGATTCCTGAGGGAGGGAGCTGTGGAGTTGTGCCTAATCTCCATTTTGCAATTAACTGAGATGCTTTCTTAACACAGCTGGGTTCAAGGTGCCAGCTCCATTCTCCATTCAGAGTTATACTGGGTTATACTGGCTGTGTTACCTGTAGAATTCAGGTAGGTCATACCTTACCTGTGTTACCCCTTCACCTGGACCAGGTGTCCCAACCTCCTGGGACTGTGGGCTGTGTGGACAGACTACATTACTCTCCTTTATTCCCAAAGAGCTGAACAGGGCAGGGATGTTCTATTAGCTCTGGAGAAAACCACAGCTCAGGGGACTGCAGCTCAAAGAGGAGAGAGAAATTGCAGCTGGTAGCTGTGCTTACAGTAAGTGTATCAGCAGTGCACTTTGTGCAGGTCTGGCTGCAGCTGCACCAACAACACCTTTTTCTGTGAAAGAGACCTTTAAACAAGAACTAACTGCCTAAATAACAAACTTATTACTGCTAAACTCTCCTTGCTGGGCAATAACATTTACTGCAAAGTAACTACAGTTTAGAGACTGGCAGGATCACAGTCCTTATGACAAAGGCTGTTTCAAATTGCTGTTTCAAAAGCAAATCACAGTAATCTGTGCTACACATGCCAGCAGAAGGAACATACCTGTCTGCTGATCTGGGGAGTGCTCAGAGACTTCAGGTTTCAGCTCCCAGTGGATCACATACTCCTGGAAAGTGTTTGATGCTTTTCAAAGTGGCAACCAAAGAAAGCTATCAATTTGAACAGGCTTTTTGAATGCCATTCTTCTCCCTTACATTAATTGCTTCAGTTAGACTAGCTCCAGCTCCTTCCTCTGAAGAGGCAGGAAGGCTGAAAGCAGCCTGTAATAAAGGAGTTCCCAGTGCAACTGCAACGGGGGAGCCGTGACCAGTGCTCTCCTGATCCTGTGGCTCCAAACTGCCCACCAGGGAGATCACTTGGCTTTCCTGGAAGGAAGCCCACAGCAGCAAACTTGAACAATGGGCTGCTTTTCCCCCACCCAGCCACTGACCTCTTGCCAATGCAATTACAGTCGGGAGAGTGTATTGTGCAGTGCATTCAGTCTCTCCAAGAAAGTGTATCTAAAATGGATTACTTCTGCTCCTTAGGCAGGCAATCAATAGAGATGTGGACTGCAGTTAAGTACAGAGATGTCTGTGGGCTGCAGCACTTATCCTCTGTGTCTCTTCAGAAATTAATTAAAAATCAATGAAGTGTGCAGCCTATTAATAAGGAATGTCCAGATTAACAGATACGAGCACAGCCTTCCCCCAGGTTCAGAACAAGCACAGCCCCATTGCGAGCACTGGAAAATCTCCAGCACTCCAAACCACTCCATACCCTGACCTCTCATGGCATCCCCTGCACATGACTGAACTGCAATATCCCCAATTTTGTGCACCCTTAACAAATTACATGCTGTGTGCTTCAAGTCGGCTGAACAGGAGGATTTTGGGGGAAGCATTCAGAGCCCTCAAAGTTTCTCTACTAGGAAATGAACTTAGAGGAAAGTAAAACCACCTGTGTGAAGGTAGGATCCAGCAAACATCTAACAGAGGGTTGAGTCCAATGTCTTCTCTTAATTACAAACTTGGTTTTTTTACACAGCTTTCTTGGGAAATGACTCCTGACCCTGTAGCAGATGATTTTCCACTGGAAGTGTGCTGATAAACTGGCATGCCATGCACTGGATGCAGGGTTTCCCAGTACTCATCTTAGGTAGTTACATGTTCTGATAATAAAATATGTGACAAAAGAGGTCTTTCCTGCACCCTGTGTACTTGGCTGGTTTGGTTGAGGCAGTGGTTTTGGACAGATGAAATTTCTCTCCCCTTCTCTTGGGAAGTGCCCACGGAGCAGACAGGGAAACTGCACCGTGGGTGAACTTGAAAACTGATAATTTTCAGGAAGATGGGGGAGTTGATGCAGGCTAACCCTACAGGTGTTACTGTGGTGGCACCATCTTATGTGTTCAGACAAAAATCCCACAGGAAGTGTCCACAGCAGCTCCCTGCTTTGCAAAAGGAAAATATGTACAGAATTCCACTGATCCCCCTGAAACACTTGAGAAGTGAATATTTTTACCTCAAGCCACATGTTTCATAGGGCACTTTCAGTCCAATTAAAAGATGCTATCACTATCCTGTGTCCTCATTAAATTAAGCATGGAGGATTTTATTTTCTTTTCTGAGCAAACAGCATGATTGAGGCTGAATTTTTGAGGTAGGCACCTTTATTTGAAAGATGCCCCTGAATCTTCGGGGCTCTGTATTTTGACCACTTTCAAAATCTCCATTTCAGGGTAAATAGGGAAACAATAGGATAATGGAAGCACTACTTTCAGAAACCACCACTTTGACAACTATTCCAGTACCAGGGCTACCAGGCTGTGCAGGAGAAAAGTGGAACAAGAGCATATTTACCCTCTCCTACTTTCTTCTCAGAGCAAGCAGTCAGTCTGCACACCAGCTTCTGCTTAGGACTGCAATACTGTTCCACACAAGAAAATATTCTGAATCTATTCTAAATGCTTTTAATACTCTGATTCAAGAGAGTTCTTGAATAAATTACAGTTTTGAACTTCCAAACTCTGTTGCCACTAGGTTTCTGAGCACTCCTTAAAAACCCACATCACAGGTAACCATAGTTACCTATTACAGACATTTTTTTTTCCCCTTTTCTAATTGAGTAGCTTATGACAGTGACAGAACAGGAGAGGCCAGCCACATAAATAGAGTGTGCTCTCTGATAATGGCTGGAGAAACCTGCTAAATAATCTATTAACCTTATTCAATAAATAGAGAGTGCTGGAATGGGGTGTGTGGAAGGCTGAAATGTGGTTTCAAGAGGCACCTATTCCCCCCAGGTAAAACATCACATTATCATTAATGGTTCAGAGCATTGCTGTGTTGACAGTGAGAGCCCACAGAGTGAAGTCAAGCTGCCCCACAAGCTGCCTGCCTTCAGACTGAACCTCCTTCTGTGCCTGGGTGGGCATCCTTAAACACAGCCTGCCACCTTTCCCTGGCCACCTCGTGGTGCTGGGAATGCAAACCACAGCCAGAGGCTCTGCAGGGGCAAAGGAAAGGACAGCTGAGCATGGTCTGTGCTCTGCCCTGCTCCTCTGCCCCTCAGCTCAGCCCTGTCCAGACACCAGCTCCTTGGAGATATGGGGCAACACATCCAAGGCAATTTAAACAAGCCCTGGCAGTACTTTGTTACAGGACACTCAAAGAAAATAAAGAATAATTCCACCCTTCAGGTCTGTGGACTCAGATAACTATGGAGCACTGACTGCAGTGATATTTTGTGCCATATATTGATTACCTTTCCTGTAAAGGACCTACCAAAGGACCACAGTCCTACACAGGGGAAAAACTACTTCAAAAGCAGTAAATATCTAATATCTAGAAACTTTCATCATGGCCTCTAAACAAAACTTTTTTTTTCCTAGATCCCAGAAATATCTGAGGTTTGGCTAAAGCTTTTGAAATCCATTTATTTTGAGGTGAATCCCAGCACTGAAGGTTTTAGTTCCCAAATCTGAGAAAATTCTCAGTGAGCATGAACTGACTGTTTTAATTGATCTCTGTACAGTTCCCAGCTACAGCAAACACTTTAGTTACAGCTACATTTTTTGTTAGGTTGTCTCCAAAACAAGGGCTGCCATGACTTATTTGAAAAGAAATAAAAGCATTCATGACTTAGATATCTCGAGATCTGAGCATGTAGGTGGCGAATACATTGGAAATTTTGAGAGCTGCTGAGCTGAAACATGTGACCTGAGTGGAACACAGAGCAATCAGGGCAGGTGTATTTCCACTGATAATAACATTTTAAGTGTCTTAAGACTCAATTACTGATTTTCTGAATTTAAAGGGAGTTTTTTCCATTAATTATAACTGAGACAGGTTCAAGCCTTGGGTCAGTGCTGCTACCACTGCACAGCACCCAGATGGAACAAACAAATCAAGCTGAAATGGATTTTAACCATTGGCAAAATAATTCACTGGGGAAGCAGAGGAAACCCAGCAGCCCTGGGCTCCTCTAAAATCCCAGGTCTTCTCTGAGAAGGCTCATACTTGAGCTTTCTCCCCAGCTATGACCCCATCACCTTCTGCCTCTCACTCTAATCAATAACCATGATTATTTTTTTATTATTTACAATGTCAAACTGCTAGCCCTGGCTATGGAATTCACATAGGACATGGCCTGGAGTAGCCAAAGGGCTTTTAAGAGGATTCAACCTTTCCCTCTAACCTGTGACCACGACCTTCTGGGGATCAGCCACCAACACCCTGGCTAAGAAGGTGTCCCTGTTCCTCCTGTAATTCTGCAGCAGCATTTCCTTGCTTCAGACTATTGCTCCAGTACTGCCAATGTGCCAAAACTGTTTTTGACAAATTGCCACACAGACACAGGAACCATCTTCTTCTTCTTAGTATTGAAAGGAGAAGATTCCTAAAAGGGTTGGCTAATAGCAAAATCATTGCAGTGAGTAGAAAAGTCTCACACTGCTTTTGGTTCATTTGGATGAGATCCAAACATGAGAAATCTCTGAGCACAGTTCCCACACTCTCTCAGCTGGCATTTTTTCAGCTGTTCCTGCACCTCTTGGCTGCTTCATTCTCAGTTCTTCTCTCTCTAAAACTGCTGAGATCTTTCAAAGGATCAGCTGTAGAAATTCACCATTTCCCCAAGGACCTGATCATGCTGCGTTTTTTCTCCTCTCCAATTAAAACTAACATGCACCAGGTTCAAAATATTTCTCCACCTTGGCTGAACCACATTGATTAAAACACAGACAGAGGCACAACATGACCCTCAACAGAAATACCTTTAAGAAGGTATTTACAGAAAGGGCTCTTCAGGAGCAAGGCAGAGAGAATCAAGTTGTCTCTGAGGACAGGATAAAACAATCAGGCCAATAAAAGTTGTGCCCACCAGTCACCAGGTGTTATGGACTGTGATGGAAAGAGCTTTTCTAGAGGCACTGAGGTGGGTGAGCATGCCTGTGATCACACATGGACTCCTCTGAACTTATTATGACTGGATTATAACACATTATGTAATTCTGGCTCTGCCTCCCCACTTAACTTGCACAAACTCTCCAAATCTCACCATCATAAAATTATTTCTGGCACATAAGGACACAGTGCACTTCCAACCCCAGATTCCAGAAATATTCATTGATAAATTCCTAGCCAAGCACAGACAGGATGAATGGGAGTGAGAGCTTCTCAGAAGCTGTACCTCATCTGCTCACACATGACCATTACTGTTCTCACTGGAATTGATATTTACTTTCTTTTGCCACTCCACTGCCATGCTTGGCTCCCTAAGAAGTCAGGCTGATGCAGCTGTGACACACATATTTATTTTTCTGTCTGTCTCTGAGAGTTTATGAGTGTTTTCAACCCGATTTGGCACTACACTTGCCTCAAAAGTTTTGTGTTCTAAGTTTGCTGAAAGCAGATAAACAAGGAGAGGAGTAAGGCTGTAATATTTTCCTGCTATTGTGATCACAGTCTTTCTTGGGCACAAGAGACTCCATGTAAGAGAGAGACATTATTGAGGATACTTTAACTAGCACTAAGAACATATTAAATTCCAGATTACCTAATCACGAGACATAAATCACAGGCAACCAGGTCTCAGCAGCTCTACTGCTCACAGAGCTGCTTTTCCAAAGAGCTCCAGGGGGCCTCATTGATCACAAATGCACCAAGTTCTACTGCAAGAAAGAATGCAGCCCTATTTACATCCACTTATCCTGAACAAAAATTAGGGCTGATGGATCCTCTTTGCTTGGATTGCTGAATTACACCAAGGTGCAGCTACTGTGGTGCTGGTAAGGGGGTCAGAGAGACCCACTCTTCAGGAAAAATTACTGAGAGTGGGAATTTCTGTGGCATTGCCTCACCTGGCTTTGCCCAAGACAGGCTGAAGATTACCTGGCCTCAAACTCATGATAGCCATGGTCCCCTATGGACACAAGGTGCTCAGGAATGGGAAATATTTGGTGCTTGCTAAGCCAGCTGTTTGTTGTGATGTACCTGTTTGTTCAACACGTGCCAAGACTCTGCTGTTTGGGTGTTGGAAATGGAAAAAACAAACATTCATGTTGGTCTGAGATGATGCTTTCCCTGGCAGATGAAGGTGGCCTGGCCCTGTGGGGCCACCAGATATAAATTATCCATTGACACTATGAGTACTGAAGCAGGTATTAGAATAGATTTAAAAGATGAACTAAACTTCTAGATCTTTCAGAAGGAAGTTTGACAGTCAGATGTTTGGGGAATGTTTTTCTCTAAGTCTTCTTGCACCTCTATCCTGTTGCCCATGGTCGTGTTGTAAACCCCCAAACCTCAGGGGAATTCTGAAGTCTCCACCTCCATGAGCCCTCCTGATTTCATTTAAAACAAAACCAGAGAAGTTTTTTGTCACCAGCTCTGAGGCTGGAAGTACAGGGTGGGTCATGCATCTCAGGAAAGCCTAAGCTGGCTACAAAGCAAAGGCTGAGGTTGGATGCAGCACATCCAAGACGTTTTAGGTTCCTGTGCAGCTATAGAGGCAGCCCAGGGCTCCTTAGCCTGGAAACACCACAGCAGCAAGGCAGGAGACTGGATCTGCAGCCAGGGTCACTGTTTGGGGCTCTGCAGAGTCCCACAGGTCCCCTGGACATTCCTGTGTCCCCTTCCATCTGCAATGGTCATGACCTGTAGACCTTCCCTTGTAGCAATGACGATATCCCCAGCCACAAGGAGGTTACCAGAGCTTACCAGAGACCAACTTACTCCTCTGCAAGGACTCTACCAAAACCTCCCAAAAGTCCCCTGTGAGCCATGGAGGGCTGGAAAACAGCTGGATTTGAGGGGCTTAAATCCAACACTGAGTCCTCACTGAAGGTCCTGATGTGTCAGGCTGATGTTGCAGGTGCACTGCTGTCCTGCTCTAAATCCTACTGCAGGTACAGCCAGGCTGAAAGGCACAGGCTCATTTTACTTTGCTGCTCTCAGTGCTGGGATGCTGGGCAATCTGTGTGGCAGAAGGAATGGAAACAGGAGCAGCCAGACTCCCAGAGACAGCCTGAAGGCAGGTTTTCCCTGGCAGTCTCCCTCATGGACTCTCAGCTGTTTAATAATGTCTTGAGCCTACAGTGCCTTTTTTTCCTTTGGTGGGAGTACTAATCACAGTCTCATCTATCTAGATGCCTATTTTTATGAAACTCATACAAAGATAATATCTTTGAGACCTTTTCTCCCCTGTCCAATCTGAATAAATTCAACCAACATTTTGAAAAGCTATTGCAAGGGAAACTGAAGAGAGACACAGAGATTGCAATGAGGGTAATTTCCATAGAAAACCAGCCTAAGTCCAAAAAGTTCTGAGAAAACTCAAGCCCCTACACATATCTTTCTTTTACAGGAAATAGCTTCTTTTCCATTTTTTAAAGGAGATTTAATTAACCATCCAGACCTATCCTGAGGGGGAAAACTCTGCACTACATAAATACAGTTTGGGCCTTATTTTATGGATAGCAAACCTCACATAGGCCTGATAGCTGCCACCTGCTCCTGCTCAGGTGTGAACTGCTCAGGAGAGAGACTGTCCTGGAGCACCTTCAAACCACAAACTGGACCACTCTAGCACATCCACTTTCTGATCTTTTTTGTAAGAGCAGCAATAGTGTAACCCCCTAGAAGGCAGACCAAAAAAAAAAAAAATAAAAAGAGAAGCAGGATGAAGTTAGAAATACTTACTGGGTTCTGTTCTTACTTGCCTTTGGCCTTCCAGACATCAGGGTATATTTTAACTCTTTTAACTCTGTGTGCACATTCACCCATTTTTTGATTTTGCTTTAAATGAAATCAGAAGAGCTCATGGGACTGGAGACCTCAGAATACCCCTGAGGATTGGAGGTTTACAGAACAACCATGGGCAACAGGATGGAGGTGCAAGAAGACTTTAGAGAAAAACATTCCCTAAACTTCCGACTCTCAAACTTTCTCCTGAAAGATCTAAAAGTTTAGTTCATTTTAAAAATCTATTCTAATATCTGCTCAGTATTCCTAATGTCAATGGATAATTTATATCTTGTGGCTTCACACTGCCAGGCCGCCTTCATCTGCCAAGGAAAGCACAATCCCAGCCCAATATGAATGTTTGTTTTTTCCATTTCCAACACCCAAACAGCAGAGTCTTGGTATGTGTTGAACAAACAGGTACATCACAACTAGCAGCTGGCCTAGCAGGCACCAAATGTTTTGGCAACATCCCAGTGCACATATTTTAAGTAGGAATTTGGGTTGCACATTTCTTATTAAAGAATGTAACAGCGGCAAAGGAGAATGAATAATATTATTCCAGAAGCTGTGTGAAACAACAAGGGAGCAGATGGGAATGAAAACCAGCTTTCATTCAGCAAGAGAGTGAGAAGACATTCAGCCTGCTGAATGGATTAGCTGGCTGAGGGAGGGGAGATTTCACCCCCAGGAAGCCCAGATGTCTCCTGGGGGGGGGTCACAACACAGCCATGGAAAAGGGGAAGGACATAAAGGCAAGTGGATGTCCCCATGGGACTGCACAGTGACATGCAGGAGGGACAAAGTTAGAACAGGACTTGCAGCGTGACTTGCAGGAAAACCTGAGAATGGTGGATGCTGCATTGAATCCAAGGCAGAGGGAAGTCAGGATGTGTCTCCAAGGAAGAACTTTTCCATACATTCTTAAATTAACTACAAATCATCAAGGAAACATTTGTAACACATTATCCCTCTGCTAGGCTAATGAAAACAGCATAAGACATCTCAATCTTTGGCTGATCGTGCCAGTCAGAAGTTACTGACTTCCCACTTTTCCATGTCCCTGTGCTTCCAAGGTGACACAATAAGTGACATTGTCCTCGGGAGAACCAGGCACTAATACTTTCCAGAAACAAGAGGGACAAAACATTAAATACAAGCAGCCTGAGCTGCCAACATCCATGTGGTTTCTCAGGGACAAGCCCAGACTCTCAGTGAGCTCCTGATGACATGAGCAGGGCGATCACTGCCCCTGTGCCCTGTGCTTCTCTCCTCTCCTGCCCTGGTTCCTCCTGCAGCCCTCAGCTCATCCCTGGCAGTGCCCCGGTCCCTCTGGGAATGCTGAGAGATGAAGAACTGCAAATGAAAGGCAGGGAGGGGCAGAATTTGCTGCTTTGGACAGAGGGATGTGGTTCAGCAAAGACAGCAGAAGTGACTCTGTAACTTTTTGTTTAAATATTCCTAGGTGGAAAAAAAAAAAAAAAGGATAAAAACAGGGAGAGAACGATAAATTTTCAAAGAAATAATCGTATTTTCTCTTGTAATTAGCTGAGCATTAGAATCAAAACTATACTACTTAGTTGCAATGTGTTTACTGTTCTGGGTCATGATTTTTTACATGTCTAATATAGTTTTAATATTTCTATCTTTTACAATAGGACTTAGTTCAGACCAAAATAATCAGTGTATTATAATTTTAATATTTCTATCTTTTACAATAGGACTTAGTTCAGACCAAAATAATCAGTGTATTAACTTTTTTTTCTTAGCCACAGAAAGCAGTCCACTTCATTACTGCAGAAACAGCAAGCCTCTCCAGTCCATCATTAATTCTTACTGTTTTAATTATGAAAAAGAAAAAAAAAAAACATTCTCTCTGGAAGAGTTTGTGCATAATGACACTGTAAACACAAATCTTAACACAAAGCTATGAGGTGAAAACCAGACGAGTCAGCTGCTAAAGGCAGGTTCTGGTAAAGATCAGATTTGGTAGGAAATTCATTTTTCCCTCTGTCAAGCTGGTCTTGTACTGCTCTAAACCCACAGAAATTCACAGCATCACATCTGTCTGCATAAGAACAAAGCCCTTGAAACTGTCCTAACAATGAGTTCAAACCACATCCCCATATCCTAATTTGAAAAAGTTCAGGGAAATGTCAGCTCTGAGAGTGCAGAAAAGAACTATTTCTGTAATGAGCATGAACTGAGACTCCAATCCCAAACAGCTCTTCAACGTGGGGAAAGTTTTGATGAAGAAGTGAACTTGGTCTCATTTCCAGTTTGGGCTGATTTCTTCAGCTACTTTCACAACAGAAACTGGACCCATAAACCCAGAGCACATCTGTATAATACAGATTTATGATGGGTGGGATTTTCAAAGGTATGAACAGCCTTAATTCAGAACATTTCAACTCAATGGCTTTTGGATCTCAAAGTGAAGCATGAGACAAGTGCTACAACATAGAAATTGCATGTCCACGTTCCCAAAATGGAATATTTCGAGTCCAGCCTGTGCATAGTGGCACCTCAGAGATAACAAGTTTGCATATAAACTAGGAAATTTAGGAAGCTTAAGGTGATGTGGATGAATGCACTCCATATATATGTACATGACTAAAAGGCTGAAGCCTTTCTTGTTTGTTTTAATTTTAATAATCAGTGATACAAACCATGATATTTCACATTTCCAACTCGTGAGAATTAACCAAGAGGAGATAAACTGAGGAAAAAAATCTAAATGTAAACCACAACCTTACAGTGAAATCTAAGAATTCCTCCAGGTTGAGATTTCGATAACTATTTTTGATAAATAAAAAAATTTTGGTTGCATTTGTGAGGCAACATAAATGACCACAGTCAGCACCCAGGTCCAAGAAATACAGATGCAAGCTGAGAGGATTTTTGTGTCAATTCCTAATCCAGCCTCAAAACTTTCTGTCTGAGAGCTGTGCCTGACTCAAATTCATTTGCTTCCAAGCACTAAGTCTTCCAATACTGGGAAATAGATGTGATTACACAAATAGATAAGAAACTCTAGGGATCTTATAAATGGTCAAAGTTTCCTGCTTACTCAGGACTATTTTAAAATAGTATTAACAGAAGCAAAGAGGACAACAAGAACAACTGGCATTCATGCTAGTAATAAAGAAAAATCAATTCACAGGTTAAAGCAAATCCAGAACCAGAGAAATAGATCCTTCTACTAAAATAAATACATTCTTCTTCTATTATTAATTTTTACAACTAATGACTACTTGTACTAGGACATTTTATTTATTCACATCCTGGTTACATTGCATTCAGTTCAACTACTGAAAGATCAAGCAGGTATATTATTAGTAGTACAATCTTCTATATCTAGAAATATATACATAGAAAGGGAAATGTATCTTTGCTGATTAACAGATTCTAACAGTGACATCTGAAGCAACAGTGGCCAATCCAAACAATTCACTGAATAGCTATTTTCATACACACACACACACACACATGCAAAAAATAGCAAATATGAAATGGTTACTCTGATACAGAAAATTTCTTGAGAACCTGACCTGTCAGCAACGAAACCTTTTCAACTTCTATGGCCTTTGGATTAAAGTGAGCAAAGTGAGAAAGACAGAGAGGTGCTGAGAGGAAGCATAATGTACCTTCAATCCTGCACACCTCCAATACTGCATCACTATCAGGTTCAGCTTTCCCCTCCCTGCTCATCCCAGTTCTGTGTGGTGGTACTGTGATCAAGAGGCTGCTCAGACCCAACTCCTGAGACTCCAGGAGAAGGCATGCAACTGCATTTCTAGCATGGATAGAACACCAACTGAAATCATGGAGCAAAATCCATCCCCTACTTGACAAAAAGCAAAATTGTGCAGCCCAGACCAATTACTTTTCATGGAAGATGGATGATAGAGCTGGTATAGAGACTTATTCCATAAAGAGCAAGATTTTATACAATGAGGCCACATCACTAGGTGAGAAATAATTCCTTTAAAGTAATAACTTTGTTCTGGCCTGAGCTGTCTCTGCCTGCTCACCTCTTTCCATGGGCACCCTGTTTCACAAAATCCAGCAAGGCTGCTCACAAACAAGCAGTGACTGGGAAAGCTAGCAGGTAAAAAAAAAAACCAAAAAAAAAACCTTAAAAGAGACTACTTCAGAAAGCCTGAGGTATCAAAAGGAAAGGACTTATTTCAGAGACATAGTTACAAACAGGCCACAGTTTTGCAGCCACTGAGAAAATTAGCAGAAGAGCCTTCCATGACCTTATTTATGCTGTATTTACTGAAGTACAACATGTCAGGAAAAATGCAAACTTTCTTTTCAACTTTCCCCTGTAAAGTAGGTTTTTCTTTCTGATTTGGTATTTAACATCTCATGGCTCATGACCAATTTTCAGCAACACAAAGAATACTGGTTGGGGCTTTTTGATGCTCATCCTTCCCTTCCTTTCCCTTCCCTTCCCTTCCCTTCCCTTCCCTTCCCTTCCCTTCCCTTCCCTTCCCTTCCCTTCCCTTCCCTTCCCTTCCCTTCCCTTCCCTTCCCTTCCCTTCCCTTCCCTTCCCTTCCCTTCCCTTCCCTTCCCTTCCCTTCCCTTCCCTTCCCTTCTTATTTGGTTTTTAGCTGCCAATGAACATGGATATGAAGAATTTGAGGGCTGAGCAAAGATAATATACCAGGAATTCCTTATTCCTCTCCAAGAGCTTCCTCTTCTCCCCTTGCCCCACTCCTTATCAGGACTAAATAATGGTAATTTCCATTATTTAGTGGGAAGGGGTCCTCAGGAGCCCCAGGAACTTTCTCAGGGTGAGTGGCAGAAGTAATAACTTCAGTTGTTAAGCAAACAAAACCAGCTCCCAGTTCTCACAGGGCTTGCCAGACCCACACGAGCTGCTCTGTCCCCTTCCTTTGCTTAAGCTGTTTGCTGACTGGCTGGCAGAAGAATGCCATCAATGTTTGCTCACTGCCTAGAAAACATTTTTCCAAAGGTGAAAAAGTTCCTTCACCTCTCCCCTGCCAGCCCAGACTCTGAGCAGGACCCAGCTGTCCTGCCTGCTCCCCTCTCTTCCAGCCCTGTTGTTGGATCCCAGAGACCTGGGTTTTTTGAGCTTTCTGTGCTTTCTGGCACTGACCCCCTAGAGAACATTGCTTTTGACTTGGAGCCTTAGAAAAGGCTTTCAAATTTAAGTGATAAAGTTAAAATCATGGGTGTGTAGTTAAATAGAAGTGTGTGTTTTCCCGTGGTGAAGGGTTTTAAATTTGAAGGTTTTATAATACAGTAATAGGTATGGGACAAGATGGTGAATTTTGAGTAGTGTCTTTTTTGGTGCACATCTTCCTTCTTCTACACAGTTTCAAATAGCAATTTCTAGTCAGACAGTGCTGCACTAAGAGTCACAAAAAATTGATTATTAGATTAAAAGTATAAATAATAAAAGTGTTATTTCTCTATTAAACTGTTTAGCTTTAAGAAACCTTGTAAAATTCATCTCCATTTTGCTCGCTTCTAGCTGGTGACCAGGAGTGTTACTGAACTTTCTGTACTTTTGATAGAATTTAAAAAACAACCAAGCCCAAACACAAAAAAATCCATTTCCTTCACAGGTTTTTTAATCCTAACTCTAAGTGAAGACAAAAAAAGACTCCAAACAAACCACTAATTAAGTGGTGCAAACACCACAACCATTACACCCTATGCCTGCCTCTCTTGGACTGTTTTAAAAATCCTCTCCGGTGTGTTCCCTTTATTACTGGCACACATTTTAATGCCAGTTCTTAGTCTGTCATCAATGAACCCTGCCAGCTCAACAGAGCCAAAATGGCTTGCAGTTGGCAGCAAAGATCTATTGAAGAGCAGGGTAACATTTTTTTCAATAGCAGCCTCTCATGTAAAATACTAAACTCTAGTGCAGTTTTTCTGCCACAGGCTGCGACTAAACTGTAATTCCCTGATAGACTTATAATCATGATTTCCTAGCAGCTGGCCTGGGAAATGATTTCAGTGCTTCACCCAGCAGAGCTGTTCTTCAGAGGGCAGGCAGACAGGAATGCACGTTCAGGTTTCAGTGCCTGGGCTGGGAAGGCAGGAATGCTGCAGCTCCAGCCAGGGCAGGTTTCCACAGTAGATGGCAGCACCCAGAGCTCTGAAACTTTCCAGCTGGCCAAGCTATTCCAGAGGCTCCCAGATTCTGCAGTCTTACTTCATTTCCACTCTTTACCCACAATAGGGATTTCCTCCTCCTTCCCTGTCCTGTCCCAGGTTGTAATAACCTCGGTTTCCTTCCAGAAGCTTTTCCCTACATTCCACCATTCCAGAGCAAGTGATGCTCACTTGTTTCACTTCCACAGCAAGTGAAAACTGAGAAACTGGCTCTTATTTAACAGCTTTATTTCATCCCATAAAAAGAAAACAATAGGACATATTCATAAGGGCATGAAACTTTGTACTTGGAGCATCTGTGGAGTGAGAACAGAGGAGCAGGAACAGGTAATGCTCACACAGATTACAGGCCAAAGGAAACGAGATGTGGAGAGGGAATCAGCTCCAAACAACCATTCTTGGCTTTGAAAACAGAGAGCACAGCATATTTTGCCTTTATAATTCTCCCACTCTGGCAGAGAGATATCCCATTATTCGTGTACAGCAGGGAACAGGGCTTGTTTCCCTCTGTGCCAGCTCTGTGTCTCCTCACAGAACCATAGAATGGTTTGGGTTGGAAGAGACCTTGAAGATCATTTATTTACAACCATCTGCCATGGGCAGGGACACCTTCCACTATCCCAGGCTGCTCCAAGCTCTGTCCAGCCTGGCCTTGGACACTCCCAGGGATGGGGCAGCCACAGCTTCTCTGGGCAACCTCTGCCAGGGTTTCACCACACTGACAGGGAAGAATTTTTTTCCTAATATCTAATCTAAACCTCCTCTCTGTCCTGTCTGAAAAGTCCCAATTCTCTCCACCTTTTCAGATGCTTCCCTTCCAGCTGCCAGCTGTGCCTCCAGCCTGCTTTTGGTGACCTGTTACACCTGTATAACTCACATAAATGCTCCCGAATTTCTCTCAGGTCCAAGGAACAGTAACCACCACCTTCCTAAACTGCTCCAACCGCCTTGACTCATTTAGCCTAAAACCAGCACAAGCTGCAGTGACAGTCCCACAGACAGGGAGCTCTTCAAAGAGCACAAACACAGCCAAAGGGCACTGTGTCCCCCAGCACCAAGGTCCTCAGAAATAGAAAGGGATGGAAGAAAATGCTGCATAAGACACGAAGGTGAGCTCTAACTTGCAATGGCAGAGAAATCAGAATGTGCTGCTGCACAGCAGGTGTCTGTTGGATGCCTCTGCACAAGGCAGAGGGCTTGTACATCCAAACCATGATCCAGCACGGTATGGCTAACAGTGGCCACTTTGGGAGGCAGACCTAGTTTTAACCAAAGAATAAAAAGACCCAAATCTGCAATTAAAAAAAAAAAAAAATAGCACTTAATTCTCTACTTTTCCTAGTACTCCCTTTTCAAATCTCATTGCTTTAGTTCAGGCTGATTTGGCAACAAATGTGTTACAGAGATTTGCAGTGGCCCTGATGTGTGTGAAGCAACACAGGTTGGTTTCTTCTTCCTTCAGATTTCTCTGGCAGTGTAATGCACTTGAGAAAAGTACAGTGAGACAAATATGAGTGGGGAGGGTTAGTACTATCTCTAGTACTATCCTGCAATCACATTTTCGTGTGTATAAACTGATTTCTTAGTGCAAGTGCAGAAGCCATTGCTCCTGCAAATAAAGACCCTTGAATGTTTTCCTATTATGCACCTGATAATTTAATTTTAGGCTTTAATTTTTCACGGGATGCATTTCTAAATCTTGTTTTAAGTGTCCAGACCCCTCTGCTTTGCCTCCTGCATTCAGAGGTACTAGTGATCAAGGACAGGGAAGAAAGGAAAGGTAGCACTGTTTGCTGTGGCTTTCATCCTGCTCCATTCCATTTCCCAGATGAATGCAATAACTTTCACTGCCACTTTGTCAGCAAGACAGAAATATGCAGCATCAAACATGCCATGTTAAAGTGCTGTCTGGGATATGAGCTGAGGGAGCTTGAGCCTTTGCTTGTGTCAACAGCATCTTTCACATCTCACAGGCATGGGGAGATGAAGGTCACTGAGGAAGAGCACTTGAATCAATACAAACCCAGCTGACAGTGGCAAGCTTGAAAGGAAAAATCGCTCCCCATTTATTTTTCTCATTTTTGACCAAAAATAATAGGAGGAAGGTATCTATTTTAAAATATCACACTGCTAACAGCCACTTACCCCCAGAACACCAGCACCTCTAGGATAACTACAGCACTCTGTTCCCCAGCACCAGCAATGTGAACCCTGCTAACACACCACACATCCCTGCCTTTGTGCAGGACTGGGACTGGAATGTGCTTTTCCCACTCTTTGACTCCACCTTGCCAGTCAGACATTGCTTGCCACTGGGAAAAGTCTCTGTATCAAACACCAAGTGGATCAGCAGAAAGTGACAGAAAGGGACAGAAATGCACATTCAAGTCTGACCTGTGCTCCAATTCAACAGCGTGGGGCAATCTGGATGAAAGGACAGCAGATAATTCATCCTGGCAGCAACACTCTATTCCTATATTGTCTTCCACAAATGAATTCAGAGAATATGAAAAAAACCCAGGTAATGAATCACTTTCACTATGCTCATATACTAATTAGGTTAGGACTTCCACTGGCACTGCACAGCGGGGAGTATGAAATGCAGGAGAATTTGGAGGCCTGCAAAAGGTGGAACAGAAACTCCACAGGTTTATCACAAATACAGCCCCCAATCTTGTGCTGTTATCACTGTCTGAAGACATCCCACACTTCCCTGCTCTTGATACAGCATGATGTGAACAACATCAAATCAACAGCAGGGACACTGGTCTTCCAAGTGACTGGGAGTTTAGTCCCTCTCTTCAATAATCAACACAACAGCCACTTGAATGCAGCTGCAGGCCCACTCAAAAGAAGGCAAATCTGCCACATTATTCCAGGAGATGGAGAGATTAAGGCTAATAAAGAAACAACCTGGGACATTGATTTTTCAGGTTTACAAGATGTTTCGGACAGACCTGGCTCTGTGGCATTTGGCACGCTGTCCGACCTTAGAATGGAAATAAACAACATGTGATCCCTGCCATACACTCGATTTAGTACCCATGGTAAATTTTTATGATGGGAGTGAGGTTTGCATGGTTTTTCATTATGCACTTCTTCAGAAATAATAATCTCTGTACAGTGCTGCCCACAAAGTTGGCAATTTCCTTGTTGTCCTACACTGCATTCCCCTGTGAGATCTGTGCTGACTGGGACTCCAGTGCTGGAGAGGGCATCTGGACTGGACAGGCAGAAAGGGATCAGCAGCCAGAATCACAGGCACTCCTGTACCACCAGACAGAGGGTGAAGATTGAAGCTCAACAGCAATCCCAATCCCTTTGGATTCTCACTCCCTTTGCCATAGGAACACGTGCCAAAGCACAGTTAATCTCACTTTTCCCTTTTGTGCTCCTTAGCTAAGCATCAGATGGAGACAGGAATACAGAAAAGGAATGTGCTGCCAGTACAGTTCCATTGTCAGGGCTGTGTCTCAACATTATTTATGCTATATCATCATTGATGTTCTTTGCTCCAGATGAAAGGAGAGCAGATACAGCCTCCAGACATAAATTCACAGTCCTTCCTACATTCTCACCTGAAGGGAAATTCCCACTGCAAAGAAATGCCAAGTTGTGAAAGAGCTGGATTTTGGAAAAATACTCAATTCAGGTGGTAGGAATGCATAATGTGCATTTCAGGACAATGCTGGACAGCAGTCAGCAGTGCACTCTTGTCCTGAAGACTGGTCCCATACTGAGCTGTACAGCAAGAAACAACCAGCAGATGATCAGAAGAGATTATTCCCCTCTGTTTATTTGAAATTGCATATGAGACCCCTTAGCAGTAAAAGAGAGATGTCAGCAGACCAAAGAGAGCCCAGCAGAGGATGGATAACATGATTAGGGAAGGGGAAGAAGCAGACAAAATATGAGGGGAGGATGAGGAAATGGGGGTTAGTCTGCCCAGCAGAGGAGGCAGTCCATGTGGGAATCTGACTGCACACTTCCACTGCCAACACGGAGCCTACAGAGGCAAGAGACCTCTGTCCAAGCTGCCAGATGGGGAATTGCCACTGTGTAGAAGGAGGCACCCCGTTTGCAGCTCTGTGCTACCTTCCCCTTCCAGATTGCTTTATTGGTGAGATGAGGGGGGCCAAAATATTTAATCCGAGCAATGCCATTTTCTTATCGACAGCATGTCCGTCACAAAATGAGAGGAGGAAAAAACAAACCCAGAAAAACATCCAGAGCATGGCCCTCAGGTGTGTGACTACCATGGAGTGAGGAAAGAACCTGTCCCTCATTCCTAGCTGGGTATATTTGTCCCCCACACTCAGTGCATCCTGCTGCCCTGAGAAGAGCCCTGAGAGGAATTCTTCTTCCCTGGCTTCTATTTTTAACAAGTTTCTCAGGTGATTTAGAGGAAGGTGCTCCTATGCCTCCCCAAACCTTTCTGTTTGCAATTTAAACCATCATGGACATTTTCTGTGAAGCATCCCTGGTTGTTCTGGCTGTCAAACACAGGCTGAGAGCTGTCATGGACAAGAAATCATGCAGGCTTCTTTGTGCTTAAACCCACCCCAGTATTCTGTGCTTCCTCACCAGCTGCCATTAGAACAGAACATCATCCTTAGGCTGAAACAAGAAGCTGACTTTGATACCACTTGAATTACAAAAAGAGAAATATTGCAATGCCCAAGTCATTGCATGTGAGGAAACTGCAGATAAATGATAGCTTCTGACACAAGGGAGTGATAGTCAACATGAGCCTCTAAAAGCATCAGTTTATCATTCTTATTATCAACCAAGCACACACTCTCCACTTTTAAGTTGCATGCTACTATCAAAAACACGAGGATTAAATTTAAATCAGTAAACAGTAATGAAATACTTAACAAAGAGAGAAAAAAGAAAGCTGGACCTGTTAAAGAGTTACTGGAGTGGTCAGATGATGGCTTATTCCAAGGAGATGTGAACTCTGCAGTGCACCTCAGTTTTCTGCCTCTGAGGAATCACATTTCTTTGATATGTGAATATTCTAAAGAGCAATGGGGATCTCCAAAAAGCAGCCTCAAATGAAGGTCCTGTCATGACAATTTCAGACTTTACTGTTTACAAACCTAGCATCAGCCAGTAAAGGATGATCCCATTTTCCTGGGAACCCTGTCCTGCAGAAGTACTGACCTGTGCAAAAGTGCTTTTCATGACATTTGCCTAAAGAGTGAAAGCTGCAAGTCATGTGCAGGAGGATGGGAAATTGTAAAAGTGAGTGTGAGTTACTTCTAATCTTTCCACCAACCAACAAAAGACTAACCCAGCGTTAGAGCAAAGCAGGTTTAGCAGCCCTTGGGAAAGATTTTGTAAAACCTTTACACAGAATTGTTTTGCCTTTGTAAGCCAGCGTTGATGTTTAACACAATGGCCTTCACTTAGCACCAGCTGAGGGTCAGCAGCCTTCCTGTGAGAGGTAAAAAAGGTGCCTCCCAGCACCGTGAGGAGCTAAGCAGATAAAACATTTCAGCTGAAAGGGAAAATACCTGCCTGCAAATAGCCCACGAGTGGTTTTATGTGCTGCACTTCATATGCAGCTGAAATGCAACTCTGAGGGCTCTGAACAAACTCACTCACAGCCTGGGGAGGGAAATGCTGTGTCTGGAGCTCCCTCAATTCCAGGAGCTCATCTCAGCTGGGGCTGAGGATGCTGAGGATGCTGAGGCAGAGAACAGTGCCTGTGGCTGCAGCCAGCTCTGCCTTTTGCCTGCTCCTGCAGCAGCTGGGTGTGAGCCATCATCTCCTTGTCAGTGACAGACATTTGACAAGGTCTTGATTTCACCTCTTTCTCAGCAATTTTTGTTGTGTTTCTGCATTAAAAATCTCTCAACTCTCAGAATCAGGAAAGGGAGAGGCTGAGTTCTTCAGGCTCTTATCACATTTACACTTATGGGGAGAAGAGTGCTTTTTTAGCTCATATCCCCCCAAGCTTTCAGTAAAAATGTGGTATAGCATTATCATGGCTATAATATTATAATAGCTTGCCATTTTTCTAGGAAGAAGTTGGTCTATCAACAGGCTCTCTGAACAGCTGACTAATCTTAAACAGTTCCTGAGTTTTGCTTCTAAATAGCTGAGTAATTTAATTAATTAGTTCTGCAAAGCTACAGTGTAGACAGCACCTACATTTCTATACTTTGCCTTCCCCTCTCTTCTTAATTCTTGTTCTCTGGTCCCATGCACCTGAACTTTTGCAAACACCCACAGAATAACTTGCCTAGTAAAGACTTTGCTTAAACTACATAAATGTCTGTTAGCAACTCAAGTGATGCACAGCAGACAAGACTTCCCAAAGAGAGATAAAGGGCCATTAATTCTGGTTTGAATTTATGAATTCTATTAATTCTAGTTAGCTGCACGAATGAAATATGCAACAAACAACAAATATCCACAAGAACATACAGAGCACATACATTTTTGTCCCAAAGGACAAAACTCCGAAGTAAAAACCAGGAATGACAGAAAACAACCCTGCAGTATTGCTGAAAAACATTCAGCTTTAGAAGTAGAGATCAAATGCCTGTGAGAATAGACAAAAAATGCCAACAGGATCAGAGAATACTCTGTTGTGAGTGGGATTCCTGCCATGATATGGAGCAGGGAGAAGATGTTCAAATAGTAAGGTTATTTTGACAATAAGAAGCATTGTGTTGGTAGGTGTTTTGCATGAAAAGCAGAAAGTACTCCCCAAATAATAATAATAAAAACAACAACTTCAGGTGTCTGGTTGCCAGCCTTAGAATTTCCTAGGTGTGAAGGAGCATAAGGATGTCTGCTTTTATGGTTATTTGTTGGACAGAAGGTGTATCTACGACACTCATGGATAAAAAAAGTATCCTGTACGAAATTATCATTATACACCAATTGACTAGGAAGGTCAATGCTAGTGACTGACTGATTAAAAATGAGATTTATAAAAAAGAATCAGCTGAATAGCTTGTATACATGAAATATTGCAAACAACAGATAATGCACCAAGGGATTTATTACTAAAACCAATTTGATTTTATAAGCCTTAGGTAATTTACAACCTGCAGCTGAATAAGAAACAGGCTGTTCTCCCCTAGAAAACATTTCTCTTGGCAAAAAAAATAGAGAAAAAAATCAACCACAGAGGGAAAGAGGAAAAACCCACAACCCTTCAGGTAACAGAGCCTCCCTGCTCCACAACTTCATGTGCTGCATTGTCTACCAGTCTGGCAGAGAGGAGAGAGAAGGCTGACAGCTCTCCAGAGGAGCTGTGCAGGAGTCTGGAACGGCACACACCTGATCCTGCATGTAATGAGAGAGAGAGAGCAGGGCTGGAAGGCAAAAATCCCTCCCTGGCTGCAGGGAAGGCAAAAATCCCTCCCTGGCTGCAGGGAAGGCACAGCCTGGATGCTGCTGAGCCCCTGGCACACACACACACAGAACCTGGCTGTGCTGGGGGGAGCAGGGCAACCAAAACTTCCAGGTTCTGCTTGCCAGAAATGCACTGCAAAAAGGCGTTCAGTTATATCACATTAAAAATCCCAAGCTGCACTCAAAGTGTCTTGCTCAGAAATGCAGAGAATAGACAGGCAAATCAAGGAAATACTGGCACACTCTCCTCTTTTATGCCTCAGGTTAAGCCCACTGGAAAATCCTCATTAGCTGGCAGTTTTAGCTGAAGGTCTTGTGCACCAGGCTAGCTGAGAATATTAGGCCTCATTAAATTTAAAAAAATAAAAAAGAAAAGAAAAAGGGGGAACAAATACAGATTTTGTAATACTCCATTCGGTTTGTCTAATTCTGCATTAATTGGTACCTATGTATCAGATCTCTTGCATTCCGTGTGGAACTACACCAAACACAGGCCCTTAACACAACTGAACACAGCAAACACAACCAATCCTTCACTTTGCTCCTGCCAGCGCTGTCCCAAAAAGGCTCTGAAGGAAGACAGAGACTTTTCACCACCTCCCAGCAGGTGAGGCAACCCAGAAAATGTGGCAGCTTTGACTGGAGCATCTCCCTGATGAGGAAAGGCTGAGGGAGCTGGGGATGTTCAGCCTTAGATGAGAGGGACCCTCACCCCTGTCTGCAGGGAGGGCTCAGGGCAGGGCTGTTTTACAGGATGGTTCTGCCACCTCCACATAGATGGCATTAATAATCACACAGCTGTGTATTAAAACACACACATCTGCATCGACGTGAGACAGAGAAGGAACACACATTTATTCTTTGTATAATATTCACAGATGTGATTTGGGGTTTTATCTGCTCTGACACGTGATCGCTCCCATGGCATGGCAAAGCAGTGATATAAAAACATCACTTGAAGGCACATGAAAACATTAGGAAAGGCAGTTGTGCCAGTCAGCATCGAGTGGAGATGCTGCTGGCATGCAGAATTTTAAAGGAAAGTATCTCATTGACATTCCTCTGTGTCCAGCGTGCCTCAATTAAAATCAGCCACTGTGCAACAGTTAAAAAAAGAGAAATACCAACAGAAAAATATAGAACGATTTTATAGCCTCATGCTTGTGGCGAGTAGGATCTGCATGAGGATTATGATGAATCTGAGAAAATGAATGGGTATTATCGTGCTGTAATTTAGGGAAAGACAGTGTACTAGATCAGAAAGGAAGGTTATGGCCAGGTCTCTGCTTCTCATCAAAGCCCCAAGGTTGTGCTGCAGGACACTCACACTGACCCTGCTGACCTGGGCTCCAAAACCCTGGTGCCTTCTCAGCCCAGGCACCTTCTCATGAAGTTCCTCTGGCCAGAGTCTTTAAAGGCAGTAGGGTGAAGAGTAGCCAAGAGTTTAAGCTAGAAAATGCTTGAGAAAAAGAAAGGATGCAGAGCTCCATTTTTAAAGTGCTGAGTGAGATCCTTTTACTTCCATTAGCAGCATTGCAAAATGACTTGAAATAGGGGAGGGAACAGGAAATTTCATTCTTTGCTCAGCCTGAAAGACTTAACTAAGTTAGGTGACCTAGTACACGCTTTTTACTACACACCATGAAACTAAACCCCTCAGTTTCCATTTTGGTGTCCATTCTGGCTCTGCTCATTTTTGCTAATGTGCCATGTTATCTCTTTCTGCTCTGTTCTACCATACTGTTGTTTCCTTTCCCAGGATATAATTAATTAATTCATGAACTACAGCAAAACGAAGCAATCAGAATGGAAACCAAGAATGAGCACTGCACTGGAAAGATGAGATTTCAATACCCCATTTAAATATCAATGTGCATGCCAATTTAACTTGCCCTGTCCAGAACCAGTTTGGCCACCAGAACTTGGTGTCAAGAGGACACTCCTATAGGACAGATGTTCCCTGGAGTGCTCTGCCTGGGAAAACCTGCCAGTGGTGATGGCATTTTGACAAAAACATCACTTCCATGCTGTCACCACCCCCCATGGTCAAGGGATCTCCCTCAGCGTGCCCCAGACAGATCACACAAGCTGTAATGTGCTCGTCCTCACATCCATGGCACCCAACCTGGTCACCTCTTCCATACAGGAGTGTGCTTGGGCCATTCTGGGTGACATTCCCAGCCTGTGGAGATCATGGCTTATTCCTCACCACCACATGGTTCTCTGTATTCTCTTGACTTAGCAGGTCACTTACTGACAATACCTTAAATTGATTTCTGTCTCTTTGCTCTCCTCAAAGCCAGAAGGGACAGGCATTGCTCAGAGCTCTCCTCTGTTTTCTTCCTGCCCCTCTGGAATTATCATCTCTGTTAACTAAACAGGGGCAAGAGAGCTACAAAACCTCAGCTTGAGCTCCCTTTTCTGACACCTCCTGGAATTTTTGGGAACTTGCAACAGCTTTGAACACCTTGGTGCAGCTCTCCAGCCATATTCTGCCATGCACACACAGACACACACATCCAAGCATTCCTACGGCTTCATTCCTGTACTTTTGGCTGAAGGAAAGAGCAGCTTTATGGAAAAACCCTCTGAGACCAACTGTACATTCTGCAAAATAGCCTTTACAGCAAGCAAACAACAAATAATGCGATCCTTGTTTTTGATTTACACGGTAGTTTCCTTTTTTAGTTCCATTAGTAACTCCTTGTAACTTTACTTTTTAGTATGCTGTCACAGCGAGTTCACTGACTAAACAGTATTTAACAAGAAGCTTATATACTATTTTCAGGGGATTTCAATTATGAATTAAACTGTAAGCTCCTTTGTCTCTTTAGTTTTTTGTTCCTCTAACACTTTACTAAGTGACAGTGTATTCTAACTCCTCTTCAAATAGATATACTGCTTCAAATTTTTACATTAGGAAGTAGGGTTATACCCTTCTTGCCTGGCTACTGCTCTCCTCATGGCATCAGATTAAGACCAAACCAAACCAAACGGAACAAAATAGTGAGCTAAAAAAAGCCCAGGCATGAAATAAACACTGAACGAGATGAATCCTGAGCTTCAATTATTCAACCTTCCTTCATCTTGCTACATACAGCACATTTAGTTGAAATAAATAGAAACACTTATATTTCACAGTCACCTCTGTCCATTTAAATGGCAAAACACATTTGACTTTGTAATGAACTGCAGAGCTGTTTATATAGCTCCGTGTTGTGGAATTAAGCAATAGGCCCCATGAAATCACTCATTACCACCAAGTCTGCTGATTAGAGCCTCAGGCAAGTGCAAGGGCAGTTAACTCTCTAACACCACAATTTCCAGGCCCAGTAATGACTTATTCCCAGGTCTTTCTTCTGTTAGATATGCCATCCCTCCCAGAACAGAGCTTTAACAAAAAATGCCTTGAAATGTACATCTCTGACAGATCATTCATTAATAAACATGAAAAGTAAATACACAGGGTACAGTTACTGGGAGAAGGTTGTCTCCCAGAACAGCCAAAACCCAGGACAATCTCCATTTAGGATCACAGTCTGTAGGCCAGTAACAAGAAGTATGGCAGAACTGTACCCAGAATACAGTGAATATATCAAATGTCATCTGCCTGTGTTCCATAGATCTGATTGTGAATGCAACACCTCAATACATTAGGAAAGGGGAGCATGTCCTGGTGTGCTGGGCTCCAAAGGGGACAGCTGGGATGCCATTCCCATCTTCAAGAATGGCAGGACAAGACTGATCACTTAATTGTACAGCAAATTCTGCACCCCAGATTGACAGGATTACCTTCAGAAAAGGATCACAGGCTACTTCAACATGGGTTCTAAGCAGTGAATACACTCAAGAAACCATTTGCTCATTTTATGTTCAGTTTGTAAGTGTGTATATATAATCACACCCAGTCATGTAAATATTTGAGTATTTATATCCCATGGACATTTTGTTTACAAATCTGTTACAGAAACACCCTAACTTTAGTTTATTTAAGCCAAGAAGACTGACTGGCTTTTTTACATATATTCAAACTTGTTTTTTCTATTAATATAATGTCGAATGGACTCTGATGGTGGATGTCACAGCTGCCAAGCTCACAAGACTTTGGTTTTGTCTGCAACAACCAAGCTGTCAAGGCCGTGGCTCAAAGCAAGTCTATTTTCAGTTTTTCTGGTGTACACCCAGAATCAACCATATTTCACACAGAGCTGATACTAGTGCTCAGACTTCTTATCAACTGGAAGTTTAATATCACACGATAACATCGCAGCGTGCTGTCAGTGGAATCAAAATGTGAATTCACTGCTAGACAGCAGTAGGATTTATTTTCATGCTCTCTAACCACACACAGCCACTGATATATGTATCTATGGGACAGGGAGGGAGGCAGGAAAGTGGGGTTTTTCAAAGGTGCAAAGACAAATTTCTCGATGATTAGGTAATATATAATTATATAAGGTGAAAAAATACCTATGTGCTTAAATGTTTTAGAGAAAAATACACATAATTTGAATTAAAAGATATGTGTATATCTTTTTGAATAAAAAGGTAGCATGTTCAAACTTTTCTGCTCAGTAATGAAACTGAAGTAGTGAGTTGAAAAAAAATTACCTGTTCTTGTTCTACTCCTGACATGGAGAAGAACATCTGAGAGCAGAAATGAACCCGCTCGTGCTGTGTGCACTTCAAGGCAGACATAGAAACAAAATTTCTGAGGATCTCCTTTTGGGATATGGCAGCTCCAAGGAGTCCCCAGCATTATGTGGCCAGGACGCTCATGTCCTTGCCCAGCTCAGAGCACAGCTTGCCTCCCACTCCAAGGCTGCTGGTCTGGCGGCCAAGCCTGACAGGAGAATGACAGCAGCTCTGGAGCAGCCCCTGTTGCTGCAAATTACCCTGCCAGCCAAGGGCTGCTGGGGGAGAGGGGATAAGGCACGCTGCTCAGCCACCGGGAGCTGCAGTAATTAGCTGCTGTAATGAAGAGAGAGGGAAGGAGAGGAGCAGTGGAGGGTGCAGCACTGTACTGTCAGCAATATCATCCTCCGAGGCTCCGCTGAACAATGCCCTGCTGAGCCCCCAGTAATCTCTACACATGGCTACCCATGAAGAGAGTAATTAAGAAATGTCATTGCCTTCTTGGGAAAATACCACTGTGTCTCAAAAGAATGATGATAATCTCCATAACAGCCCTGTTCTCTCTTTCTCTCCTCTTTGTTTTGATGGGGAATAAAATGCGTTACAATGCAAGGCTTTTGTTCTTCCTTTTGTCACACACCAACCCAAACAAAGCTGTGCTGGCTGAGCTCAGACAAAGCTGCATTTAGCAGCGAGTGCAGGCCCTCCCAAAGTCTGCATTACCAGGGAAGCCACATCTGCATTGGGCATCCCTACTACAAAGAGGATTTGGAAGTCAAGCACCAGGCAGAAGTCGGCAAAGAGCAAGATTTTTGAGAAACTTCTGGATCCAACAAGCATCCAATGATCTGGTGAAAGAGGCAGAGCTACAGCCCTCATCCAAGGGCCAGGAAGTCCATGCAGGACTGCTGCTCTGGGTGTGCAGTTGTGTCACCTGGGACAATGACCAACATTCCCAGGTAAATTCCCAACATAAACAAGACAAGTTTTTTGCTATTTTTCCAGCACTGGGGCAGACTTGTGTCATCCTTCACTGAGTGGCCTTTGGGGGGAAATTGATGCCTTAAGTTTTTCTGTTCTGCTTGAGTATGCAGCTTTTAGTTTTATATTAAGGGTTACTGGGATCTTTTCACAGGTGGTAAAGACAAAACAATTCTATTGCAGCTGGGGACTCAAGGACAATCTCTTCAAACTTCAGTCCCTAAGCAGAAACAACGTGAAAAGAGGAGGGAGGGCACACAAGCAAGTAAGGAGGATGAAACTTCATGATTTGAGGTTATTAATTGGACAATTGACTCTTGTGTGCAAATGGACTAAAATGTAGATCTTGTGACCAAGCTCTCTTGTGCTTCCAACTTGGAGCCATCTAGGCAGGACCACGACTGTGGCACTGGCACTGCCAGGGTGTGCCCTTTGCAGGGCTCTCAATAAATATCCATTTTATTCCTCTTAACTCTGTCCAGCCTCTGTTCCAGCTCCTCTAGGCATCAGCATCATACTCAATCAATCAGCCTAAAAGTCTGCCCCTGTTCATTGATGAAAACACCTATCCATGACTGATCTTAGTGGTTGTGACCTGCAGTTTTCTGATAGACAGACAGACAGACAGACAGACAAAGAGATGTTAAAGGTTTTTCAGAGAACTCCATGCTGCTGGGCAGCAAAGAGTTCATACTGCCAGACAGCAATGCCAGGAGTCCTTGAGGGAGCTGGAAACATCTCTGCCCTTCTTTCTGTCCCTGCCTCCCTGATGTCTACCACTGGAAATGCATGAGAGCCAAAACACATCTGGCTTGTCACAGCTGTACCTGTATCAGTACCAGCAACTCCCTCACACAAGGTGTGATTAATTACACAGCAAAGATTTCAGAGAAAAAAAAGGGTTATTGCAGCAGTCTGCTAATGAGGCTGATCAATACAAATTCTTCCTTTCCTTCCTTCCCCAAAATTTCATTCCAGGTTGTTTACTCTGCTCTCTGAAATTAAGCAGTTGTGTCTACACAGCTAACAGACCTTTGATTCTCCAATTCACTGAATATTTGGATTGTACTGGAAGGAAATATTTGCAGATGGAGAGTAGAAAGTTGAAAGTTTAAACATAACTATTACTATTTCTATTTATTCCAGCCCGTTTTTCTGCCATAATTGAAGGGATAAGACAAGAAACTTTCATCTAAAAGATTTTTTTTTTTTTTAGGGTTGCACAGTGCTGAAGGCCCAGGTTCCCTACTGAGGGTTTGCAGCTGCCAGCACAACACCTAGCCAGTACCACCTTTGGCAGAAACACAGCACACAGTCATGTGTTCTGAGATTCTGAGCAAGTTTTTCTGCAAGTACAATTACATACAGAATGCTGATGCCATGAAAAAGTAATAAATGAGATAATAATAATAATAATAATAATAATGATAATAATAATAATAATAATAATAATAATAATAATAATAATAATAATAATAATCCCCATTTTCCAGCCTCCACTGCTTCTGGTGACTGTCATTCTTCATAGGAGCCTGATGGGTCCCTGTTAACTCAAGCTTCCCAATTTCCAGCCATTATCTAGTGACACTGCTGGTTTTAGTGTGGTATTCCCCCTCAGGATACAGCTGAAACCAATCACCTAAGTAATTAGGCAAAAGATGATCACAGTGAGGTTAAAAATATAATGGAAAAATGAATATTTAAAAAGAGCTGAATACACAGTTTGGAGAAAATGGAATTGATGGAAAATGACAACCCCTCACAGACAGAAAGAAGGGTGGAAAAAGTAAGGCTTTTTTAATGGCTTTTGGAAGAAGGGCAAAGTATTTTTAATTTTTACACTGAATTATTGCAAAAGTACTAAAAAAAGATTAAAGTCTGTTAAAAGTCCAAATGGAGAATAACCTCTGCAGTAGACACATAACCTAGCCTGATAAAGTTGCAATCCTTGCAGAGGCTATATTAAGAGTTTTGGCTTCCTCTGTATCTCTTCTTTGCCTTTCTACAGCAAATACATTTTTCTTCAGCTGGAGATTGGCGGGTTTGTACAAATACAACGGGATTTTTCTACATGAGTCCTAAACTTTCAATAATGATGTCCCCGAGTCTTTCATTGTGAGTAAAAGTTGCAGAAAAATGGAAGTATTACAGGGAGAGGTGTAACTGATACAGCCTGCAAAACTGCAAGTATCCTAAATCTCCTTTTGATTCCAGCTACAGAATCAATTCTGAAGCAGTGGGCTATGCCCCTTCCCACCCATTTATACAATTCTTGTGTCCAAGGGTCCTGAACCAGGTGTTGGCAACAAGCTCAGATAATTTGGATGACTACTTATCAAGTATTGCTGACCAGGAATCCTTTTTGAAAGCAGTGTCCTTTGTAAAATGATTTAACACTATTGCTACAGCTGACCTCCCAGATTATTTTTATTTAGCTTGAACAAATCCCTACAGATGCTTTGACTCCAATGGATTTTTTTTTTTTTTTTGCAACTAGAGGGGATTTGCTCACCTATTTTCAAAGGGATTTATAATAAAACATAAAGCTTTGGGGCTATACTGTTTAAGGTAAATAAATACCTGACTGAATGGGGAGATACAGCTTCATCCAAAAGCCACTCCATATTCTAACAGGGCTCCTGAAGAGAAAGAACCACAGAGTTCCAAAGCACTGGAGAAACACTTGGCTGAGCACTCCAGGCCCCTGTAAAACACTTATTTTGTGGGCTACTTTGCTATGAGGCTTCAAAATGGGAAAAGAGAGAAGGGTAAAAAATGGACATGATGGAGAAGGGGGGGAAATTACATTTAATAGGGATATAAAATTTCACCTGACTCAGATCAAATGCTTCTGTCATTGCTGTCAGGCAAAATTATGGCATCAGTATTAACAGTGCATGCTTTTGAATCTGTAATCCAGGTTTTCATATTGATTTGTGGCAAAGGGTCAATACAGAATCCCTAAAAGAGTACATCTATGTCTAGGTTTGGATATGAGTGGCAGGCAGCAATGCTAAGTCTGTGTGTGCAAACATGTGCTCACTCTGTTTCATTTTTCCCCCAGTTGCCACATGAGCATCTTTTCAAGCACATTCATTATTGTGACAACAGGTTGAATCTGCAATTCACCATCTGCCTAAACAACATTAACCTTCATGCAACCTTTTATTATTATTATTGTTTGGCTTTGTCTGAAATTCAAAATCACCCTAATGTAAGGTGGAGGGACAACCCTTGCACTTGGCATCATCTGTTCTATTATACAAACACCCACCTGGAAACTTGCATTTCAGATGGATTTCTAGCTCAAATTTCTTAATGTCATTTGGGCACGGTGTCTCAAACACAACCACAGAAGGTACAATAAAAGATGCCCATTAACCACTTCAAGGTTCATTTCATGGTTTCACTCATGAAACTGCCAACAGCAAACTGAAGCAGTTTTTCTCAGACTTTTGCAGATTCTGAGATTAAAATTTCTGTAATAGTAAAGATATCTTTATCTAAAACATAGACTTTTATGTGCTAAATTGTTGCTTAGATGGTGGCAGTAACTTGAATTGCTTCTCAACTACATACTCAGCATATTTTCTTCCAGAAAGGAGAAATCTATGAGCGATTTCAAAAGCATTTTCAGAGACAATTCTTGGCTTCTTTTCCTTATTGCTGAAAAGAACATGCTGGGCCTTGGCTTTCCACAAATGCACAGCCTTTACCTTCTTCTGTTCCCTCTCCTTGCAGAGCACACTGCTCCATGCCATCAGCTCCAAACAGACCTTTCCACTGCTGCTGCCAATATCCATTAGCAAAATATTTTCATAAATACTGTACAATTCACTTCCACCACCCACTAACACTCTGCACTTAACATTCAGAAATTAAATTGGCAGTGACTGCTCTCTGCCCCAAACACCTTTGAAATCTAAGCTCGTAGGAAGGAGCTTTTTTGTAGTGGTGAAGGGTGAGCCCACTTGCTCTCATTTAACCTGTTTTTCCCCCCTGCCATGTAATTGCATAGGCACAGGATGAACTGTTTTGGAATTAAGATACAAGGTGGCCCCTATAACCAAGCCCCCAAACATGCCTGGATCTCTGGGAAGGCTGGATCTGGGTCTGAATTCTGAAATTTCTGCTCCTCTCTCGTCATAACTGAGATGTGACCCATCAGACCGACCAGTAGGAAGTTGGGAATGTTGGACTCCCAGTCCCACAGAGGCTGAATGAGAAATCTGAGGATTTAGACACCAGTGATGGCAGAGATGTGTCACTTTGAAAATAAACATCTTTGTTTTGTTTCTGCATGCTTCTTTGCTCTAAATGCCTTAGCTAAGCCTCAATTGCAATATTTCACTGTGAGAACATTATCTCCTGACAATTATGCAATTCTATTAACATCATTGCCTTTTTAATCTATGAAAGGTTACATTAAACAGAAAGAAGACACACAGGAGACTAGAGAAAGGAAAGTACCTTTCAGGAAAAAAAAAAAAGAAAGATTATTCAAATTATTATCCAGACACTTATTTTTATATGATGGAAAATAGAACAAGAAACATAACACTGTTTTGGTGACCTGAATGGCAGAAGAAAGCAAATTAAAATTCACAAAATAAATGCAAACGACAGGACAGATCCTTACCTCTGTTCAGATATTTTTACAAGGGTGGGGTGAACAAGATTAAATGGGAAATGGCTATTTTGTGGACCTGTCTGCAGCAGCCATTACTGAAAAAGCAGATGGAAGAGGATGATTTAAGGTTTGTTACCTTATAGAGACCCCTCACTGCCTAAAGAGTCAAGGAAAACCAAAAACTTTTGAAATATTAACAGTGCAATAGCCTTCAGTGCAACGGGGTGAAAAACATCTCCCAACTGACATTCATGCATTGGATGAATATTCCAGCAAATCTTCCAGCAGCCAAGCCCTTCCCTGAGTGCAGCCCCAGGAACATGCATTCCAAACCCATACACCCAGGAGAGCTGCCTGGAGCAAAGAGGAGCTCCAGGCTTTCCCTGCACCTGGAAATGCAGCATCACAGTGTGGATGAAAACCTGACAGCTGCACAGAATTTGCTTATTTTTCTTAATTCACAGAGCTGAGGGGAAAAAAAGGCCCTAATTAAGCTAATAGGTGATACATTGAATTCTTTGCTCAATTTTCCCCAGAAGGCTCCTAATCTTGGCTACAATTCAAAATTGTCTCAGTGTCCAGACATCCCAGTGCTTTAGTTGCTCCCAAAGTGCCCCCTTCCAGCTGGGGTCACTGGCCAGCAGCACACGAACCTCTGGAAGCTCATAAATGCTCCTCTGACTCCCCAGGTACTTGTGGCTTGTGATCTTAAAATAACTCTGGGAGAAGGTAAGCAAATGAATGGGGAAAAAAAGGAATTGTGCATTTTTCTTTCTAAAGCTGAAATAAAAGTGCACACGTGTTTTTTATGAAGTATGGGCAAAAGACAATTGAGACAGCAGAGAATTTACTGATGCTCCACTGCAATGGACTGGCTTTCCTATCTCAGAGATCCCTCAGTTATTAGTTAGGAGGATTCAGAAAAATCTGTTTATGGCCATTATTTGTTCAAGTACATCTGGAATGGCTTATGACCTGTGCTTAACTGGCTCTTTGCATTGCTCAAGGACTCTTTATCCACCCTTTCCAATGCTCTCCTGCCTTTGTACACAGTGTAGGAGGGATGTGCACAGATGGGGGATTACTTTCTCCATGTTCTGTCTCTGCCTGAGAGGTTGTACAGTGAATGCAGGAGGCACCTGAAGCAGGAGAGAAGCAGGAGGGAATCTTTCTTGGGAGCTGGCACTGCGTTCTGCAAAAGTTGAACAGTGACAAAACTGCTAAGGAATTTTAGAAATTGCACCTCTATTTGCCATTGGGGCAAAACCACTGAGAGCCAGGTTAGGACACACTGCACGTGTATGAGTAGAGGTATTATGAGTTGGTCCTTGGAATTCAAACTGCTACCAAGCAAATCACATTTCCTTTGAAACTGTATATTCAGCACTTTAAATTTTTTCAGTGTTCCTCACCTCACATTCGCTCCTTTCCTAATTTTCACTTTGAGATTTGTGCTCTGCACACGGCTGCTGTCAGACTAAGGACTAGGAGCTCAGTATGTAGGGCCAGCATCAGGCATGAAAGTACAGGAGTACTTTTTAGACTTTATTTTGTAGTTCTGATAATGTGCCTCATCATTTCCATGAATCGGAAATTTCTAATTTTTATTTCTAATGGTGCTCCTCACAGAAGTTTTTGCTTGTCCTTTACTAAACAGTCAGAATTACTCAGCCTGGAACTCCACCTTCTTACCCTTCTTTAGCTCACCTCAAATGACTGTATTTATAATAGAAGTAGAGGGTAATGCCTGTCACAAGTCACAATCAACAAATCCTGTACAGAATGCTACTTTGGTTGCTCCTGGACATTACTTGGGCTTGGAATACAGAAATTAGGCAACAGAGAACTTATACCAGCCCACATATTCTTGTAAGGTCACTACTCCAGCCTCCTCCTCAAACTAAGACTATCACCAGTGCTGAGTCTACTATTTAAATATTTAGTCTGTTTTTAAAACGAACTAGCAATCGGAAAACGTGTTTTCTAAACGATTCATTTCTTCACGGGCAGTGAGTAAAAGATCTATGAATCAAAGCATCCCTGGAGGTACAGAGAGATCACACATCTCCCTCTAGCTCTAAGAAGGCCTTTCACTGGAACCATGGAAAAATAACATTCCCACTTGCAGTCACGGTTTTCCTACCAAAGTCTGCTCAAAAGAAAAGTGAACACTGAAATAAGTGGTTGCACCAAGACAACAGGGCAGCATTTGAGAACACCACATTTTCTCTTACTCCAGGCTGAGGTTTTCACAAAAGTCTGAGCTATTTAGGCACCAAAACTTTGTTGATATTCCAACGACTGTATTACAGAAGTGTCACACACACACCAGCATCACCTACACATACCAATGGCCAATAATGACACATTTGGGCAATATTAGTACAGCTTGTTACTGCAGAAAACATAAATTAGTCCCTGTGGGGACTAGTATTATGGGCTGTAATTTCAGCTCGAGCTTCTATGACAATACAAGCCGAAAGAGTGCAGTCTGAACCACACTGAACCTAATGAGACACAGCAGCTTTGGAAAGCCATCTATAGTTTTCCTTGTAAATGGAATGCTGTCCTAATAAATGAAATGGTTTTACATGCCTTTTACCAGTTTCCACTAAGGCTAGTTCCATTTCAGAACTCATTCTTTAATTGTGATGTTATCTGAGAAGAAGCCTTTCCAAATGCCAAGGTAAATGAGCATCAACAAGGTGATGGATGAAAAAAGCAATGTACTCTGCAGGCAGACATCAGAACATAGAGACAGGTTCAATTACATAATATTTACCTGGGCTCTTATGTTCCAGTCCTATTAGATCACCACCCTTAAGCCTAGACACTTTCAAAAGATGTAGCTGGCCAGGAAAATCTGCTTGCTGGAATGGGAAAAGCTTTGGGTATGTAAACATTCAGAGGAAGTTTTCCTCTGACTGCTAATTAGAATGAAGAGAAGTGCCATCCAGCTCCATATGGTACCCAAGTACATTAGCACCCTTGAGGCAGAATTACCTGACTCATTATATGGCTTAGCAAAAAGTGTGACTCTTCTGGAGATTGCTGATGTTCCACCCGAAGGGCTGGTTTTCCTTTGGGTTTTCACTTGGTTTTTTTTGTTTTTTTTTCCTTTCTTCCTAAAGAATCACAGGCAGTACTTGGCAATAAGCCAGGGATTCTGTTTTAGGAACTGTACAGAAAACACCTGCAGAGTTGTTTTTCTGTTATTGAACCCGTACTGACTATTAGAAACGTGAGAAAAAGAAGTGTTACAGATCTGCTGAGGTTAAAATACCTGCTGCTGATTTTTAGCAATCTCCAATTGCTTCCAATTGCTACTGGGCTGAAAATACCCATTAGCTGTCTCTCTTCAGGGCAGTGAACACTTATGTTATCAATTATATAAAGAAGGCTTGTAAGTCTCTGCTATCCATTTCTGATAAGTTTTGGCTTCATAAACCAACTATGGGCCATAAATTAAGTGATGTCTCGTGTCAACTGAATTTGGAAAACCAAAAATTTAAATTAAATAGACACATATCTGTGTTCCTAATCATTCTTCCTCATGGTATTTGTAACTATTTTAACTCGCTCAAACACTTTTGAGTTTGCTAAGTTATGTTCCTCTAGGTGTGAATAGAGAGATAATGAAATTTTTAAAAATGGTTGAGGTGGAAATAAAAGTATGCCAATGTAATTTGAGAAAACCAGCTATGTGGCATATTCAACACGGATTTCATCCTGACTTTTATGCATATTCCACATGTATTGAGACAGGCATTGTCACATTTCACACTTGCCACCTGCCAGCTCTGATTTGATAAAACCCTGAACGTGCTTGCTACAACCCCTGTGAGTGCACAGCAGAACTGGTTAACATAAACTACCATCCAAAAAGTTCACCTGAAGGGGAGCTCACATAACCACCCTGTTGGTGCAAGCCAAGAAAGCTGAATTTATCAAGATATGCCAATTTGCACACTCTCAGGAAACCAAGGTGAATGCTGTGTCTGGAAATTGGAATCTGACTCCTGCACTTCAGGCTGACGTAAATAAACAAACCTGTGACAGATCTGGAATACATAATCTCATGAAATTCAATTAGAAGCAGCTGAGCAGTAACACTTGGTATGTGAATAGTGACATTTATTTCACTAGAAATGCTCTATATCATTAAGGGTGCAAGCCCATTTGCTGAAAAGAGTTCAACTTAAGTGTCTAAACCTCATTTAAAAAAAAAAAAATTGTATGAAACAGCCAGAAATAAAATCCAGCCCCTTCTAATCTTGTATCTTGCCTTTTACCATCAAGACAGAGTCCCATTTGAATCATTGCCTTCTGAACTAACACTGGGTGCAGGTGCCACTGGTTAGGTTAAGGTAGGCTTGAGCTTAGGAATCAGTGGCATTTTGCTGTCTACTGCCTTAAAATGTAAGTGATCTTTTCTTCACCCTCACTTGTTGCAGGGCAAAAACTCCAGATGAAAAATTGTGTCTCTTCTTCCTGTGTGCAGCCCAGATGGAGAGAAAGGCCATCAGTTCAGGGGTACAATGTGGAAGCAGGAGGCAGCTCCTGACACCTCTTGCCCACAAACTGACTGTGAAATGAAAACCCCTCCCAGGCTACCTCTAGTGAAAGTGCCAGGTGACTTCACAAGCTTCACTCTTCAGCTACAAGCCACCACCCACCTGCTCTGGCAGAATTCCTGCACTGCAGGAGCAGGAGACAGACCCTGGGCACTCCTGCAGTATTCCCTGCAAAGCATCTGCTTTTCTGCCTCTCACTTTGTGGATTCCCAGTTTGGACACGTTCATCACAGGTAGCAACACAACACTGGACCTTACCAAGAAAGTAAATTCAAGAATGCTGTGCATAGTTTCTGTCTTCTGATTGCTGGGCAAAACACCAAAAGCCCTAATACTTTGCTACCAATAGGAAAACATGCACGTGCCTGCACTAAAGAAAGGGCTTTTAACTTTTCTCTTAAAATTTCTCTCCCTTTCCTCAAGGAATTGTACATTATTTTATATTGTTATGACAAGTGACATCCTCTAATCATTCTGTAATCATAACGTGACATCATATCATAATAAAATATATAGTGGCAGTATCAGTTTCTTTTGTGTAAAATTTTACAACATTAAAAATCATTAAGAGCATCCACTACTTAAAGAAAACTGACACATCTTATTTCTTTTTCAAAGGCATCTCCTGGTCTGTGTTGCAATGAAACAGGCACTAAGAAGGAGTATCTTCAAAAGCTTTAAAATTTTATTTTACCATATATTCTGTCAGAAACAGATATGTTATCATATGATCCACCTGACATTCCATAGTAGACCTGCCAGGAAATAAAGTAAAAATTATGGATGTATTTAAAACTAACTTGCATGAGTTTGCTTCTAGGTGAAATATGCCAAGTGCATTTTTGCAGCTTCTTTTGGAAAATATAAACTTGTTCCATATTCAGCTGTTAAAGTTCTGATCAGTGGCCAGCTCTGTCAGGCAAAAGGAGTTTCCTCAGATGTTTTCCATCAGGTTTTTTCAGATCTCATTCACACAACAGCCAAGGTAAAGATTGGCAGCCAAGCTGAAACCTGCTCCAAGGAAGGTCAAACAATATGCAAACAACCCTTGAGATTTTTACAAAAGCACAAATCATCAGGTGAATTGGGCTAAACCACAATTTACTAAAAAAACACCCAAAATCTAAGACATGATTGTGTCCCATCGAGGAAAGCTCTCTAACTCGTGTGGAGGAGACAGAACACAGAAAATGCACATCATGTTAGACTGCACACAGAAAGGGCCAAAAGCCTGTTCACTTCACAGATCATTTATTTATTGTAATTTTCTGCAAATTAACCCCAAAATGAGTGTGTGTCATGCAATTCCTGGCTGACCACCACGTAGCTCTGCCATGGTCCTTGAGGAAGCACAGTTCTAAAAACCCAAGCAGCTTCACAATTTTCTATGGACAAAATAAAATGCCACAAATTAAATCTATGCTTATCCCACTTGGGAGGCAAAGCAAAAAAGCCCACAACATAGTCCCAATATAGAGCTGTCAAAACAAAGTTTTCCTATTATTTCTATGATTAAACTTCCTTTCTTTCTGACATTCATGGTTTTAAAATGAGATGTAAAAAGGCTTATTATTAGTCTTAGTCTTATATTTCAAGATACACAGAACTGTATAGAGCATAGCACCATTATTAAGATTTTAGTCTCAGAAAGACAGAACAGTGTATGGGAAAGAAAGTCAAGTAAGAGCAAAATTGGAAAGATTACAGAGAAGGAGGTAACAAGCTGTACTTGTACCAAGCAGAGTAGAAAAGAATTCATAACTAATGGGAGGGATGCAACAATGGTGACAGACAAAATGAGACATTATCCTGTGAATACTGGTAATCCAAAAAGATGTGTAGGTCTGAATATCTCACCAGAAACAATGAGAGTTGGAAGGCAAGACAGATAGGGAAAGACTGGGAAAACATAGAATAAATTCCCTCTTTGCTAAAATATTGTCCAGGTGGGAGAGCTCTGATCTATAATGAAGTGTTTTAAAATGTAGTCAAAACCAGAAACACTGTTATTTTATCTTTTCTCTGAACTGCCCGTTTTGCAGAGTGTTTAGAGTCATTAGTCTCCAACACAAACTAGAACCCTTATGTTTAAATGTAATAAAGTCTTCATTAAATAATTCCATTATGTGTTTTTTCCACCGACTGTACACATACTTATGAATTAGTGATAGCCAGCCCTAGGCAAAGGCAAGGGGGAATGAGGGATGAAGTGAAAGCTTCATTTTCTTTCTTAGGGTGAAGCCTGTTGAACACACAAGATTGATTCTGATGTGTTTACTCACAAGAAGAGCATCATCATTGCATGAATAGCCTGGCTGATTTCAGTGAAAACTGAGTGATGCATTATTCAGATCAGCTAACAGAATGAGAACCTGATTTAATTAGAATTAAGAAGGAGTAAGGTGAGAAAGTAAGAAACAAAAAAAACAAGAAACAATCCAAAGTGTAAACCACAGCTTGATCTGTATCTCCTGAAGCTCCAAACTCCAGCCCTGGGCAGTCTCTGAGCCAAGTGTGGGTACACATTCTTTCATTGTTTATTCTTGTCCTGTCACCACTCAGCTTTAAAACAGGGAACTAAAAGCAACTGTGTCATCACATCGTGCCCCTTGAAAGCAAACAACTGGGCCATTCAGTCCACACTTGCCTCATAAACTTTGTGAGCTCCATCTTAAAAGCCATTAATTACCTTGCATTATTTTTACTAGGTTTGAGCACCACTTACAGTGGCTAATAACCTTCTTCTAATTTCCACTCTAAATTTATTCATAGCCAGTTAAGACTCATTCATTCTCATGCCACTGCTGTTTTTTTACCTTACACACTTGTTTTCCTCTTGGGTATTTAACCATGCTAAATTTATAGCTAACACTCAGCATACAAAACTGCATTTAGCTCGACTAAATACACCCAAACTCTCTTGTGATGAACCTCACATAACCCCAAACCACTGCACCTTTGACAATTTGACTTCCTTTTTTTGGGGTGTAAGTGGATGCTTTGCACTGGTATTTAGAGGACACAAAGCCAGAGCTTTACATAGTGATGACAACACACCTTGTCTACATCAAAAGTGAGGTGTCTGGTGTATTTTAGACTTATACTTACCTCTATGTGAGACTACAAAGTTTGTATTTAAGTCCAAAAATGTAAAAAAAAACCAAAAAAACCAAAAAAAACCCCCAAAACCAAAACAAAGTCATTGCAGAGTCACCTCCTGTTCAGAAATACCAAATTCTCTGTTTGTCTTAGGTATATAAATAGCATTTATGCCTTGTGGAAAGAAAAAGTTGTTCAAAGGCTAGGAAATGAACCCTAAACTGTGGAAAATAAGGTTGTTTTCTCTAAAACTGACCTGGTTTATTCATATGAAACAACCTGACAAAATACCATTTGGGGAAAAAAGGCTCAAAAATACTTCTGAAAGACAGCTGCGTTTTTTTTTTTTCTTTCAGAACGATTTTAAGCATTAATTTTAAAAAAAGGTCATACAAATCCAAAGAATTTTCAAAGATCTTGAAAAAAGATCTTCATTTGGAAAACTCTGAACTGCTCAGAACTGTTTCAGTTCAGGGTAACACATTTTTTTAATGCTTGCTATTTTCAATGGGACACATAACCCAGTTTTATTTCCCCTCCAATCAGAAGATATTAATGTGCTGCAGGAGTGTGGAATAAGATCCCCTCTGTTAATGCAGACAGTAAATAAAAACAGAAACAGTAAGGATTTTATTCTGGCCCATGGACTATATATATAAAATGATACAAATTATTATACAATAATACCTATTGTATACCATAACACATATAGTATATAATAATTATATGTCTAATAATTTTAATAATAATAATAAAAACAACAACAAAACACACAATGTGTATATATATGTGTATGTGCTCCTTGTCCCTTAGTTTTTTGTAGATATCCAAGCAGCATAAGTTTTGCTATAAAATACAATGCTGAGGGAAAGGTACTCACTAGGGAAAAATGCATTTTAATTTATGGGTATATAGAGAAAATAACCCAGCTTTTGTTTCTGAAGTTCCACAACTTAAAAAATAGTCAAATATATATATTTCTGGAATAATAATAAAAGCTTTGGGCTGAGACATTTTATGCCAAATCATAGTCCTGCAGAATTTTATGGTTGAGTTATAAACCTGAAAAATATGTGCTTATAATGGAAATCCTGACAGACCCTCGTAGGGGCTCCTGTAATATCTTGAATTTGATTTAAGAGTGGTTTTCAATAATGCTTTCCTAAGCCAGTCTGCTGGGGACTGCTAGGGAAAATGTGTCCCATGTCCCCAAATGCAGCTCAGTGTGCTTGATGAGCACGCTGGGGCATCAAGGCAAAGCCTCCAGAGCTTCTGTAGCCTGGGGCTGTCAGGTCTCCAATATCAGAAACCCCATAAATGTCAGGGCTAAGTGCCCCTTTCATTTAACAAAACAATAAATTGTCTGTCTCTGTGCAATAAACTGCTCATTTCTGTGCCTCCACAAGGGCTGCTGCAATTTGTAAATGACTGGAATTCTGCTTTGTTTTTCTTTTCCCCTAACAATCATGAACCACACTTGTGGATTTTTAGAGAGAAGGGAAGAGGCAACCTAGATAATCCACAGTCAGATTAAGACTGGAGAAATTAGGATTATAACCTGCTATAAACCCATCCCCCACTATAAAACCTTCAAAACCTTTATTATTTGCAATTATGAGAGAAATGAAGGAATTGAGTCCTTCCCAAACTCTGGAGTGAGACAGGACAGCACAGGAACTCTGATGGGTGCAGACACGATGCTCCTGTGCTCCTTCAGAGCATGGGGCAGGTACCACTGAAAGAGAGCCAGGGAATGAGAGTGAAGGAGAAATGGTGGCACTGGAGAAAAAGCAAGAAACAGGTGCTGGCACAAAGCACTGTGAAAGACAGAAGTAAAGAAAGTAAAAGAAAACTACAGCAAAAAAAAAAAAAAAAACCAAACTGGGAATTTAGTGAATGGACAGTCCATCTGAGATGAAAAGAGAAAGGGAAATGAGAAGAACTTAAAGTGGTCAGCAATTAAAGTGATGAATTTTCTCGTGTTTGCCTTCATTTTAATCCTCTCCACAGGAAACCTCTGTGGACTCCTGGGTTTGGTAGAAAAGTTACTAAACCAGTTCAGTACTCCAGAAGAGATGATAAGTGAACAAAGGGGAAGAAAACTGCATGGAATTCTCTATAAATAGGTACACAGTGATGCAGAAGAGCACGCCTTGCATGGGAAAAAAAAAATGTATATCTGAGAGTATCAAAAGAAACTTCCTCATCATCTCACATAAACCCAAGACAGCTCAGTTCATCACAGCAAGGAAGAAATCTGAACCCTTCCACCACTTAGAAATTAAAAGCTGAGATGAAGAACTCTACAAGATCCACTGCAAGGGCTTCTCCAGTTTCTATGAACTTTGGGAGCCACCCAGCAGGGTACCAAAAAGTCCCTGGGTGTGGGCAAGGTTGGGTAATGCCTTTCTGAGCCTTGATGGCATAATGTTTTCTCAGAGTGAGAGCTCTCCAACAACACCAGAAAAGGATCCTTCCTTTCCGTCTGTGAATATCCAAGCTTTCCAGCTAAGTGAGAAAAATAGTCATGAGGAATAGGAATAGAAAAAGGAAGTTGTAGAGGGACTCAAGAGAGGAAAATGACACTCTTCCCCATGTATTTTGATTTTGCTCCTCTAAAAAAGTAAAGCCTTGTTTCAATCTGGTTTTAATTTCATAGCCCTTGGTTTAGACCCTCCTCTTCTGCACACTGCACTTCCTCATGGAGCAGCCCCATTAGCAAGCTGCAGTTATGCTCATGGACCTGCTTGCAGTGACAATTATCACAGCCCTTGACCCTGGCCAGTGTCAGCACCTCAGGAGGGGCTGGGAGGGCACTGTGATTGCACAATTAGCCTTGTCATGGCAAGGAGCTCTGCAAACACACACGTCTTGAAGCTTAAAATGTGGACAGCTGATAGATGACTGCCATTAAGCTGCTTTGCTCACTCCAGGATGGAATAGTCACTGAGCTGTAGGGTAGGCTTCTTTGATGGAAAAAAACGACCTTGAACCACAGCCACTGTCCTCCACCTCTTCCCAAACTGTCCAGTTCCTAGCCCTGATTCCTCTCGTTTCTCATAGCTTCTCTCCCATCCCATCTGCAGCAGAGTAACTAAAGCTGTCTCTAACAAGTGGATCCTAATCCATCAAGTCCTGAGAGACTCCTCAACTCACAGTGCAACCTCACACGTGGCATGCTTCTGGATCAGCTTCTCAGCTGCCAAAATCAACATCAATCCTTTGAACTTCCCACAGCCCGTGAGTTTACACTCAGCTGAGAAGTTCATTAACAAATGCATCACCCAAAAAAGCCTGGCATGGAGAGAGGCCCCCCAGGACAAGCCCTCCTTGGCCCAGAGAGCTGCAGGAGGGCACAGAGCCCTGGGACCCACACCAGCTACACAGCACAGGGAATGGGGCTGCAGAAAGAAAGCAGCAAGGAGGCTTTGCAAGAGCCTTTGGCTTGGTGGCTCCTGGAGGCTTCCAGCTGCAGCTCTGTGCCTCTGGAAGGGAATCCTTAGAGCCAGCAATGACTCCAAGAGTGCTGCAGGAGCACTCAGCAGACTTGAAGATGTGCATCTGCTTCATTAAAATTTGATCCCCAAGTTCCTCTCTCTTTTTCCTGCCTAGAGTGTTTTCAAGCACTGTTTTCCTGCATACCTGGATAACTGATGCTGTGCAGGGCTTTAGTTAAGGTAATTTGAGAATTCTTTTATATTGAAAAGGTATAAAAAGTAATCCTCTGAAGTACTTGATTTTCCTGCCACGACATTCTGTTGTAACCAACTACTTCTGCTTTGCCTCCTTAGTATTCTGAGGGGTTATAAAAGAATGATTGTAGTTCAGAACACAAAAAAAACCCAGGCCTGGCAGCCCCTGGGGGATACAGGGCAGAACAGTACGGGGCCCCAGCTAAGACCCAGGAGAGCTGAGCTCTCCTCCACAGGCTAGGTGATCAAATCTTAGGAATTTTGCTTCCTGACTCTTCCTCTGCCATGACTTCTTTGGGGAAGGAAAAGTTCCTCTGCCCCTAAACACTGCTCAGCAAAATAAGTGCAGATGTAATGCAAACCAATAGCAGCAGAAAGGAACTGTAATTGTAATAGAAAAAAAAAAAAAAAAAAAAGCAAAACGAATCAGTAAAAGAGGAGATGGCACTGCCAAGGTCTGTGTTGAAGTCGGCATGTGTTGTATGCAACGTTACAGAAGCAAAACTGCATTTCTGTAAGCCCCTGAGAGAGACAGAGTTTAGCACAGCACAAAGGCCCACTATCATAATTCCAACACAACTCCAGCTTATTTTCCACTAGAGTAACAGAGAGAGGATACAGCCTCAAACACAGGTCCCTTGGACAACCTCACCCAGTGGCAGAGGGTAACCAACCTTACCTGATTAAAACCCTCCAGACATGCTTTCCCTTCTTGAAGGCATCTCCACGAGAATGTCATCACCCTCACATCCCCAAGCTGTGTGTGTGGGTGTGTTGGGGCAGCCCTTGCTGAGAGAAACTGTACCAAACACACTGAAATATCAATGCACACAAGTCTTCTTTTTCTGTTTGTCTGTGGAATCTTCCTGACTTATGTGTGCCTGTCACACCCTGGCTGAGAAGGATGCCATTCACCTACTGAGAATTCACTTCCAGGTTTGTGCCACCCATACAGAATTTGAGTTTCAATCCACTTCTCAAGCAGCCAACACTATGGGTGTTCATGAAATATTATTCCCTTCTTCCCTGAGGTCACCAAGGCAGACACTCTTGGTCCCACTACAAAGTATCTTGATACTTGAGCACAGCTCACTGCTTTGCTGGACAGCAAACTCCACATCAAATTGCTGTGCTGATCTCAGAGCTAAAAGGTTAAACACTCATTTCCAAGACAGACAGCCCCCACTGAAGTGAGACACCAGGAGAAGCCTTGTGTGTCTGCAAAGCAGAAGGGAAGAGCCCCCTTAGACACAGCTGCTTTCTAACAACCATGCTTAATGCAGAATGCTTGGGGGCTACTCTATTTTTATAGCTTTCATCCATAAAATAAGAAGCTAAAGCTTCTGGAAGGAGAACACAATTACCCTACAATGATGTAACATCAGAATAAATTCAGGCACAATCTGTATAAGCAAGGAGAAAAAGCACCCAAGCTTTTTCCAATTGGCAGTAGATAATACTTTATAACTGCCCTGTCATCAACCTTCAGAAGTTATCTCCAGAGCCATATGTGGCTTGGCAACCAGGCACACTGGCTAACTAGTTTTGCATCTAGCTGTACAGAAGTAGAGACATAAGGAAATGAACAGCCTGGCAGAACAAATGAACTCTGAAGCAATGACTTCCATAAATAAGTGCCTGCACACTGGCAGATGGAGAAAAGCACAGTTAGGGAGGGATTGTGTTGCAGCAGCAACTCGATTTTAAACAATTTGTAAAAATCAGCCTGAACTTCAGATTTGAGGCATTTCCAGTGGATTCAGTCGTATTCTTGTTGGGGAAATTCCTCTCCATAAAATCAGGGAAGGTGAAGGTAGAAAAATGCATCTAGCAAAAGATATCAGGAGCTGCTTCAGGGAGCAGAGAACAGCACTGAGAAGTCACTGATGATTTTTGCCTCTTACTACTCTGCTAATCTTGCTTTTGGTACCGTTCAGAAAGACACAACCTGTCATTCCTCACAGCCTAAAAAAGCAACACGTGGAGACACACTCCCAGGCCAGATGGCAGCACCTGAAACAAGGGCACAGTGGATACAGGAATGTGGAATACACACATGCACCTCTCCTGCAGTGAATGAGAATTTGTGCCTGTTGCTGCCTTCTGCACTCATTCCTCTGGGGATCAGTCTATACCTTTCCTGTTTGCAGGCAGCAGACTGATTCCTAGTCACTGTTAAATGTGACAGATTAATGGAAAATGAGTATTACTTTTATTCCACTTTTTGGGTTAAGGGGATTCCTTGTATGGTGATCTCAAAGATTTTTCTTCTTGCTATATCTGAAACAACTTTTTGTGCACACCTTCTAACCCCAGTTGACATGTTTATTGTGATATGGAAGAAGAGAAATTAAATTAAATTTCAATAAACAAGCCAAACTTCACTAAACTCTCTCAATAATAGAAACTCCTTTTCTCTTCCTGACACTGTATCAGTTGACATTACCTGTATGATCTCACTTCTTGGCACTGCTTGGTTACCACCTCAGATCTCACATGTCTGTGATACCCCATCTTCTCCTCCCACATCACAGGGGTGACCAAGAAAAGCAGCAGGCACCAATTTCCCAGGGGATGTCCCTAAATCCAAACCCTGCACTAAAGCTGAAGCCATTTACAGTGGCAATCAGTTCAGACAGAAGCTGTTTCACTTTGGTAAGAACCTCCATGGAAAAGCCATGACCTGCCTTCCCCAGGCCCTCCCCAGGGATCTGCCAGCTCTGTAAGCCATGGATCAGGCTGGCTGCTCCACTACAAGGTGCACAGCAAAGCCAGCACAGCCACTGCTCCAAGGAGCCAAGGGCCACAAGCACACACCTAAATTATGGAGGGCTCCCCCTGCACGGATGCCACTGTGTAAATGTTTTGCATCAAATCATAACAGCCACTATCAATCAGAAGAGTGGAGAACAGATGGGGAGGAGGCTGTGTTGATAGAAAGGACTCAAAGAGGAACGTGGATTTTCTCTCCCACTTTCCCTGGTCTGGTATCAGCCCTAAATGAACCTTTGCACATCTCCATACAGGCAATTCCCAGTGTGTTCCAGTACTCCCTGGAAACTCTGGTTGCTTTACCCCCACAGCACAGGATATGTGAACACATCTACAAAATGCTGCAATGTCAGATTCTTCTCCTGCTCCTCTGGAAGAACAACACAGGGCTATCTGAATTTCTACGTTTTCTTACTTTTGTAAGAACTCTTTTTTTGTGTTTAAGTTTTTAAAAGAGACAAATGTTTACTTAATATTGGGTCCAGCAAAACAATTGCTGAATTTCCAGGTTTCTCTTCAGTGTGAAAAGATTACCATTGCAACTTTAATTAAGATTTTGTAATAGATGTAGGAAATTCACTTAAGGCTGCAGATTTAATGTAAGATAGTACTCTGTGGGCACGTGCTTATAACAAGCATTTTCTCCAAAATAATCTAAAACTTTAAACAACTTCCAAATAACTCAATGCAAAAGGCAGGCTCCAAATTGCTACTTGCAGTAACATCATTGTAAACAATCCTAGCTGTTCAAAAGCCTCTTTAAAATGGGTAAGTTATGGCATTTTACACTGCAAAATCCTGTTATTTTTTGCCAATAATTTTCTTAGTACTGAGTACTTGTTCTTAGTACAACACTGAACACCTAAACATACCTAAAACCAGCTGTAAAATATTGTGCCAAGGATAGTTTGTGACCCAAACATAGCAGGAGGAGCCACCTGAGGAGTGACATGTTTATGAAGTGACATGCTTATCTTCCTGGCAGTGTGAGGGTAATTGATAACATATCTGGCAATGTAGACCCAGAAGGGCTGAAAATCAGTATATATATATTATAATGAATATATATATAATACAGTGAGCAACAGAAGAGGCTGAAAACTCACCCTGTGTCCAGCCCCAGATTTCACACGGGGGCTTCTTCCCTCACCCCAAAAAACAACCCCCACCCCTCATTAACACTGAGTTGGAAAGACAGTCCAGAAAAACACTTTGGTTCACATATTGAGAAGTCATCTATAAAAAAAAGTCATCTATGTAAAGCAGCCAAAATAGTGTGCATTCCAAGAATTACCCAACCTTCTTGGAAACAAAAACTGGCCTGAAAAAAAACCCCAACACAAACAAAAAAGTCATGCTTTAAAGTTAGTTATGAAAACGATAAGAAATGATTAAAATACCCCAACACGAACCACATACCTTAGCTATTTGGACACACCAGTTCAGCAGGAGCTGGGAGCCAATATTATCCTTATGTTCATGGACATAATCCAGGAGGCAGCCATGAGGCATCAGCTGAGTGACCAGCTGGATGGTGGGGCTCAAGCAGACGCCCAGGAGTCTCACCAGGTGTGGGTGGTCCATGCTGGCCATGATGAGAGCTTCCTGCAACAACAAAAGTCACCCCAACATTACCCCAGCGTGCACAGAAGTGACTGAAGGGGATCAGTGTCCCCTGAGCACCATGAATTCCTGTCTAGCCAGTGCTAGGCATTCCTAGGGAACATGCAGTCTGACATAATGCCATTGATGTTCTGAGTCCCAAAAAAACCAGAGTCTGCACTAATCTAAAATTCTGCACTGCCCCACATCCCCTGTCCCATTGCAGCCACAGAAACAAAGATGTAGGTGTGACACACTTCACTTAAAGTCTCCTTGGTCTTGTTTTGATGCCTTTTTGGGACTACCTAAAAACAGAGGCCAGACAAAATTTAGGGTAAAAATAGTGGTTATATTTACTGAAGGGCCTTCAGGTACATTTAGGGCAGATGAATCCCACCTAGGGGCTACACCCAAAGAATGGATGACGGGTCACAGCTTTTCACCCTTTGTTGAGTTTGGTCCATTTGAATACTGGGACTTAGCCTTCCAATTACAGCCCCAGGTAATGAAGTTTTTTTACCCCAAGTTTGCTTTCTAAATCTGAGCCACTCAGCTCAGCATCTGATTCTTCCATGACCTCTCCCAACAGATCTTGGATGAGTTCATTTTGGTTTTTCCACACTTTAGCTTTTCTCACGGAAAAGGCTTTATTTCCCTTGAACAGACCATAAGAAGTTTTCAGGTACCATGCCAGGTTTCAGGTCCAGGACCAAGGACCAGAAGGTTTAATCTTGGCTATCCTATTTGATCCTAAAGTTCACACCCCTGACCAGTAGCACAGGAGTTCCTTAATAAAACCCTACATAACTGTTCCCAGAGGTAATGCTGCCAGCACAAGCATTCAAATGCAGCAAGGAGAAAGCTCTTCCCTCTCATTCACTGAGTCCTCCATTTAAGACCACTTCATCATGGCAATGGAACAATGAAAAGTGAGATGAAATTGTGGTTTTGTAAGGCTATTTTGGCTGTGTTCTTTTTTTTTTTCCTCAAAAAATTCCCCAATATGACATCTGACAACTTACAGAATAATAGCTGTAATGGTGCCAAAAAAAGAAAGAAAGGAAAAGAAAGGATGAGACAAATTTGCTACTAGAAGAACATAGAAGTTTGGGGGTTTTTTCCCTTCCCTATATTAAGGCAAAAGAAAACAAAAAAGGTTCTGGCAAGTAGGCTGAGTTTGTATTAAAGGAAATTGCTCATCACAGTACAAAGAATATTTGAAACCAAATTGCAGATATTTGCATAATAGTTCTTTTACTTTCTTTACCCCTATTTTTTTTTTCATTAAAACAAAAAGATGAACAAGACACTAATTGTAGGGTTTTTTCCCTCCCAATAAGAAAAGAGCAGATGGTCCTCACTGGGGGGGAGTGACTCCTTCCCTTTTCTTCCTCAATGTATGTGAAGAAATAAATAAATGAATAAATAGGGGCTATTTGATGGGATAATTAATGGAGGAGCAGATCTGAGAAAGATTCCTATGCAAAAAATTAGAAAAGGAATCTGAATTTAACCAGTTTTGCTCACATTCAAATTCACATAGTTCCCACTCACTTAAGTATGAGGACTCCTTGAAACAATTTTAGCCTTTCTTCTGCAGTGACTTGAAAATATCCCAAAAGGCCACCAGAATAAATACCTGTAGACAGGTGAATTATTCAGTTTCCAGAGTACAAAATTACTCTGCCTCCTTTTTCCCATTTTTCCATTCATTTTTCTCTTGCAGATGAATACAGGGACAGCACTTGCTGCCCACTCTGCCTTTGAGTAAAGGTAAGAGGTTCCCCATGAGCTTGGAGCTGGAGTACTTTTCTTTATCATCTGGACTGATTAGAACAGAGATATTTTTTTTCTTTTGTCTTCCAAAGGCCCACACAGAAAGCTTTGAAGCTTTAGTCTGTCCATTAGTCTCCAGCTACTTTCCATTGCCAAATCTGTATCCAAAGGAAAACTTCTGTACAATAATAAAAGCAAGCTGTGCTATTTGTCTTACTCTGATGGTACAGGAAAGCATATGCTTTTCCAATAGTTTTGGGCAAGAGTTTCAGAAAAAAAAGTTAAAATGTTTGTTGATAAAATATGGAAAAAAAGTAAAAATGTTTGTTGATAAAATATTATGGACTTCTCGGTAATGAATTAAAACACACACACAGAGCAAGGAAATCTTCATTATAGATCTAAGCCACTGATACTAATTTAGCATGAATCCTGGCTTCACACAGTTATCCTCATTAGTAAAACTATTGTTATTTTTATTGAACTTCCATCTACATAAGAACTAAAATCAGGGCTATGTGTATCCAGCACAGCACAAACACAAAGTAAAAGAGATTGCAATTGTTCTGCTAGAGCCTAATTAGACAAAACAGACAAACAACAACAACACAAACATTATGACTTAGCAGCACTTTAAGAATCTGTTCAACAAATAAAGAATACAAGCCTCCAGTTTCAAACCTGTTTGGACATGAAAGACCCTAGAGCTGTAATCTTTGTGGCACTTTGACACTCAGCAGCCTGGCTCCCAATGGAATTGTCTGAAACATTTTCAGCAGCTAGGGCACCTCAACTCACAAACTCGGCTGGTGGCACTGGCATCTTTCACAAGCAGCCTCTGCAATTTTCTGGACCTTCTGGTAGCTGTGTGTCTGCAGCTCCTGTCTCTACACTCGGTTGGCACAATTACAGGAATGAGTTTGAAATGCTAATTTAATGGAGAGGAAACTGAGGTACCAAAAGGGTCCAAAGTCACGTAGGAAGCCTGGAGCACAAGTGGAAACAGTGCCCCAGATCACTTTGCTTTTCTCCCCTGAAAAAAATCCACGTCCATCATTCCTCCCTTCTGCCCCTTCTCAGTGTAGTTACATTATTGCTCCATTAAGCTCAACTCCTGTGATTTATACACACAAGCCTGTATTAAACAGTAACATTAAACAATGACAGAAATGTTATTTTAATGGTTCACACTTATCTGTGTGACTGCTGTGTGCACAGACAGCAGCCCAAAGAAGGTTGAGTTTGCAGGTCCCAGTGAGCAATCACTGGTTTCTGTCTGCAGAAATTCTAGACAGAGGTTTCTATTACTGGTTTCTGTCAGCAGAGCTATGTCAAAAGGGGTCTGAGGAGGTGCAATTGCAATTTGGAAATCTCATCTAAAATTGTTTCCTGATCTATCTATACTGTGCAGTCATGTTTGACGTATCTTTAATTTGGCTGCTGTTTCTGAAAAGTAACTCAAAATCCAGCTAAAGCACAATTTTCATTTGAGCCTTCCAGGATGGGTAAAAACCCCCCCAGTTCTTAAGACTGTGAGAAGAGTGCTCTGAGTACACCTACAGCCCATCTTATAAGATGGTATTTAACTTCCCCCTTGCTAACAATTACAGCTGCAAACAGAACATAAATAATATCCAGCATGGTGGCTCCTGAAGAACAGCCTTTGATATTGGTTTTGTTTCTCTGACCATGAGGTTTGTAACCCAGTGGACTCAGCAAGGTGCATGTGCCAGCAGCAGCAAGATAATGCCATACTCTGCCATGCTTAGGTCCATGTTGAAAATTGATTTCCACCCAGAGAGGCCCAGGGGGACAACTCTCTTCAGCTCATGCCCTCATTTGTCAGTACATCCACAGAGCACTGGGGGACACTCACCCACAGGCAGCCACTGTCCCCTCCCAGTGCTCCACACACTCATGCTCCCTGCTCAAGGGAAGTTTCACAGATCTGCTTCCACAATTTGGCAGGCCCAGAGTAAATTTTACTGCTCCTCTTAACCCAGATGAAGACATTCACCTGATAAAGAGTTAAGTAAGCACAAAGTCTGAAAAATCTGATTTCCTAACTTTCTGCTTCTAAATATTCTTGCCATAAAATGCCCTCAAATAAAGCAAAACAAAAGATGCTAGAAAAGAACAACTCAGATGCTTTTCCTAATAATTGTCAAGAAAATAAATGTACTTAAAAGCCGACTTCATCGCTGTGCATTTTTCAGAAAGCACAGCTGAGCTAACAGGAGAGATACTACACTGAATACACTGCTTTTTACGTTAATTTTACAATTCTTCTAGTGGCTGGGACAAACACCTGTCTGGAATGCACGTCTGACCTGCTGCAGGGCAGATGCAATCACAGTCCAGCATTTAACAGATCTCTAAGCCTTTTGTTTGGCTGCTAGATCTCACACATTGTTTAGGTTTTTGAGAAGGCAGCTAAGCCTGCAGGCAGCTTGGCAAGGCATGGTTGTGTCCCCCCAGCCTCACCACAGGTGACTTCACTTGAGCCTTCCCTGTTCAGCTCAGTCCTGCCCTTCTCAGACATGCTATTGTGTATAAAGAAGTCATGTCACATTAATCATTCCTCTCTTCTGTCCCTTCTCAGCGTGGTTATATTATTGCTCCATTAAACTCAGCTCCTGTGATTTACACACCCAAGCCTGGCTTGTGCCAGTATTCCCGAGGAAACAGGTCTGAGAAACACACTGGCCACTCCTAGGTTGTGCACAACATTCTCTCAACTTCTCTCTGGAGAAGCAGGACTCAGAAGCAAATGAACAGAGGCATTTAAAAAATCAATAATCTTTCTATATATCCACATCCATGCTCCAAGCATAAAGGAATAAGGAATAAAGCATAAGGAATGCTTACAGAAGCATCAGAGGTTCAGAGGTTGTTGCATGGAAACACAGCAGTGCATATCCAGGTCCAGATCCTGTATTCACACTCACCCAGCCAATTGCTTTTTCTACAGGGAAATGCTGAATTTGGCTGGCACAGCAGGAAATAACTAGAAGTTCAAAAGCCCTGTCATTAAGGAGTTTAACGAGCTGTTAGCCAGAGTTTTTGCACTAACCACCATCTCCTTGAAACTCCCCGCATGCCTGTTTTGCTTCAGGAAGCCTCATCAAGGAGCCTCTCTGTGTAACCAAACAGAGAAGGTCACACTCTCAGTCTTGTTTGCATGGATTTCCTCAGAGCCAGAACAAACTCCTAAGATTAAGGAGGCTACAGGTTTTGAAGGGGAGGTTTTGGACTTCAAATCTTTTGGATATAAAAGATTTGAGCTTTTTTGACTTCAGTGTTCAATGAGGACCTTAAACAGAGGTTCAGATAATCAGTGGAGTCAGTGCACACTTAGACTGGAGTTCAACTGTGCTGCACCATTAAATGGTGACACTAACTTAGCAGCTCAGAAAGATCTGGAAATCCATCTGTCAGGTGTGCCACTACTCTAGGATTAAAACTAAGAATAAAATTTCACTTCAGGGACCACACCCTATGGTCTGTTCATGCACAAATGTGATGGAAACAGCATCAGACAAGTGCCACTCACTTGACTTTTATACAGCCGGTGCCACCAGGAGAAGGTGGCCCCAGGTCAGTGTCCTGCAGCCTGGTGTGGAGCCAGGCATGGCACAACACTGCCCACGATCAGAGCTGGTCTGTGGCTGCTCTCTCACTGCTGAGAGCCTTTTCTGGAGGTGTGATGTGTCTTTAAATGTGCTGCATCTCTCAGAGCAGGCAAACCCTCTGAGACTGCCCTGCCTGTCACAGCACTTGCTCAGCACAGTGTGCCAGTCTGACTGACTCCTCACAGGCACTGCCTGTGTTCTTGACACTGAATTCAAAAGCCAGCCATTGCCCCATGTGATTCAAATGCATTAGAGAGATGCCCCACTTTCCTCCAAACACTCAAAACTAGCACAAATCAGGGATATGAAAACTCTCCCTCTTGAAGGTCAGACTTGCAGACTGCTGGGTTAAACCTTCCTGCCCACCTCACAGAAACAGCAGGTCCTAGTCATGCAGGAATAGACTCCTTCATGCACTTACAGAAGCAATTCTGGCTCACTGTGTATATTTTGGAGCAGCATAAAATAAATTATGAAGAAAAGCAGTAGTGTGATCCATATCCTGCAAACACTGAAGGAATGGACCACTGTGCTGACACCAACGGGGCTCAGGTGCTGAGAATTAATGCTGAAATGCTTGAACGTGTAGGAGATATATTTTGTGGAATCCCACACCACATGCTTGTTCCTTCTCCCTGCTTTGTGCCAATTAAGTCTCCCAATTCATCAGAGCCTGAGTTAGCAGAGGAGGAACTTCAGTTCTAAAGCAACAGGCACAACAAAACAAGTGTAGATTTTCCATCAAATATCTGATCAGGGACAGCTCCCACCAGCATTTCTGTGAATCTTGCCCTGAAAAAATGATCCTTTGATGAGAAACAAAATCAAGCCCATTTTCATTTCACTTTTATGCATAATAGCCAAGGACCTCAGCAACCAAAATTATTCCCATTGAAAGTTTTCAGCACAAGTTAACAGTGGACTTCATTCTGGGGATTCCCCCCTTGGAGATCAGGTGGTTTAACAGTAAAAATATCTTGTCATTGTGACAAATGTTTTATTTACAGCCTGTGACACGCATCATTATTTCAGAACAGTCTGTCCAAAGTGATTTGTTTCTTACCATTTTGATGCAACCAGCAAAAATATTTTAAGTTGTAACCATGCAGTCTAACAAAGCCATTATTTCAGTGATGCTCAAACAGGAGGGTAAATAGACATTACCACTGACCAGCTTCTATGCATTGTCAGCCTTGGCTGCACATACCTTTCCAAAGGAGGGAGTTATTGCTTAGATTTTGGATTTAGGATGAGTGACAGCAAGGTCTCTAGAATGGGAAAAAGAAATCTATGAAGTTTAACTCCTTTCTGAAGAGTCTTCAGGCATTGCTTTGATATTTTCTGGTATCGCTGAAAAGCTTGACTTTATAATCACACACTCACATCAATTTAAAGGGATAGCATCAGATTAACACCTAATTTCATCAAGTGTATAATCAACAGTGGGAATTGTTTTAATCAAAGATACATTTTGCCTGGTATTTAATTTCTCACAACGGAGAATTCAAATCAAACTCATCTCCCTCTTTCCCTCATCTGTATTCAGCTGCACAAGAACCTCACACTCAGGACCCGGATACTGCAAAGGGATGCTATTTGAACATGAAAAGTTTCATTGGACTGTTTGGCTCACTGCTAGATTTTTATTCTCCTGACTAAGCTGGCATCAGTGAGCCATGAAGTCCTCAAAAAGCTGCCTCATGCTCCCTGTGTCACATGGACATTGCTCTGCCTCACACCTTTTCTTCCCTACTTTCTTCTACCAGCCTGCTGACCTACTCCTCTCCTGAAGATAAGATTAAAACCTCTTTAAAAAGATTCTTTAAAGAGGCCATGGCCCTCAAAGGGTAAAGGGGAGGGTGGGGACAGCAGGGGAGGGGCTGCCCACACCTCATGCAGGTGTGGGTGTGGTTGGGGTTGCTAACACCTGGTCAGCTCTAAAGTATTTATGTTCATTGGCACTAAATTCAGCTAAATTCCCCCCAGGATTTCTGCAAGATTTGGGCACCCTACTGTCAGAGTAATACATCCAGACATATGTAACATTATAATAATAATGACTCTTTTTTCATGTTGATAAAATGTTGACATCTGCAATAAGCCCCAGAACAAACAGATCAGATCTTTAATGCATGGCCATGCTCAGGTCCTGGCATCTGTCAGGGCAAAACAAACAACTCCCAAACCAAACATGTTTCAATGAGTGCCTGCCTGCTACCAACACAAACACCTAAATCAAATCCATAAATACAACTGGATTTCATAGTTTCTATTTCTGCCTGTGTGGATGTTCTTGAAAAGGAAAAATCTCTCTGAATGACAGAAGCCAAGCAGAATGTTGTAGACAAACACCATTCAAACTTGAAGTACTGCAGGAGGGAATGCCTACTTTATAAGTGATCTAGTTTGAAGACGCTACAAAGAGGGTGAAATAATAATTTATGCCATGCTTTCATCCTCTTGTGAATTACCACAATCTCAAGATAATTAATTATGCTCATAAGACGGCCTGTTATCACAGATCCTGCATTTCCAAAGGAACTATCCAGCTACTAGGACTCTACAAATCAAAACCCAAACATATTTTCCTAGCATTTCCGACAACAATCTTTGACAAGGCTAACTGGGGTGAATCTGCTTTTCAACAGCTTTGCAGCTGTCTGGGGGGAAAAAAAAAGTGAAAAAGGCTCTTTCTAAGTGATACTGCCAGGGAAACTTCAGGCACAGGAAGAAATAGTGGTGTCCCCCAGGGATCAGTGCTGGGACCAGTCCTGTTCAATGTTTTTATTGATGTCATGGATGAGGGTATGGAGTCTTTCATTAGTGAAGTTACAGACAACACTAAGCTGGGAGCATGTGTTGATCTGCTGGAAGGTAGGAGGGCTCTGCAGAGAGACCTGGAATGGTTGGATGGATGGGCAGAGTCCAATAAAATGAAGTTTAATGAATCCAAGTGCTGGGTCCTGCATTTTGGCCTCCATAACCCCCTGATGTGTTACAGGCTGGGGATGGTGTGGCTGGACAGTGCCCAGGCAGGAAGGGACCTGGGGGTGCTGGTCACCAGCCGACTGCACATGAGCCAGCAGTGTGCCCTGGTGGCCAAGAAGGCCAATGGGCCCTGGCCTGGATCAGGAATGGTGTGGCCAGCAGGAGCAGGAGGGTCATTCTTCCCCTGTGCTCAGCACTGCTGAGGCCACACCTTGAGTGCTGTGTCCAGTTCTGTCCCCTCTGTTTAGGAAGGACCTTGAGACACTTGAGCATGGCCAGAGGAGGCAACAAGGCTGGGGAGGGGCTTGGAACACAAAGCCTGTGAGGAATGACTGAGGGAGCTGGGGTTGTTTAGCCTGGAGAAAAGGAGACTCAGGGGTGACCTTGTCCCTCTCTACAACTCCCTGAAAGGTGGCTGTGGCCAGGTGGGGTTGGTCTCTTCTCCAAGCAGCAACTGACAGAACCAGAGGACACAGTCTCAAGCTGTGCCAAGGGAAGTTTAGCCTGGACATCAGGAAAAAATTCTTGACAGAAAGAGTGATTGGGCATTGGAATGGGCTGCCCAGGGAGGCGGTGCAGTCACTGTCCCTGGAGGTGTTTAAAAAAGACTGGACTTGGCACTCAGTGCCATGGTTTAGTTGATAAGGTGGGGTTTGGTCATAGGTTGGACTTGATGATCTCAAAGGTCTTTTCCAACCCAGCTCATTCTGTGATTCTGTGAGCTATTAGGAAACCTGGAAGCTCAAGGCACTACCACTATGTCAAAGTTAGTGTTTATCCAGAGCAGCTGTGTGCATGTGCCATGAAAAGCTGACTCTCAGATCTGAAGCAGGGTCCACTGGCAGCCCGATTACGAAGCAGTAACCCCATCCACACTGTGGAGACTTTTGTCTGCCAGCACCTATTCTGCATCCCATGGCCAAGATCAGCAGTGAAGAGACTGATATTTAACAAAAACCAGGAAAATGTACCCATAGCTGTTCAACCATCAGCCTTTCTAACGAACACAATTTCTATTTGACATTACTTTTATAAAGCAGAAGCATGGTTACATGTAATTAATCCATCTATTACTTGTTGCATGCCTTCACATTTTTATTTCTTTAAAACATCTAACACCACCATGGTGTGATCACCTTACTGGGATCAAAGGTGATGCTGCACCTCTGAGAGGCAGCTCAAAACAACATCACTTGTCAGTTCCTGGGTCTTTCACAGTGGACTTCTGTGCCAGTGAAATGCCAAAGCCCCAGAAAGCTGCAGCACATCACTGAGAGGAATATCCCTGCACATAAGTCCAGGGAAGAGAAGAAGCTGGAGGACAGCATTCTGACCCAGGCCCAGCTCTAACCCATGGTAAAGGATGGAAACATATAGCACAATGCCAAGGATGAGCCCTCCATGGTAGTGAGTGCAACAGAAAACTCATGGTGGAAATACAAATCCCATGAGCTCCTGATTAAACCCCCTAAGTAAACTATTGTCTACCACTTATACTCATAGCACCACCTCTCTGCCTCTTTTTTTTTTTTTTTAATATTATCATTCTTTCTGTTCAATTTCTAAACCCTTTTTCAAAAGACCTCTCTCCTACTGCATCCTGATAAAACACTGACAACTCTGGGATCCTGACCTTCACAACGATTACATATACAGGCAAGCAAATAACTCACTTCATATTTCAGTAACCAACCCCAAAAGTACACACCAAGGAGACAAGTATCAACCCTGTTATTGGGGTACCTTATACATTGAAACAGAGTGTAATACAAGATCTCAGTTCAAAATGTTTCCTTTGTACGTACACACTTTACCGCCAGAAGTAATGATTAAATTTGATTAGACTCTTTAATACTTTCAGTTAATCCAAAGCTATATTTCCCTGTGAATAAATGAACACTCCCACCTGATTTTCTTCCCATGCACAGATTTACCCAACGTTATGCAGGGTTTCCACATCATAAAGCACTGCAAACATGAAATAAGGAGTTGTGCAATTGCCATAACAAAAAGCATCTCAATGTACTTCAGACTCATTTAGGAGTAGCTCACAATGTCAGTGCCTCACTAAGGCATGGCATTCTTCCTTAAACCTGTGGCAGAATTCTTGGAAGGATTACTCTAGAGGTGAGGTCCTGGCCCTGCTGAATTCACTGGCCAATTCACAGCTCCCATGGACTTCAAGGCTCAGCCTTCCCCCATCACCAGCAGTAGGCAAACTCACTTTTTTTTCCCCCTCACAGCATTTTCCAGTTAGTTAGAGTGTTTTGCCAGCAGAATTGTTTCCAAGCAGCCTGGCTTGTCTGTCTGTGCTTGTACCTCATCTTTTCTGTGTATGTACTTTCACCACACAGCCACGTGTTCCTGCACATGGAAAATTAACCCCCCCTGCACATATACACACATCTATGGAGGGGAAAATTGAAAAAAAAAATAAAATTGAAAACTGAAGCAAACATTTAAAGAAAAAATATTGCTTAAGATGGAAATAAAACAAATGTAGCCTTGAAACAGTTAATCTTCAGATGGCTAAAAGCAGCTAACCTTCATCAGAGATCAGATTTCCAGCTTCTGCAGAGGCTGAGCACTCTCGGGGCCTGTGCATGGCATGCAGCATTCTCAAGGACAGCTGGATTTCTGGCATTTCTGGACAAGTTGGAAATTGTAATTGCAATCACAGTGAGCTTCTGTGCCTGGGACTGATGGGCAGACAGTTCCCCCTGCTAAGTGTCTCTGCTCACACTCACAGTGTGCACGAGTGGGAAGGAGGGGGGGATGCACAAAAGGAAATCTACAATCACAGGAGCTCTGTCACCCCTTGCCCCCCACCTCCTGCACCCTGACATGATGGAGTGAAAACCTGTCTGAGCTGCAGCTGCAGCACAGAGCCAGGCAGTGCTAACACACCCCTTATGCCAGCTGGAAAGGCGGATGTGTACAGAAATGACAGCAAAAGAGGACGAGGAAAAACGTCTCACTGCTGCCATAAAGGATTTCATTTGATCCTAAACCTGCCCTTTCAACTGAGGTTCAGGATTAACTCTGTTGCATTTCCCAAGCAGCCAGGCAGTCAGTGGAATGACTGTGGAGTGTCTGCATCCAACTGCTGACATGGTCTGCTGAAGACCTGGCTCAAACACGGGGCTGGGCAGGAGCGTGATGGGTACAAGGAATTAAAAATATTGAAAAATATTTCTCCAGTCACCCACACAGTCACATAAGGCAGGATCTTACAAGGATGCACCTCTGTCAGGTGAGAAATTGTGCATCACAGAGTGTGTCTGTAGCCTCAAGGGCTCTGTGAATGCCTCTATGGGCCAAGCAAAGAACCAAAAGCTTCAGCCTAGAACCTCCCTATGTCTAAAGCCAACAGTGGGAACCAAGAAAAGTCTTCTCTCACCTTTTTCACCTGACTAGCTAGCTGTATCTCCAGTGTACTTCCCATCCAGCCATACTTGAGGGAACAAAGAAAGCATCCAGGCCTATCCACATCTCTGTGGGGTTTCAGCTGAGCAGGAGAGAGAATTCTCTAGTCAGCTACATGATTTTATTTGTCTTCAATCCTCTGAACTGAAGATAAGTTTGATATTGATATCCTCAAGCTGAGGGCTTGTCTTTGCTGTAAGACAGGCGTACAATTTAGAAAAAGCTGTTTCTGCAGTACATCTGAGTGATTTATTCATTTAGTTCATTAGGCCAGACATAAATAAAAGATGTGGGTGTCAGTCCCCTACATGCAGCTTTAATTTGCTTGCTACGTGTCTGGTGGAGGTCACTGTCACTTACCACCTCTGCACTTGGCTTGACAAATGTCCTCCCACACTCCAAGTGCTGCCACTGCAGACAGCAGCAACTGCAGTGAGCACAGACCAAGCCAGGAAGCCCCTAGATCTTAATTATAAAACCATAAAAGAAACCAACTGCCTCTGAAGCTCTCTTACTAGGAAACAAATGAGAATGGGAAATTTATTTCCAACCATAAATCCCAAAGCCTTCAGCTTAATTTTTCCCAAGTTAACTTTCTCACCTAGCTAAGCAGCACTGCTTTCTATTATTAGCTTCTGGCCCAATATCAGCTGACCACCATCAGTCAAACTGCCTTCATCTCAATGAGCTCAGGGACTCCCAAGGAACTCTGTGTATGCTGACTTGTACTTGCAGCCTCTAATTATATTCTAACAGATAATGAAGCATTTAAACTCAGAGAGGATGGATTAAACTTGTAAGTGGATCAAAATCCTGGACACAACCACAGCTCGTAGGATTACTTCCTGGGAACATCAAGCTTAGAGGAAAGGCCCTCATCAGCTGTCAGTTCCCCATGACAAGTTTTTTAAGCACATGTTTTCAGCCTCAGAGGCTGTTTGCTATGCTCTCCTACTGCAGCACATCTTTGGACTTTATTACATTGTCAATTGAGTATCTAGGTTGATGTTAAACCATCTGACCAGGCCAATGGCTACTTATCAGACAATCATAACAGTCAAACAAATTGAGGCTGAAGTGGTGAAATTGTTTTCCCAAGTGAAACTGTAAGTGAAATTATGAGTTCTACTATCAAGTAGCCTCTTAGCTGCACATTTGCTTTTTTTCTTCACTACAAGATTCTCTTCCCTCCATAACACTCAGGACCATCACATATTCTGTCCCCAGCCTTAGGGTGAGGAGTAGGATGGAGCTCCCTCCTGATGGCCCCGTGTCTTGCAGGTGACTCCCTCCCAGACACACTTGCAGGCAGAGCAGTAGCAAGAGTACTTGCACTCTGAATTCAGACTCCAGCCCCCTTTTGTGGGTGAGGGAGTGTGACCAGAAACCACTTAAGCACACCACCATGCTGAGGGGGAAATCCTTTACTTCTTATTTCCTTATTGTGTCTGGGATAATCTGTGATACACCCAGAAGTATATGGGGAAATAGGGTAAACCTACATTTTACAGAACAGTAACAGCAACCTGTGTGTGGTGAAAATAAACCCACAGAAGGCCTCCTGTGCAGTCTGGTTCTGCCCTGGTACAGGTTACTGCGCAGATTCCAGCTTGTATTGCTGTAGCAGACACAGACCTACTGCAGAGATAAAATCTAGGGACAAACACAGGGAGCAAAGGGAAAGGGCTAGCTGGGAATGAATGGAGAAAGTCTGGAAAATAGACTCTGCTGCACCTCCCTCGAGAAAAATCCCAGATAAGGGCTGTGCTTTTGGATGGTGGCCGATTCATCATCTCCTGATGGGAGGTGCTTGGCCAGAGCAGGCAGGGGTGGCATTATATCACTGTAGTCATTACTGCTCCATTAGCAGGGCTTCATGTTGCTGAAATGGCAGCCCAGGAGCCAAACAGTTTTTCTTTACTCCTTCAGCATAAGGTTAACAGAGTTTCAGGAGGCTGAAGAGCACTTTCAGACTCACATTCTGCCAGCATTAGAAGTTTTCACCAGATCTATGGGCAGTGCCACTAACATCCACACCAGCCCTTTCTGTGGACACTGAAGTGTCCCAAGTACTCCCCCTGCACACAAACTGCTGTTTACCAAAGGCTTTCCATTTCCCAGAGTCTTTCTAAAAGGAATGCTAACTCCTGCTTACAAGTACAAGGACTTTCCCAATCCAGGAAGAAGTAATTGCTGACAAAAGCACACCAGTACTTGACAAGGACAAAAAAAACCGAAAGCCAAGGATGTGACTCATATAATGACATCTTCCCACTAAACCTCCTCTTCCCATTCACTACCAACACTGTCAGACCCTTATTTAAGAAAGAATTAACCCCACCATGCTCACAGTGGCATTTAGCCACCTCTATACCTTTAAAAATTTGACACAAGTGCTTTTAACCAACAACCATTTTTCATAGCGCTCTTTTTACTGAAGTACAACTGATGCATTTTGCTTTCAGGGGTACATTTGAATTTTTCCTCATAAAATAAGATCAGTGAACAGTATCCACTTTTATCAGGATAGCTATACTGACTGAAATCTTGAAGTGAGAATGAGTAAACCACATTTTTTTTACTCTAACTTACATTTCAGTGAACGATATTTGGGTCATCTCCTCATAATTTAAATTTTGGCTTAAATTTTTTTAATGTTTAAAACTATGTCTTTTTTTGGGACAGGGAGGAGTAGTCGTATTAAAACCATAAATAATTCTTAGGTCATTCTCTTTGAAAATATATTTCAGAAACTAAGCAACTGGTTTAGGAAGTAAGGATGGCAAGAACCTCTGTATAATTGGATGAGCAATTATTTCCCAAGAATGAAATTTAATCATCTTCATCAATGTGGTACGGGAAAGGATTACAAATGACTGCATATATATCAAAAGCAGCACTGATAGAAAACATATTATTTCTCCTTATTGCCACTTGTATTAACTAATGATGAAGTCTAATTCTTTTTTATTATGATTAAAAACAACCTAAGGGTTATTTTTAACCTCAAGAACTAAAAACAACTTTAACTTCTCTCTCATCTTGCTACCACTGGGTCAGAGACTCAGCAGAAACTATTAATTTAAAGAGAAACCTTTCCTACTGTAACTGTATAGTCAAAAATCTCCTGAGTTCCCAAAAGCCTCTTCATTTCTGAGCCATTTATCAGCTGTTCTGATGCAAACACTGGGGAGAAGTATGGTCCATGAACTAAACTGACCTAAGCTGAGCTATCAAAACTCAGACAAGCAACTTTGCTTTTTACCAAGGACCTTATGTTTTCTTTGCTTCAAGGTTAATCAGTACCAGAGGAGGAGATATTACTCCTCTTTCTCTATTAGATCAGGGGTCAGATCCTGACCTGGTACAAATTGCTCAGTTCCCCTGACTTTCATAGACAGTGATAACAATTCCCTCACCTTTAGGCTGGAATCTGTATCACTGACATCCAGTTCACTGGATCCCACCTCTCCTCTTTATTAGCAAGACTCTTTGTCCATTAAGCAGAAAATATCTAATACTTGTTATCCTTTTAGTGCAATTAATTCCTTTTAAACAGTGCCCAAACTGCCTTTTAAATTTATTATTTGTGCAAAATGATCACTGAGTACAGTAAAACCACAGAATGATAAAATCATCAAGGCTGGAAATGATCTAACCAACATGTATATGAAGTGCTCTGTAAAAAAGCACAGGAAATCCCTTCCCTTACACCTCCTTTCTTCAAGAACTCACACATGAAACAGCTTTCTGGAACACATAAATCCATAACTACACAATTCTGTTCACTTCTAGGTGGAAAAATAGACTATATAATGGGAGTACCTTCTCCTTGTGGCTCACAGTCTCATTAATGCTAACAAATTAGGCCTATGCACTGAACAGATCAGCAAGACTTAAAAGTCATGCAATTTTCAAGTTCACAAGAGGGCCTTACAAAAAGAGTGCAAATTTCTACGACTTTTCAAAAAATTGTCACTGAATAAGATATAGATATTCATGGTGTCAGCAAGCCTTGATCTTGACACAGAGCTGAAAACTGAGTGCAAAGCCTCTGTGATCATAGAACATCTGTGGAAATTACCATCTTGACCTCTTATCCGTGGTATTTCAGACTAGTAAAGCAAAAGGGCTTTTAAAACCAGCAGATTTTAATTTCCCCCCCTCTCCTCGCTATGCTTTGCTGCTGCTGCCAGCTCCCAAACTCTCAGAACACCAAAGTGGGGGAGAACTGAGCTGAATTTCTGTTCCTGTGTGTTCTACATCATTACAGACCTGCTTGCATACTAAGTTGCTCCCCTGCAACTCCTCCTCTTCCTTCCATGGCTTTTCTGCCACAGAAAGATCCAATATCTGGCCCTTGAGACAGAGGAGTTTTAGTCTTATACTGACAGAAAAACAATTTATTAGAAAATCCAAGTATCTTGGAGCACATGCAGTAGAAAACCCAGCCCTGCCAGGTGTACAAGCCTCTTTCTGCTATTTAAATATAAGGAAAGGAAACTGGCAGAAATTTGTCTTTACAACCTCTGTGGGCTATAGAAAGACACCACCCCTGCCAAAACCCAAAGACACTGCTCATGTCTTACTTACATCCATGAACTCCACATTGGCTTTTGGACCAGTGGTCTCATTAAGGATCTTAATGGCCACAGGAATCTTCACTGTTTCTCCCTCAGGGACCCAGATCCCCTGGAAAAAAAATTAAAAATTGATAGAAGACTAATAAGACAACAACCAGGAAAACTTGATTCAGAGTTACAGTTCTTTTTGATATATTCTGTCATGTTATGCAGAGGAGTTATGAGATGCAGAACTGAGAATACATAAAGTTACAAAATAAAAATAATCCATAAAACTACTTCTTACATCAAAAGCAAACTGTGCTGTAAAGTGAAACATTTTTATATCAGTGAACATCCTCGATTTTCTTGTCCACAACAGGGTTTCTAAAGAGCAATGACAGCTCGGCCATGATGCACATTTTCTAGTGACTCAGATAAAATTCTGACACTGATTTCGATATAATTAAACAAAATTCTGGATTTTCTGTCTGGATTCAGATGCTCACATTTGAAGCTATCAGTAAACTCTCAAAACTGATTATCACCAGATCATAACATCATGCAGGAACAGAACGCCCTGAGAAAAATATACTTAGAATGAAACATTTAGGGGTTGTTTGTCTAATTACTTAATACCTGAGAATCAAAAACTTAGGTGGCTAAAAAGGAAATTTAAAATTAAAATTCACAAACTGTATGTGTCTTGGGCTACTTTTCCATCATCCTTGACTATTGCTGTGTTCTTGTCAGTCTCATGGCATCCATCTCTATCACTTTATTATCATCTAGGTATATTCAAACTCGTTATTTGTAAATCTATTCCCAAGACCTTGCAGCTATAGAGACCTGGTCTGTGCTTCCTTTGTTTCCTCCCCTCTTTGAGGACAGATGCAGGTGCTCTGACCTGCCACCTTAATTTGGCACTTTTGGGCTGCTCCCAAAGGGTTGGGGGATTGGTTTGACTTGCCCACTAAGCCCTACTTCATGCCTCTGAGATCTGGACCTGGCCAACAGATATTAAAAAATAAACACTTCTTTAACAGAAGTACTTTCTCCATTGTGGGTTCCACTCTCACATGCCAGTTGTTAAAGGGTACCCTGATGTAACTCATCTTTCCTATTCAAATGCAAGAAACAAGAAGTGTTACAGTTTAGGTAATGGCATTGTTTTACTAGGTATTATTGCTGTTGCAAGACCTATGTGACAATTGTGAAATGAAAGACAGTGTTTATCCATCTTTCCAAAAATGTCCTGCTCTTATGGAAGAACAGAAGGGCAAACCTTGGTGCTGCACTTTGCCAGCAGGACAGTCCAGCCTGTGTGGCCCCCTTGCACATAAAAATGACTGGGGCTGACATGTCTTTGCTCACCAAAAAATAACATTTGCATGTAACATCCTGAGGATGTGTTCCTTGCACAATTCCAGAATCCTTTCTCAACCTTGCTCACCCACAGGCCAGGCTGCTTTGCTGCAATGCACGACCTGACTGCTCCAGAGTTAAAAGAGGGGATTGAGGGTTGTGTGGGCAAGACTCTCACCTTGTACACTGTTCCAAAGGCTCCAGAGCCCAGGACCTTGACTCTCTTGAGCTCTGTCTCCTTCAGGATGCGGAGCTGTGCTTGGTTGGGCGCCGTGCCGCTCGGGGTCAAGGGCTCCACAAGCTGAGGAGGGAAATCCAACAGCCTCAAACACTGCTAGACATGAACACCCACCAGAAATTGATACTGAGAGCAACCAACCCAAGGAAATGCTGGAACGAGAACACTGGTGGAGATCCACCACTGCCCTGCCAATCCTTGGAGGGATTTTTCATCTTCAAAAGCAAACGAGCAATACCACGAAGCCAAGAGATCTGATAAAGCAAGTCCTCACTCAAATACAATAATTTCCTCCAGAAACTGTGTGATGGAATTACGAACTGGAAATTGAAATTGGTGTCAGAGTAGCACATCCAAGGACTTTTGATAATGGAGGCAGTATAAATATTTTCTACATGACAGAAATATAGCATTTATTATCAGTGTACCACATCCTATTTTTGCCCATTTTAGTGTCTTTTAAGTTGGCCATATTTCTTTTTAATGGCCTGGACTAAATGGCTCATCACATTCTTATTCTGTTTTGAGGAAGGGATGGTTTTTCTTAACTTCTGTTTTACCACACAGGAGGACAGCTTTAGGGAGAAAACACCTTAGAGCAGACAACTAATTTATAACAGCCACTAATTTACTGCAATTAGACAATTTGCTCAAGATGTCCCAAGAAACTGTAAATGAGCCACAATGGCACATTCAGTTAAAAATGCTCTTAGATCTCATACCATCTCTGCCAGAAAAACAATCATTCTTTAAAAATAAATTGAAAGTACATGTAGAGGACAATGCTCAATACAACACATGAATAACATTCTGTTCCTTTACAGGATGAGGAAAATAATTCAGGGCTCCTCCTACTCAAATTGGTTTGAAACTACTGCAGCATTTCAAAGCTGCTTGTTTACAAGGCTAAATGCACCATTCTCTGCAGTTTGAGAACTGCTTCTATGGCTCTTCAGGCACCATGAACTACTTAATTAGTTGACCTGACTAATTCGTTTTGTTCAGGTAAAAATAGCAGTATCTGGCAATGAATGGATAAGAACACATAACAAAACCAAACAGCAACAAGTTGAGTGATTTCTCTTTCCTCCTTTCCACTTTATACCATGAAAGGAAGATTTACTGTAAAAGAAAATTAGGCGTGCTGGCAGCACACTTCTGTATTTTCAGTTTGTGAAGGATGAAAAGAGGTTCTGTGTCACAGTTCACCAACCCAGGAATGGCAGGGAGAGGTGGGGATGTGTTGTGGGGGTCTAAAACCAGGCTTGTAGAGTTTTATGGAGAATGATCTACAAAAAGAGTAAGGTACAGCCTCCAGCTAGAGACTTCAACTAAAGCCAACTGCTTGTGTGTTTATTTCAGGATGCTCCTGATTTAATCTTCAGTTTCTCAGCCAAGACAGCAGCTTCCTTACATGTTGAGTAGGAGGCCCTGGTCCCTCAGGACTGCCAGCCACAGCTTTTATCTGACCAAATAAAAAAATGAAGTCTGGAGTTCAAAGCCAATGCAAGGAGAACAACCTGCTTAAAATAATTTAGGCTTAAGTATGGGTTGATACAATGGCAAGATTTATTCATCTAAAGGCACTGAGTATTGTTAAGCTTTCTATACAGCTGAACAGTGTTTAACAAGCAACACAAATTCTAGCCAAACATGAAGATACTTGTGCAAACAGACTGGGGATGCATAAATCATTTACTCCCAGGCTCTACAGGGGAGATGAGTGGGAGCAGAACCCTTGGAACAGAAGAGAAAACAGCACTGTTAATAATGCCTTATCAAAGAGTCACTAGCTAACAGCATTTCCAAGCTTTATTATCTTACAAAGGGGCACCCGAATTTAAAAATACCATCATTTGCAAAGTGTCTCAAGTATAGGGCTGAGGAGATGGTGGTAATCATCATTGCAGTAGCTGATAGATATACATTTAATGTTACATTTAAATATACTTCCTAGATTGCCCCCTTCACTAATGACACTTCAAAGAGCAGGATGGAGCCATCACAGCACTCTGCTACAGCTCTGCTACATGTTTTTGCCAGCAGAACTGTGAACTTCAATTGGTTAAGCTCTGTGAAGTCTCTTGGCTTGATAAAATACATTATTAGTACTGATCATTATTACAGGCTTTGACAAAATCTGGGCTACAAAGGCATTGTAGGCACTGGGAACAACAGTAAGTTACAACATCTGCCTTTAAGCATGAAGTTTGTACCAGAGCTTGCTAAAAGAACTTATTTCAGCCTTAAAAGTCAACCTAAATACGGCCAGAATGAAACGCTGTCATGTTTAAGCATGAGAGCTGCTCTGTGTGCTGATGAACTGGCATACAAGTTCAGTGGAGAGCAGGATGGGAGCAGAGGAATCTGGTGGGACACGCCTTCTAGCATTCATGGGCAACTTTTGCTGGCCTTCAGAAGCCATGAGTCTGTACTTGTGCAGAAAACCAGCATCCTGAAACGACTTAGTTCTTTTCACCAGTTTAGACTGCACAAAGCAAGCAAAAGGATTTCTACAGGCTCTCTGGTAACTGAAGACCTGAACACGTGTAATATAAGAGCAGAACAGCCCTGCATGTGTCCCCAAAGAGGCTGTGAGAAGCAGCCTGGGCTCACCTCAGTCTCCAGGAACCTTCTCAGTGCTCTCTTCTTCTTGATGCTCTTGCGCCGAACGTACACGGCGAACGTCAGGCCCATGATGACGATGATGAAGAGGCCACCAATGACTCCTGCAGCAATCAGGGGGGTTCTAGCAAGCAGAATCACAGACTTTACTGTCACAGCTAGGCTGAGAGCCCAAAGAATGTCTGGGCACATGAAACACAGCCATGTGGAAAGTTCATTAACTGCCTCATGACGGGAATTCCAGCCCAAATGGGAAGTCAGGGCACACACATGGACACATGGTGGGAATTTGCTCGTTTTTGATCATGATACCAATTCTGTTTTTGTTTACAAACCCCCATGCATATGTGAGGAGTCGTGTGGACAAGGAAACACAACATGCACTTTTGATGGCAAAGGCAAATCTGCAATGGCAAAATGAGGACACAGGTATCTGCAGCTTCCTCTGCTGGGCAAAACAAGCCAAGAAAAAAATTCCCAGACTAACACCACTATTGTGCCTTCCTGAGTATGGAGGAAGTGAGAGGGAGCTTCACAGGCAAGACTGGGAGATCACCTACATAGGCAATGGAGATATCAGGCTCCCTCCATGGAAAAACTCAAAGCAGTGCCTTGATAGAGGCATTTTCACAGCATACCAACAACTTACCAACATGAACACACTCAGAGCATTTAACATCCTTCCAACAGTGGCTGGACAGTTGCTGAAAAGATGGGTGAAAAGATGGGTAAAATCACAGCATGACAATTGTGGAGTATGATGGTGCTGAAAGCATTGCCTAGTAAGCCCAGGAAATAGACTAACTGTTGTCAAGATTTTGGAAATGTCACTGCTGTGCTCTAAAAGCCTCCCTCACTTACATCTGAATGATGATGAAAAGTACATTAGAGCCTATTAATAAAAATGGACCACACAGCTACGAAAAATTTTAAAGAGTCTTCCTCAGAAATGCTAAATTGTTTTACACAATCCTTTATTCTTCCTTTTACAACCTTTCCTGAAGCATCTCCCCTGGTATGGTGCATGAAGGTGTGTCCACATTACCTCTGAGAAAGCCTCATACTCTCACATCCAGCATTTAAAGCACCACTGCCACGTTTTCCCAGGGTAAACACATTAACACAAAGGCCTATTGCAGTTCATAGACTTTATAAGCTTGCAAATAAAGGAAGGGGAATGTTGTCTGGCTGGAAAACGGTTTATGGTGTTTGGGGAACGAGTCCAGCACCACCTCCTCCTCCTCCTCCAGGGAGTCCAGCCTTAAAACACATTTCCCTTTCTAACCCCAGTGGTTACTCTGTGATTTTGAGTGCAGAGCTTAAAGAATCTGGTATATCCACCCCAAACAATGCTCCTCTTTGTCTGGATGTCTTTCTACATTGCTGATGCAAGAAAGTCTTTAATAGACAGTTATAAAAAACACTGCCCACCAAAAGCCTTCTATGGAGCTTGTGCTGCCTAATGCTCTTGAGCAGAGGAATTTTTAAAATTCATTTTTATGCTGTATGAACAGTCATATAATTTTTAACAAACACCACCAAACCACAGACTGACTAAACAGGCAGGAGAACTCCCAGCTTTAAAGTGCATATTAATAACTAACATAACAGTTGTCAAAGTAAGTAATTGGAGTTTTACAGTCCTGTGTACTCTAAAAGTAGTCCAAATAATATTTACATGATAGGCTATAATAAAGAAATGGTTCTAAAGGGGACATAATAAGTAATGAAGAAAATAAAATGAAGTTTGTAGGCCTTTTATTGTTATAGAGTACAAGGGGGGTTCAAAATGGATCTTTATGATTCATCATGTGAACTCTCACTGACTTTGAAAGAATGTCCTCATTTTTAATAGGTAATTGAAAAAAAGGAAATAATTTTCAATGATTTCACCAAACAAGCATTTTAGTTGCTACTGTGAAGTAAGCTATATTATACCTGAATTTTCAGGAGGCACCACCTAAACATATCATCAAGCAAGCTTAAAAAGGAAGCGTGAAAGGGATACTACACTGTGCAAGAAAAGAACATATTTAAATGCTAAACAAATCATAGAAATGCAGAAAAGCTCTACTTTTCACTCAAATAGTGATCAGTTGCCTTGACTCCCAAAGCCACTACTTTTGCATCAAATCCTGTCAGTCACAAACGTGCCAGCCACAACACACCCAGCAGCTTCTCCTCTCTCTGCTGCTGAGCTCAGCCCCAAAGCCAACAGCCCTGGGGTTTATTTGCTCCAGGACCAAATGCCAAGTCTCTGCAGCCACAGCTCCCTGCTAGCTCTTCACCACTGCTTTCAACCCCACGTGGATTATTTCCTAAGGCCAGTTTTCAGGGTGCCACCCCATCACTGGAGTTATTTTCCCTTGTGTTTGTTGGGTTGGCTTTGCTTTTTCTCTCTGTTCTGCTAATATCATCAGCTCTCCTGCCTCAGGTCTCTGCTGATTTTCATGCTTGCAAAGCCTTACCTTTAATACCCTGATGAATTCCATTAAGCTGTTTACCTTTCTCTGGGACATTGCTGGGGCTGCTCAACAAGGATCCCTGCAAAGTGGCACTGACCAGAGCTGCTGCTGAAGTCACAAAACCTTCTCCCATTTAGGTTTTTTTTAATTCAATTTTTTTGCACGTGCACCTAACAAACTGTTTGGCTTCACAGGCAGCAGGACACACAAATCTCCTTTTCTCTAGTGGCATTAAGGGCCTAATCCACTTACTTTTGTTACATTACTATCCCACTGCCAACTCCATGACTGCAATTCCTGACATTTGCCCCCTGAGACTACTGCCCACTTAAAACTAATTCCATGAGCAATGCTGATTAAAAGACAAAAGATGCACAATCAAAAGCCCCCATCGTGTTAAAGTAATTTTTAAAAGCATGGAGGGCTGGAAAGGCTCAGAAAAGCTAAAGTCAAGCAAGGAGAGGTAGTTCCATGTCAGTCCTGCCTGTCCAGCTTATTAATGGACAGCCAAAAGTCATTCCTAGCTCACATTTCTTACAGCTCCACCACTAACCCACCAATAGGAAGCTCCTGACAGAGCCACTGCTTTTCTTCACACACTGGAAATCTACTCCAGAGGATGGAAACAATCTCTGCTAGGTGTTTCTGGATTTTCATGCTCATCAAAACAGGCTTAGCAGTCCAAGAAGCATGGCCCTGAATCATAGTTCAACCCCATATAATTAATTTGCTATCCCACATCCCTCCCTCAACTGAGGACCCAATTAATAAGTGGAAAAGGCTTAGTGAAAAAGATGGGGAGGCTGTGGGAGGGAAAAAAAAACCCCTCACAACACAAAAATCCTGCCTCTTAAACTAGAAACTGTGTAGCTGTGGCTAAAAGTTGAAAGATTTTAGTATTCCCTTAGGAGAAATGAATAATATATATATATTTCTTTTAAAATGTGTACTGTGTTTTTAAATTTACAAACACGTAACACACATCCCACCCCACGAAAACTGACACTGAGTTCAAAGTTAGTACTCCAAGACGGACAAGGATGCTCAGCAGCAGGGCTCCTACCACTCCATCTACTCCAAAAGATCAGGACATCTGCAATTCCCACAGTGCCCTGAGACCAGGCATTAAAGCCTAATGACTGATTTGGATGAATACACGGCTGGTCTCACACTCTTCACTGGAGAGTGCAGCAGAAAGGGGAGAGGAAATCGAGCTGTGGAGTAAAGCTGACAAACACCACCTGTTTCTCCATCCCTGGCACTGACCCACCTGCTATGAGATGTAAAGAAACTGAGCTTTGAAGCCAAGCTGTTAGAAGGCTGCAAGCTCCTGTAGCAACTTTCTCCTCCCTGGAGTTTTTATCCATCTATCCAAACAGGATTCATTACAACCTTGAGTGTTTGCTAAGCAGTTCCTTCTCTTAAATCCTTTTTACTGAGGCATTATTTTTTTCCTGATGGATGCTCCCCACCTTCTGCATTCCTCACCCACTTCCATCAGTGGGGGTTCAGCCAACTTTGAAGTTGCCCTTTGAGAGATCTGATGGATTCTACCAATCCTGTAGTGATATTCTTAGTGTTTAAAACATACAAGACAAACAACCAGGCTGGGAAGCAAATTTGTGGGTGTTTCCACAGCCTCTCTCTGCTGTGCAAAGTTTGACAGCCACAATGTCCAGAGTACCTGGTGTTCACCCCAGGGGTGGGCAAGGACTCATCTGATGTTATTCCCATCAAGACTGCTTTGCTTTATACTATTTTTCAAGAACAAGGCACCCTTCCCCCTCTCTCCTCCTAATCTGAGGGTGTTTGAAAACTGATAAATGGCCCTATTTATGTGCAGATTGGGAGTTTTCATCATGATTAAACACAAATTTTAACTCACAGCTGATCTCACACAGTTACACAATTACTACCAATCCCACATTTAATCCAGACACGGGCAAACTGTCAACCAGCCACAACTTTTCAGTGTGCACAATGACCTGAGGGTTGCAGGTTGTGTCTGGGTCCACTCAGCAGTTCAACATCACTGAAGAGCAGACACAGCCTTCACTTGGGCCAAGGCTCATGTGGACAATCACATTCCTGTTGCCTCAACTTAAAAAAGGAATGCTATTGTTAAGAGCTTGCACAGTGACTCTTTTTTGAGGCTTGTGCTTTAAATAAACAGATTGGCATTGTTTTTAAAATATGCCAAGTCAGGCCCCATATAATGTGAATTGATTTACCTGTGACACAAAGCCAGTTAAACCAAATAGACTGGACTCACAGATGAAGCCAGTTCAGCAAGTAAAAGAACAATCTGCTTTATAAAGTTGTCATAGTCCCCTTTTCTTTGGAAACAATAATATTTTGCTTGAAATAAAGGAAACTGGAGCTGTAATGACCATGGATGCTGATGGACTGCTCTGAAACCCAAACTATCAGCATTAGCTCAAGGAGTTTGTCTCTGCATAAAGAATTCCTGTTAGAAGCAATCAACTCAGCCTGCTTCCCTGCATCCAGTGGCAGTCAGCTGGCTCATCATGCCCGTGCACATGAAATTATTGATCAAGGAAACCCACTTTTCTCCAGTAGAAGCATGGCCTGCTTTGGTGGCAGTGTTTGCTGTTCATTCAGTGTCAGATCCAGGAGCACCACGGAGCAGCACAACCCATGGCAGGGCTGTTACATCACTTGGGAAACACATGCTAGAACAATTTCATGTGGTGCCTCCACATCAAATCTGCAGGTACCAAAACATCCCGTGGGAGATGGGTCACATAGACTATACACACTCTAGCTCAAAACTGGAACATTCTGCTCTTCAATAGGTTTTTATAAGTACAAAGAGTAGAGAATGTGAAGAAATGTTCAGGAGTATTCTTAATGACTATCAGGAGAAAAATGGTTTGAATATTCTGCTCTTCCTTTTGTTATTTTTTTAAAACACTTTTTGAATTCCACTGGTGGAAAGTGCTTGCAATTCACTTAAGCTCACTAAGTGTTTGCTGAAATTGAGGTATTCAATAGAGGAAATACCCAACCCCCCACATGCCTGTGGACTGCACAGGTGGATTGCCTACCTCCAAGGAGCTGCAAGAAGGTTTCTCTACCTCATGTCCTTCGTTTTTACTTTATTTCCCAAATCAAAATGCATTGATCTCTCTTTTTATACTTTCCTGCATTTTTGTAATGTCAGTCTTTTCTGAAAGTAGTAATTCAGAAGATTTAAGGAGTACAGAGCAGATATTTTGTTTAAGTGGTTGAGAACACTGGACTCCTTCCTGTTCCAGCTTTGAGTCATTTGGGACAGCAAGCATTTGCTTTCTCAAGCTCCAGGACTATTTCACAGCAGAGAGCCTTCAAGGACTGTACCTGGGGACCAAATCTGACATTCTGAACCACATTCCTTCCTCTGAAATCTTTAGGACTTTATGTTTCTCCTTTATGAAAAAAAAAAAATCTATACATTGAAGAAAGCCCCAACCTCTGCCCGAGCACCTCTCCAAGGGGAACAAGCCCCTGCACACAAGGGAAAAGTCACACCAAGGTTCAGCACTGGACACTGATAGAAGAGAAAAACCAAACCTCAGAACTGAGAGAGGGGAAATTTAGATTATATATGGAAGAAATTTTTCCCTGTGAGGGTGGAGAGGTCCTGGCACAGGGTGCCCAGAGAAACTGTGGCTGCTCCTGGATCCCTGGAAGTGTCCAAGGCCAGGTTGGAAATATGCATCCATATCTCTCATGTATTACATTACATATATTAATGGACACCTACTGTTAAAAATCTTTCCTTCAAAGCCGAAATCAAAACAGTCACACTTCACTCTGCACTGGCATGTTTATATAAATATAGCATTTGGGACATTTATTAGAACACTTGTAATGGCCATGATGTTGGTAACTTCAACACAGATTTTAGCTACTCATCACTTGAGTTCTAAATATGCAGAATTTATCTTTGTGGAGTATAGCAGGGAAGAAATGCAGCCAATGCTCATAAATATAGAGGAAAATTGAAGGCAGATAAAGAGTAGGGTATAAGGAATTTCTTTGAGTATGTCTGATACTGCTTTTGGATTATTACTATTATTTTACTGGAATAGCATACTGTCTAAACATCCTACACAAATTATATCAATCATTAGAAAACCCCATTTGCTCACTGGGGAAAAAGCTCATATAAAACTGATATCCTTTTCTCTGACAAAGGTTTATTGAGGATCACCTCTTATACAATACTTTGTCCAAAAATTCTTCTATGTTAATAACTAATCAGTCATCTCCCAATCATTCCTATGTTACTGAAGCAGAAACTCTGCAGTATCTTGCAACTCCTCTTAATTGCAGTCATCACCCCACTCCAGCATTTCCCCAAAGGCCATTCTAAGAAGGAAAGTTCAGCACAGAAGCTCTGAACTCACCCACTGTCACTGCTCCCTTCCCTATCCACTGCCAGCCAAAGGAATCCCATCCACTGCAGTGGCTGTAAAGGAGCCAAGGGGAAGCACCTTTGTGAGCATCCTGCTGCTCTCAGCTCAGTGCTGATGGGCTTGTGTTTGTGCACACAGCAGCCTCCCACCACCTCCACAGCCACAGATGGGACTGGAACAGAAAAGCAGCTCGTGGCCATGGTCAGGGTACTGAGAGCAACCCTGGCTCTCCAACTGCTCTTTTATTAGGGTTGTTTTGTATAGCCCACATCAAGGAAAATGATAATTTAGTAAAATAGCTCTTCCTTCTCCTAAATTTCTGTGTGACAGAACATTCCAGAATTTACTGCTTTATCTATGCAGCTTCTAAATGTTAAAGAAACTCATCTTCTGACAGCTACTGCAATTCCAGAACAGAACAGGCCAAGCATCTGGGGAAAAGGTGATCCAGCTTAAAAATCTCTTTTTCCTCTTTCAGTCACTATCCACTTCCTTTCCCCATTCCACCAGATCCCCAAACCTAAGTACCAGTTCTCTGGCAGGCAGTGGATGCTGCTGACTTTTTCTGCCTTTTAGGTCTCCCAGAGTCTGAACCTCTTTAGAGGTCCATAAATTTTTTAAAAAAAGCCAAACAAACAAGGAGAGAGAAGGCTCCAATACTTCCCCCCCACCTCTGTCATGAGGGAGAGAGGGATTGCTTCTCATTCCAATTTAAAAATATATGTATTTGAAGTATTAAGTAATCAGCAGCACAAAAAGGCTGATGAAAACTTAAGAGATTATATACAAACATACTGATCCAGCTCTATGTTTTGGCCTGCTTTCTTAGTGATACCCTTCTTCTCACTGGAAGTTTTCTGGAAACTGCTCCCCTATTTTAAAAATCCATTGATTAAAAGTTGACTCGAACATCCCAAAGTTCGGAATTTGCAGCCCTGATCCTCTGGTTGATCCAGGAACTGAGAATTCCCCCACAGCTGAAGTGAGACTGAACTTAGCCTACATCCAAGTTATTCACATGCACAGGACATCACTGCCTATCTATGGGAGATGGGATAGTTTCAAAGCAAGGATATATCTCTTCAATCTGTTCTTTGTCTGTTATCCCTGCTGTGACTGAGTCTACACACATTAACAACTATGGTTAATTTTAATGCAGGAATACTTTTTACCTTTTCTTTTTTTCCCTTCATTGGTCCATTAGGGGCAGGGGAAGATATGATTTACTTGTGAAATTTGCACATTTGTTTAAAGGAAGGCTATTCACCCAAGCAGAGCAATGCCCATGAATACAGACACCACTGGCATGAACTGAAAATATTCCCATGGCTGATTCAAGCCTGTGAGAACTTAGAGGAGATGGGTTTGGCACTGCCATGCTGCTGAACTGTCCTTGTGGAATTACACATCTTCCTTCCAGTCAGTCTACCCTGTCACTGCAGTTTCTTTGCTTCTGAACAACCAGCCTACAGGATCTCTATACTCTGGTTGATGTTCCCAGCATTATTTTCTGATCAATTTGCAGATGAACATACTACATCACCAAAAGCAGGGATTGCAGTGTCTGTCTCCTTTCCAGCATGACCTACACTGACATCAGGCCTACAGATTCTAACCTTGCAGGATTAATTTGAGGAAAAAAATGGCAACAAATAAAACTACATTTCCATCTTTTTGCTTCCTTCTCCTTTCCACTTCTTTTCACTCATGTTACAGTGCTTTGCAGCTTCTGTGCCTTCTAAGACATATCTGTATTACCTAATTTCATATCTAAGCATTATTGGATTTACAACAAGTAGAGAACTATGAGTTAAAATGAAACAGCGAACACAGTAAAAACAGGTAACAAAAATTCAAGTGACCATTTTAAGAGGTATCCAACACTGGTGTGTGTATTACTTTGAAATCCTGTTTCCACAGGACACACTATGCCACAGGCAGGGAGTCCAAGACAAATTGTTTGAGGAAAAAGTTCACACTTTTCATTAAAAAGGTTGATTGCATTGCAGAGTTTTCCTTTAGGCATTACTAGAAAAAACTTTGTATCATTGACAAATCAGGGATTACATCATGGCTGGACCATGTTTAACCAAAGCCTGGCCCTTGTCCTGCTGATGAGGTTGTACTTGTTCTCAGATTTCTCCATAAATGCCACAGCTCTTTAGTATGAGAAACTACCAGCTCTGCTGAGAAGTGTAACACAAGAGGCAAAGACAGAATTACCTCTTCACAATCCTCTGCCAAAGAAAAGCTCAATCAGAACTAGCCAGCACCTGCTCTTCACATTATCTCATAATCTTTCCTTGCCTGTTTTATCATTTGCTCAATCTCAGATAACTACAGAAATGATTTTCGACATTATCTCCTATTGATGAAACAGCCAATATGTCTGCAAAAGATCTTGTTCACCAGCAAGTGAAAATGGTGTCATTAAAAATTTACATCGGACTGAAAAAGAAAAAAAGCATGAAGCTTTTTGACAAAAGTACAGATAAGATCTGAATGAGTTTCTCATCTCTCCTGGCAAAGGACAGTCTGAAAACTCTGAATTTTACCTGACCTAACTTCTAATGAGCAAGCATATGTGAACAGAAGAGAAATCTTGTGTAAAGTCATGTGGAACTCTCACTCTGCTTTACCCACAGCTGGCAAGAGCCAAAGCCCAGGATTCAGCAGCTGGATTTGTTTGTCTGTGTCCAACCCAGTAATCTGAATCAAAATTCAAAGGACATTCTAGCTTAGAGCATGAGCCAAGAGCTGATCACAGCTGGAAACTATTGCCATGGACATTGAAGTGTGCTGTCACATGGCAGGAGCAGCCACACCACCCTCTGCCTCCAAGCTCGGCACAAACCCATCTTGCTTGCAAGAAAAAGATTCCCATTCTTGACTTAACAAGTCTAGTGCTGGAGAAGAGAACATTACCACAGCAAATCATTCCAGGCATTAATAACCTTCATTAGAAAGGCACTGGCATTTTGCTGCTTTGAACATCTCTCAGATTTCACCCATTTTATACTTCACAGACACCCAAATCTCTTTTTCAGTCTGCTGGGCTTAGTGTCACCCTTAACCAAACTTTGTCTTCTGACCTCCTGGTCTAGAGGAGAATCTGGCTCTACACCTTCACTTGAGCCAAAATCAGCTTTAGCTGTTTGAATTCCTAAACTTCATTCCAAGGCTCTATTTCCAATGGCTCTTCTCTTAAGCCTCTCTAACACACATTCCTGGGAAAACAGTCAGTCTCTCTGAAGCTACAGGGACTACATTCTTCTTCAGCTCTATCCACTACCCTGTAATGAAGGAGAAAAGAAGCAAAATACCTCTGCTTTACAGAAAGGAGATGCAAAGAAAGCTGAACTAACAGAGGCCATGGCATGGGGAATGAATTTAGTATTAGCCCACCTTTCCCACTAGAAATTGAATTTAGTTTTTTGAAACTACTACCCAAAGGTACAGATAATTTACATGCCATTTTCCTACCCCGTTACTTTACTTTACAGCATGGAAAAAAATTCTGGTAAGATTAAGTAATTTGGTCTGATGGCTTGATTTCCTAATGCACTCTTCCTGTACTGCTGGTATTTGTGGTAATGCTTCCCACCTTTGGTAAATTCTGAGGTACAACTTCCCACACATAGCACCAATGTCAGGACTTTGTTAATTCCTTGAAACCTACAGCTTGTTTAATTACTTTAACTCGTTTACCATTGTGTTTGCTACACACTAGTAAAGTATCAAATTGAACACTGATATTTCCATACCTGCAAAAACAAATGAAAAGGACTGGCAGACAACTATACTACCATCATTAACAAGTTATCTGCTACTTTTAATCCAATCTGGAAAAGCTGTTGCAAATTAATTGAGAAGTAAACATATATTTTGGTGTGTAAAACAAACAAAAAAGGCAACGTCAATGTGCAAATTCTCATCTGCATTGCATGCTCTAGGTTCCATCATCCCAGAAAACTGGTGTTCAACAGGCAATGAAAAGCAAACAGGGGGAGGATGTGCTGCTCTAAAGAACCCCAGCCAAGAGCTTCCCATTGCATGCAGAAATTGCAGCTCCCTCACACCTGACTGAGGTCACAAGGAGTAAGCCAGATTGCAGAGAATTAAGTTTGAGCTGGGCTCTCAACTCAAATACATTTGTCATGTAAATCTTGCTAAGAGTGACAAATCCTACAGTGCACAGGTAGATTGGAAGACCACAAGCTTTAGTTCTGATTTATTATATATTAAATATTTATGAATTATTAAGAAACCATTCACTGAGGTTTAAACAACCCTACATCTTCCATATTTCTAAAGCTCTACAAATATATATTTAATAATAGATAATTAATTTATAACAACATTAAATCTAAATTAAATCCTTATTTCTAGCCAAGAGAGAAACTCATTGGAGAGTGGTGAGATATATACTGTTGCCATATAATAAGGTCACTTCTCCATGGCACAATTTTATATTATTTGTGTAGCCAAATCAATACAGATACACAAGGGTGATGAGAAACAACAGCAATGACCTCTGCAATGGCACTCTGTGCTGTTTTCCAGTCTAACAAACCATTTATTAATTTGCATTTCCTATTGCTTCTTTTCTTCCAGCAGTGACCTATCACATTTGGCCTTTATCACTGATTTTTTCTGCTCATAGTTTCAGTAAAGATAATTTAGTCAGTTTTGAAAACAAAGAATTTTCCTGTAAAAAACGAGCACAGCTGCTGAGAAACTTGGTCAATGAGTATCAATAGTATCAAGATCCTGTAAGGGTTTATAGCTCACATTCTACTCCTTGCATAACAAACTTGTAGAAACACCAGATCTGGCCTTACTCTATCCTACACTCTCTCAACAGGATCCTCAAACTACTGGAGCCAAAGAACAGATTTTAAACAGCATTGGGTGTGAATTGCTTCCAGTTCTTTCACTCTCCTGACCTTAAAAATGTATTTCTCCCTATAGTAGCATACCCTGCTCAGTCCTTCCATACCATGAGCCCATGCCAGCCAACCCTGCTGAGCAAAGCAGGTGAAGCATCAGCCCTCACTGATCACAGACAAATCCTTCTGAACATGGTACAGAACAGAAGCTTTAACACAACGAGCAATTTATTCACTGTGGTCAGACCTCAAACTGAAAGGGGGGAAATTTAGGTCAGATATGAAGAAGAAATTGTTGCCTGGGAGGGTGGGGAGGCTCTGGCACAGGGTGCCCAGAGAAGCTGTGACTGTGCCATCCCTGGAAGTGTCCAAGGCCAGGCTGGATGGGGCTTGGAGCAGCCTGGGATAGTGGAAGGTGTCCCAACCCATGGCAGGGGGGTGGAACAGGATGAGCTTTAAGGTCCTTTCCAACCCAAACCATTCTAGAGTTCTATCTGTACAACAGGAAAGAAGGAATACCCACCTACACCCTTTTCACAAGAAAAACAAGGCTTAAAATGTGTAAGAGATAAAAAAATGGAGGAGGTCACAAGATCACCACAGTGACTTCCATTCATGTCACAGGGGTACTCCAAATGTACTCCTCCTAAAGCTCCAGGCAGGGAAATGCCATGGCAAGAATTAAAGTACTCCCAGCAAAGGTCTGGCTTGAGAACCAGTTCAGTAGAGGCAAGTTCTCCCACTGAACTGGGATTTCTCTGTCAATCTCTTTCATGAACCTGACAGGAGGTTGTAGCCAGGTGGAGGTTGGTCTCTTCTCCCAGGCAACAAGCAACAGGACAAGAGGACAGAGAGGAGGTTTGGGCTGGGCATTCAGAAGTTCTTCACAGAAAGGGTGAATGGGCTGCCTAGGGAGGTGGTGGAGTCACCACCCCTGGAGGTGTTTAAAAAACATTGGATGTAGCACTCAGTGCCATGGTTTAGTTGACAAGGTGGGGTTTGGTCATAGGTTGGACTTGATGATCTCAAAGGTCTTTTCCAACCCAGCTCCTTCTGTGAATTTGTCCTGTTTGATGCTGTGTAAGATCTATGCAACCCACAGAGTGAGGATCTGAAACTCTGCTTTTCTAGTCTGGATTCTTAAAAAAGAAACCTGTTTCTTCAACAGCTCTGTTCTGATACAGCTTCAGAAAGCTCCATATTAAGAATCTCTCGAGAGTAGCATCTTTTCCCAACCAAGTAACATAGCCCAGCTGGTACTCACAGATCTTATTTTCCCTCTCGTTTTATACAGAGATCCTCTGCCCCTCCAGAACAACTGTAATTATTATATAAAAACAGAGAGCATATGGGGTGCTTTCCTCCAAGCAATGGAGTTGAGCACCATGAAAGCCATGAACATAAGCAGTTTATTGGAGGTGGTTTCCCTTCCTCACCAACTACTGAGAGCTGCTGTGAAATTCTGTTGAAGTCATACTGTGACAGGGTACAAAACAGCTATGAAAGGATTTGCCTGTATTACACAGGGTTTACTGTTAATTAGCTCTTCTGCACATAGGCAGTAGATAAAACCAGCTTTTCTTTTTGTTGTTGTTGAGGAAGTGATGATTTGTTGAGAGAACATCCTTTTTGGATACAAAGCTAGCAATGGGATTGTAATTAGAGTTAACATCTACACAACATTCTATTTAAGCACTTGACAATAGTGGGCCTGGCTAATTAGTTTCTGTTAGTTAAAAGGGAAATGTAAATGAAATTTTCTTGGGGCATAAAGAGAGACACCAGCTTACTCAGACCAGGAATATCAGTGCTGGTTCTTTCCTATCATATCCAACATATGCTCCTGATCATATCTTTAGATATAGCATCTCACACACACCAGAAAACAGAAACTTCACTCCTCCTTGGATGATCTCTTCTCTCCTAGTATTAAGGTGAATGAAGCCTAGCAAAGGATAAGCCAATAAAAATTCATATTTCAGGTAAAAACTTTGTCCTCAGTTTCACTGCCATAACTGCATTAGCCAAACTTTTCTGGTGAACTTGAAAGGAACCAGCCTTTCCTGACTGTCTAGAGTATTTTCTTAATGACCAGCAGAGCATTATTTTTATAGTTTTTGAATCATCCTTTTAAGCAAAAGTTATCCCAATCTTGGGATCATCTTTTTGATTGTTCCAGAATATGCTGGAATGTGCTATTCCAACCACAAAAAACCACTGAATGCAACTGCCAGGAGGTAGCAAAAGGAGGAGTGGCATTGTAATAAGAGGCAGGAAAGGAGGATGGGTAATTCCTCTGGGCATCCTGGGGAATTCCAGCCTTCTTCTGCTTTCCATCTTTGCTTTGGCAATTTCTAGGAAAGACTGGTATGGATGGTGGAAACAAAACCAAAGCTCTACAGGAATAATCTACACAGGAAGCTGCATGAGGAGCTGCTCTTTTGGACACAACTCTATTGAATCTAAAGGTTTAAAAAAAAAAACCCAAACCAAACTATTCAGAAAGAAATGCTTTGCCAAAATTGAGATTGTTTTCCCACAAACTTGAAGGGATGAAAGATAAACAAAAAACCTGAAGTTTCACCAGTCATTTGGAAAACAAGCCATGTGATACACATCTGATTCATCTTTATTAAACATGACAGAAAGAATTACTTTGCTATTCTACCAGACTCTTACAAAAGCCCTCAAGTCAATGGATCATGGCATAAACAATTTGCAAGCTAAAAAACTGGAAAGAAAAGCAACACTGCTATGAAAATGGAAATAGGAGAAGATGAGGAATATCTTGTTTGGGTTAAAGCCCTGCTCTCACTTTCAGCTGCCTGAACAGCAGAAAGCCCTGTCCCCTTCTACTCACTGATAATCACGTCAATGGAAAAAACTCAAGTTAATAGATAAGGGTCAGCCTGATCATTAATTAATTAAGATTTATAACTGTCAGGAGGGTGTTATTGTTAAAGGGACATGAAGAAGGTTCTATGTAAAGTTAAACACATCCATTTTGGATTTACAACCCTATTATAACAAAATGTGTCACTTTGCCAATGCAGTTTTGCTTACTTTTAGCCCACACAGAATAAACCATTTTCACAATTAAAAAAAAAAAAAATAAAAAGCACAATTTCACAAATCTAATATAGAGGTATGAAGTTTCCTTCTTTGCCTTGAAAGTGGAAAGAATACATACTGACATTTCAACACAGTGCAGTAATTTTCCTAAAATGAATTCAGCAAGGCTGAAACAAGCAGAAAAATATCCATCAGATCCAAAGGAAACAGGAACCATTTGAGGGCTTTCACCCCCAGACTGAATGGAGCAAGAGTAAAACCACTGAACAGAGCAAAACAATTCCTCTAATTTCTGTAGTTTGGTAAGGAAATACTACTACTACTACTACTACAAATTATAATAATAAAATAATAATTATTTTTAAATTCTGTATTTGTGCTTTGATTAAAGTTGATGAAATTGGGACCCTTAAAACTGGGGCAGCTCTGTTTGGATGAGTCCATCTGAAAATGAGGCCCCATAGAAGTATCTCCAACTGGATATCCCAGATCAGAAAGATTAAAACAAAACATTGAAATATTGAAAACCTCATCTTCTGTTGCTTATTCAGTGGTTAATGAATTAAGCCAGAACTGATGCTGATTTAATAAACAAATGTACCATTTGATAGCATTTATAGTGCACTGTTTTTCAAGTCCAAATAAGTTCTTCTTCATAAGCTAGAAATAGGCATATTCACATTATGTACACAATTAAGAAGGAAAGGCAACCTTAAAACCTTTTGAAAAAGACAAGAAAAAAAACTCATATTGAAATCCTTAATGAGGTGGGTTTGATTGAATTTATGCATTTTTTATCTAATCTTAGCTTAGGAGAGTAATCCCAAAGCCTGGAAGTCATATTAACCAGTTTGAATTTAAGAATGAACAAATTCAATAGTAATGTAGGGATATAATGAAAAAGAATGCAGAGTAAAGCCTACTTTGCTAATTTGTTTCAATTGTCATTACTAAAAAATAAAATTGATGCAAGGTTACAATTTTTCTTTTGAATAGAAAATGAAAAAAAAATCAAAAAATAGTTTTACGTGAAATAAGGAAGAAGTTAACATTATGTGAAATTATAGAAGGAAGAAATTAATTTATGTGAATTAAGGAAGAAATGTTGCTAAACATTTCTAGTCTGGATTCTTAAAAAATAAACCTGTTTCTTCAGCAGCTCTCTTCTGATACAGCTTCAGAAAGCTCCATATTAAGAATCTCTCGAGAGTAGCATCTTTTCCCAACCAAGTAACATAGCTTAGCTGGTACTCACAGATCTTATTTTTCTTTTTTTTTTTCCTGTAATTGATGCAATTATTCATTTTATTCTAAGCTCCCAGCCGGGTAACTGCAGAAATATTTTGGAAGCTGAATATAATTTTTTAACAGGGAAGCCCAAGGATAATCTTCCAGCAACCAAATTTACTTTTTCAAGGGAAGGTGGATGGAAGAAAGAGGTTCAATTGGTTTTAAATTCTGTCTTAAACAAAAAACAAGCGGGAAAAAAAGGAGAAAACAAGCGAATTCCAATTTAACCAGAATTTTCAAATTTAATATGGAAGCAATGGATATCTGCAGGAAATTTCGGAGTGTAACACTTATTGATTTAAGCTAAACATAATTGGAAAAAAAAAAAAAAAGGCATTTTCTGATCATTGCCTTTAACAGGAGGGCAGATGTGGCTTTTGGAGCAGCTGTGCTGTCCCCCCTCAGTGTGTTCAAAGTGGTTAATATGCCATTGCCGTGGCAGCAGGGCAGGGGCTCGGCTGGGGATGTTACCTAGCGTGCTGGGGCAGGGTGGACTGCCGTGTCCATGGATAGAAAATGCAGTCATGACTAGCGGGGCCTCTACACCTGCAGGCAATTACAGAACAAACCATGTCACTGCACAGCCATGCACCCTTGTCCACACGTGTTGGGATGGAGACACACAGGCAGCCAGCACCCAGCCAGTACCTATCCATCAGCCCAATGCAGTCCTCCAGGTGTGGCCCTATGCACCTGCAGCAAATCCAAAGTGGAAACAGGGAGAGAAAGAGAGACATCTGTTATTCATGCACCCAACGAGCAGGAATCCCTTCTGTGGTTTTAATTCCAGTTCTTCTCTCTCTAGGAGAGACCTGTGTCACCACGAAATTATAGCTTGTGGCAAGAGGAACAACGATATAACAGCACTCCAAGGCAGGCCATATCTTGGCTCAAACAACACTTAAGGCAGGTTTCACTTGCACACGTGGGAGTCCTGACAACAGAGTTGCTTTTCCTGCATGTTTTTATGAGTCATCAAACCAGTGATTACTGCACAAAAGCTGTTCATTTACAAGTTGAGACTTCCAGGAGTACAATCCAGAACTTGCTTTTCTTTCTGTAATTGATGCAATTGTTCATTTTGTTCTAAGCTCCCAGCCAGGGGTAAATGCAGAAATATTTTGGAAGCCGAATATACTTTTTTAACAGGGAAGCCCAAGGATAATCTTCCAGCAACAAAACCCACAGTAAAATAGTGTCTGCTGATTCAGACCTTTTATTCTGCTTTCCTTAGATGCTGCCAAAAGTCCTCCACCTGCACAATCAGCAGGTGCTCACCAAAGGCACTGGAAATGCAAGGAACCACTAAATGCAGCACCACCAAACCACAGCCATGGAGAAGAGTCTGCAGAATACATGTGTGGATTTCCCTTGCCCCCATGGAGGCAGGACTGGTTTCCTGGTCCCCTGCACTCAAACAGCAAGTCAAATACACATTTACACAGCAGCCAGGATTCTCAGACACCTAAAGTTGAACTTTTAGGTGTTAAAACAACCTAAACCTTGGCACTCTAGCCATGGGGAGTACCTAGCCCTTGGCATTTAAGGAAACCAAACCCTTGGTTTCAACTCTTTAACAAGATCTCAGAGCCATTTTACTAATGGGCCCTTTGGCTGTACATGTACTACAGGTGGGAGAGGTGATCTCACATATCAGTAGATTGCAACTTACTGCTGTTGAGACATTTTTAATTTAAGGTGTGATCCCCAACTCTTTTAAAGTTTGCTGGTTTTCAGATTGGCTTTGATGGAAGAATATGCATGTCAAAAAATCTGAGAGTTCAAATAAGCTCCCAGGAGATCTGCTTTCTGCTTCACCATCACTTGCCACTCCTCAGCTTTTGCTGCATTTAAATTGGTATCACTCTGCCATTATAAAATGAAGACAGTGAATTCAATTTCCTCGTACCTGCTCATCAGGGAGAGCAGACCAAGTAAACCCTATCCTGTGTTTGTTTACTTGAATTTTTATTTTAACATAAGCCATTTACTCTGACATGCAAACACAAACTGAAAGGATTTCCTCAATGACTGCCTCTTCCAGCATATGTGCAGACATAAAATAGACGAGTTAAATATCCAGATAGTTCATAAACATAAAGGGTTGATTTAAACACAGTTCAAAAACTTAATAGGGAGAACTCCTGGAATTTTGCTGTCCTGGGCATCAGGACTTTGGAATTCAGGACTGTCTGAATTCTAACCCATCTCAAACACATCCAATGTTTCTTCCTTTCACAGCATTCTCAGCAATTTGGAGAAAACAAGCTCAGCAATGAAGGAAGCTAAAGAATTGCTCAGATTGTCCATTTCCCACCATTCCAAGAAAAGCTGAGCTCAGACTCTTGCTATAAATAAAAAGAAGGGCATCTTCAAATTAGAGGTCTGAGAGCCTGCTACTAGTTGAGAGAACTGGCAGACTGACATCAAGAGCCTGTTGTCTCAGAGTCACTTCACTTGTACATTATTAGAACAGGATTGAATCCAAATTGTACTGCTTGGACCTCACCCAGCACGAGTTGAAGTGTCACTGATTTTTATTTCAAATTGTAATCTTCTTCAGTGGACTTGGCTTCCCCAAAGAGAAAACTCTGCCCACGTGCAATTCCATTACTCCCAGTTAGGCAGTTCCCAGTTTTCCTGTGTGGCTGCCCTGATTACATGCAGGAAAGTGCAACACTGTGTGAGTCATGGCAATATTTATTAACAGGGTATTTTGTACCACCAAGTCATCAGGTATTCTTCCCCAGGAAGGAACACCCCTCATTTCAGGTTTTTTGACCCATATAAGCCTGACACAATCATACATCACACACTGGTAACCCCGTTCACACCCACTGTTCCTTCTGCTTGGAGCCTGGATGAGATTTTTCTTTTCCAAGTTGGCTCTGTAAAATGAACTGGTTAATTGATACATGCCAATTTATTAATGATAGATTCAGTACCTTGCAAAGTTCAATACAACTTACCCAGAAAATTACACTTGGAGCTCATCCTAGCTTAACAGATAATCATCCTCTGAAAGGAAATGTGAGGTTTTGAAAATTGCAGTAACAACTGGCTTTTTTTTTTTCCCAGAAACAATCCAGAAACATTGCCATTTATCAACTTTTTTTAAGATTGAAAAGTGAGGGTCTTAACTGCACAGATATGGGGTAGCAAAGCCATTCCTTGCCAGATGAATTCTCAAAAATCTCGATCACTGGAAGCAAACAAAACTGATTTTACAATGGTATAAGTGGATTATCTCTAGGCAGGAAAAAATCTTTTTTGTGGTGGTCACCTCAGCTATTGTTATGGATAAAGTCAGACCCAAGGGCTACTGAGCTAACAAGTGACAGGAACAAAGCTGAACTGGAGCAGGGGCTAGGAGGAAATTTTGCAAAACAAAAGAATAACAGTTTTTCTTATTCAGAGTGCGTTTGCAATACCCTTTCATCTGGAATTCAAACTTTCTTCCTAAAAATACACCTATAAGTTTTAGAGGCAACACAATGCTTCTGCCCTCAAATCCCTTCAGGGCCACACACTGTTGCTGCAGCTCCCCTGACTTTTCTGGTCATGGCTTAGAAGGAAAAAAGAGCATTTTGGTGAGGAGTAATGCCCTCCCTTTAAAAGGCTGTGTGACAAAACACGTTTGTATGGTGAGGGGAGGTGTCCAGTGAGATCCCCCATTTGTGTGCTGCCCAGCAAGGAAGCAGGCTGTCACTTGCTATTGTACAATGAGTATTTTATTCCTGTGGAAGTGTTCAGTTTTGGCGGGCTGTGCAAGAAGAGGTGCCAAATGCTTTCCTACTCTCTTGAATTAAGTGGGATAGCTGTCCCACGTGCCTCAGATCTGCCCCAAACTGGCTTCAAGCAGCTGATGCTTATCACAGGGATGCAAGGGCAGGAGCAGAGTTGTTGCACGCAGGGAAGTCACTGTTTGACAGTTCTTCTGGTCAATGCGAGGTCATTAACATGGCTGGATAATTACACACCTATTAAGAGAAACAGTCATTATATTTGAGTAAGGGAGGAGAATGGTGCTAGCAAAACTCACTAAAGCAGTCCTCTGCAAATGCCAAGATGGAATTAGTGGCAAAACACAGGGAACAGAGATGGGACAGATCTTTCCTTGGTGACAACTGCTGGGGATGACTGGATCACATGAGAATTAATAAGTTATTTTATCAAGCAGCCTGACTCATAGAGAGCAGCACTGCAGGAATGAGATAATACCAAACTGGAAGCATTGCTCTGCAGCAGCTCAAACCCTTTTAGATGGATATCCCAGCTGTACTGAGAGGGCACTGGGTTTATTCCAGCACTTGATCTGGCAGCCAGGAGAACAGATGTGGAAGATGAAGCAGAATTACATTTTCTCTCTACCTTTCAGCCATGAGCCAAATAGCAAGCTGTGTTGTCTCCACAGCCTATTTCAGTGAAGAATCATGACTGAGGGGAATTTAAATACCACTTTCTAAAGGAAGGCTATGAAGCTAGAGAATTCAGCCTTGAAGGAGGAAAGGTGAGAGTAACTGCTTTCCCTTCTCTCTGTGGGCATATTCAGCCCCTGACAATGTTGGCAAGAAGATGGACAGCCTGCAAACCCCAAACATCTTGGACAGTCATTAATAGCTTCATTAACATAATCATATACCACAAAGTCTCTAGGAACCCTAAAAAAGAATAGTAAACCATGCTTACCCAGACTTGGGGGGAAGAGAGCATTGTTTTTCTAAGGCATAAAAATATACCTAAGAATAGACACATCAACTCTTTAATAAGAGGATAAATACAGGGAATAGTATTAATGTCATGGAAAAGGAATAGCTCCTCATCTGGGAGATAATCACACCTTTGTGATATAACTGGGGGACAGACTTTTGGCCCTTTAAATTATCCTTTCTCAGGTGATGGGCACATGATGGGACATCCTTTCACCTAATCAGAAGGAGAAAACAGAAAGGAGGGAAAACTGAAAGTCCAAGGATTAAAAGGACAACATCACTCGGCATAAGGGAGCCCTGTGTCAGCAGTGGTTGCCAATGAGCTCTGCCAAGGTCAGCAAGAACTGCCTAATGCCCTGCATATTGGTGTCTGAACTAGAATGTCACATTTTCAACACAAGACATAAGAACTTCCCTTCTCGATCCAGGCAGATAAAAATCAACAACCACTTGCAAAATACGAATGCCTATGGAGAAGTGGAAGGGCATGGGAAACCTGCTCTCTTCCTGGTCTAGGAGAAACACAGTTGGGCCACAAACTCTAGAAATAGCTGGGTCAGTTAGAACTCCTCAGGAAAGAGGAGGGAATGGGAAAAAGTGTTGCTCCCTGGAGGCCAGAAGAGCTGCAAGGCACTTCCTGTGCTGGGCAGAGAGTAAATCCATCATATATCCCTGGGCTTGTCAGATTAGGTCAGCATTGGCACCTTCTCCATCTATGAAAGCCAGGACCAGAGCTCTTGGAGTGAGCTCATCTTTTAATATCATTTCTTCTTAGCCTCTTCTTCCACAGTAGCAGCATTTTTCTCATTGCATAACTGATTTAAAGGGTCTGAGGGGGAGACAAATCTGTAATGGATCCTGGCTGTGTCTCTGTGATCTCCCTCTCATTTCCCTAATGGCTCTATTGTAATTAGATTTGCAAAACCAGCAAAAGGTCTCATTTTGAATGGCAACAGCTGTTGACATCAAGATTACATTGAATAATTTACTGGTTTAATTTTAGCTGCTAAACAATAAGAGCCTCTCGTTGAAGATTATTTCGCTGGCTGATGTTTTCTCTCTTTCCCATTGCTGTGTCTTCCTCTCTTTGTGTGCTGGACACTGTGAATTGCCCCATGGAAAAGGCAATAATAACTTACATGGCCTGTGCAAAACTATAGGTGTGCATGTGACTACTGCTCCTGTGTTGCACAGGTTCTTAATTCTGGCTCAGATCCATGGGCTGTATTATTCCAAGTGTAACAAATTATTCTGGGCACTTTGACAGGACTTCAGAAATTGATGCTGAGTCTCAGGCTCCTGTAAAAAGTCTGGTTTCAAACTCTGTGCATCAGTCCCTGTAGGAAAAGGAGAGCAGTAACACTTTTGTCTTACAGTAGTGCTGCAGACTTAGTTCACCAACACCAGGTAGCAGAGATTCCATCATTTTACAGGCCTAATATTAAATGAAAGGGCAACATTTGCTACAAACCAGTGTAGAAGGAAAGCTGAGAGCATTGCTGTGGAAAGTTCTCCTCTGTGGCTTTCAAAAGGGATTTTTTGTGATAAGCTGCTGGGCATTCACGACTAAACCCTGAACTTCATGGGAGACCTGAAAACCAAAGGTTAAATTCCTACTGCACACTCTCTTTTCAGGAGTGAGACAAGTGCTTTACTAAGCCAAAACAGCTCTGAACCACGCCGTGCTCTGAGCAGTGCCTGGGTAGGATGGCTCCCTGCACAGAGCTTGCACTCACCCTTGGGTGCAGTTTGGGTGGCACGGATGGCACTCCCGATCCTCATCGGCGTACTTGAAAATGAAGCTGTTGGCCCCCTGCAAGCCATCAGGACATTTCTCCACACAGTTTGGACCATCCTTGAAATGGAAACACTTTGTGCAGTGGTCAGGTCCCTGGAAGGAAGAAATGCAGTGCATTCAAGTTACTCTGGCCTTTCCTGCTGCACTAAGATTGCATTGGCACACGCTCAGCATCAACTGCAGCAGCTTCTCTTCCCAAGGAACACTGAATTACCTGCATGGCTCCAGCCTCTGTGAGGGAGCAGCAGATGTGTAAATCCTGGTGCTTTTGGCCACTAGCTTCTTCTGTAGAGTGCAAGACTAAATACCAGCTTCTAGATGAGCTTCTGAATATTATTGGTGTGCTTAATACAATGAAGTCAGTGCCCACTGAGAAATTTCCTGCTACATTTTTCAGTACTGAACCACCTTTGCAAAGCCCTTCAGTGGGATCTCCTACCTCTGTGCTCCAGAATTATTTTCCACAAGCACTCTACACATGGCATCTGGTCACAGCAAGACTGAAGAACTATCAGGTCTCCTTCTTAATACATATGAAGACCAAATTGTTAAGAACAACAAACCAAGACTCCTGGACAATGTAAAAGTAAAAATTTTAAGCTTTGATAAGCCAGTGTATAACTAAATCCAGTGTTCAGGTTGAGCCTAGGATTTTATGTCCATAAGCCCTGCTACAAATACAAGTTTTCCTGATGGGCTGAACACTTAAAGCATTAGCTTCTTGCCTTATGGCTGTATTGCAGAAAAACACAGTATTGTAAGAAAAATTGTGATTTCATTTTTCCATTCAGTAAGTCACAGAAATAAGGCAATAAATTACAGGTTATATTTTCTCAGCTATGAAGAGCCCAAAATACAACTCCTCTTTTCCAGCATACTTGTGACTTGGCAATACACAGAAAACTAGAAGAAAGAGACAACTTCTATCTCCCAAATGAGCAATAATCTTTGAAAGAAAAGTTACTGGCCATTATAAAGGTTAGAAAGCATTAACCATCATTTAGGATGCATGAAAAACATTATCATCAAAAGAACTTAAAGGCTATCTAAGTACAAAAAACCTCCCAGCATATTGTTCAAACTGAGAGACTGAGACAAACTCCCCCACTTTTTTTGGTGGGAGGAAACCAAGACAGATCTGAAATAAAGAATGAAAATAGTGATAAAAGAGTGCACTCAAATCTCAACTGCATGCTGGCTGGCTGTAAAAATTGTGTGCATCTGTACCACTAAAGCATTTAGTCAACTCAGGAAAGAAAAGGAAAACTTTCAAAATCACTTTCTTAAGGAGGCAGAGCCAAGGCAGGTTATCCCCAAAACCAATTCAGCATGAGCAGAATTCCCTCCCTATACACAGAATATACCTGTGTTTTCTACTTTTGTTTCACTAATTTGCTGTAGCTGCTTTGCAGTCTGTAAGCAGGAAAACCCTGTCCCTTCAGCACACTTTGGCAAGTTTTACCCTGAACCGCAGCAAACAAAACAAACCAAAACCTGACAAACACAACGGGTTTGTTCTTACCGGCCCGTAGCATGTGATCATGTTTTCCTCCATCTTTTCACACTGGGGATCACACTCCACACAGACAGAACCATTTGCAAATTCCCGGAATTCCCTGAGAAAATATTTTGCAGGCAGGTTAGGAGAAATCTGACTGCAGCCCGAAGCTGAGCTCACCTGGCTTGGGTGAGCTTGGAATTAATCTCAGGGTGACAGGAGCTGAAGACAGGTCACCACCTCATCCACAGCCACGTGAATGAAGCAGAGACACCTTCTTCATCAATATAAAACCATAGTGGTAGCCTTCCTCTCATTAAGAAATAGAGACTTCATTAACAGGACAAAATTCTGACTTCTTAATTTTTATCTACAGGATTATCACTCGTGGCTCAGATTCAGGAAGTCACTTGTCACATGTGAGCACTGATGAAAGAGCTGACCTTATTTCAGGTAGGTCTCTAAGAACACATGTTTTAAAGCCTGTTCTCCAAAAGGCTCATAATGTTTTCAGCAATAATTCTAGACTGAAGTCTCAATCTATAAAATGTCAAAACAAATCCTTTTACTCATTTATTTCATGTATCCACAAGAAAGTGACTTTTTTTATTAACCACTTTTAAGGGAGAAAAAAGGTAGTGATGGCAAGTTGAATTTCTTCCTTCAAACATTTCAGCTGCCAGTTACCTCTCACCACAACCCTCCAGCACCCTCCCAACACAATCCATCCCATCTTCAAGATGAATTCACCTCTGAGCAAGCTCTTTCTCCCCCACTAAAGACAGACCAAATCTTTGTAGTAGGCTCAGAGTGGACCAAGCCAAGCTTTGCAGGTGGATCCCACCTTGCTGCATGAACCAATTACAATATTGGCATTAACCAGTCACAGATGTGCTGCACACTCGTGTTAGGGGGCTCCAGCAGCATCCAGGTAAGGGGAGAAGGCTCTGAGCTCAGCTGGTCACTGCTCACCCTCCATTCCTCTACAGCCATTAGGATCTGCTGAGGAAAACCTCACTCGAGTGCTCACCCTTCCCTGGCTCTGGCAGTGGATTTTTCCTGCTGAGGACTAAAAGATGTCAAATACAGCTTGACCCCAACCCTGAAGAACTGTTGTTGCCCTACAAAATTAACATGCAGACTTCTCCCACCAACAAAAAAGTTCTCCCCTAGCCCAGGTTACAAATATTTTCACATATTTAGGACAGAACTGAGCCTGTGGAAAGTGTAAATACCCTTCACACCGATGGACAGAGAACAGAACACAACATACTGATTGAGTCTCATTAAGCTCTTACTGTGACAGGCTCCATGGCAGCAAAACACACCAAGAGGGGACCAATTTATTCCAGTGCATTGACAACACAACTGGGGCCTGCAACTCTTATTGGGGGGTGAAGGGGGAAGAGAGAAGGAGAGCTCTTAAACACATAAAACTGGGCTCTGACAAAGTATTTTTTGCAAGCCTTCTCCAGATGGAAGAGTTAAGAAAATTTTCATGCATACATGAGAGCTCATTTGTCTCAGTTCAGCTTTATCTTTGTCATAAGGCAGATTTAATCACCTTGTGTTGTGGAGGTATTCCTCCAGTATAAGCAGCAAAAGGAAAAGGGGCAAGAACTCTTGTTGGATTTTAAAATGTATATTTGTGTGTACAATTACACAGTGCATTATGAAAAATAGAGTGGGTTTTTCTACTTTGGGGTCCTTATTCAGAGAACTTCTTTATCAGATGCCTAAAGCCAGCTCATCTGAAAAAATATAATTGTATGGTTCTGAATGAGGGTATCAAGTAGGGATAAATGAGGAGGGTTTTTTAACTTTTCACTTAAATCAAACTGTTCACAATGCAAAAGGTGCAAGGTGATGATGCTGCATGAAAACTTCAGTCAGTGGAATACCAGGGAAACCTTTCTACACAAGTTCAGATTTAGAATTCTTTACATCTTAGCCCATGGCACGTTTCATCCAAAATCAGTAATATTAGCAATGGGGCCAGACAGTGATTAATGCAAACCCAAAATGACTTGCTGATTAAAGTCCTCCCCAATATTAATGATCAGCTTTGGGGGAAAGGCCAGGGGAGTGGCTTACCCATCGTAGAGGTTGCAGGAGTCGATGCAGGTCCTGCCCCTGATGAAACGCTTGCAGGACAGGCACTGGTCTGGCCCTGGCCCCCAGCAGCCATCACTGGAGCACAGCTCATTGCACACCATCCCATCAGCAGCTGCAGAGAGAGAGGTGCTGTCAGTAATGCTCACAACCCCCCCAAATCCAAGAGAAAACGTTCTGTCAGCATTCCGACACGCTCCGAGACCTAAGTGCAACGTCCCTGTTTCCCAGGAACAGGACAGAAAAAAAAAACCCATAAAATCACTATCATGCCACAACACAAATGCACAGAGCACTCAGCTGGAATATCCTACACACTCCTGGTCTGCTCCTTTCAGAATAAAACTGAGTGGGGAAAAAGGTTTAAGAGAGTGCTGCAAGGACGATCAGAACCAGAGAAGAGCTTCTAAACCAGGAATAAACAGAGAAGCAGCCTCAGATGTGGGGGAGAAAGGACACGATTAAAGCTTCCAAAATCCTAAATGGCAAGGAAGAGGTGAGTAAGTATGAAACAATCGTTCACTGCTTCTTCCAAGTCCCTCATGGGCATTCAAAGAGACAGGAATCCAATAGGGTTAAAATCTGAGATTTTTCTTCATAGGAAGTAAAGATCTACCTGTAGAATTGCCTGATATAGGACATGGTAAATGCCAAAAACTTAAAGGATTCAAAAAATCAACTGTCTGAATCCACTAAAGTTCTATTAAACAAAATATAAAATGCTACCTATGAATTGAGGACTCCCTGAAATAAAACTTATGGATGGGGGGAAATAATCATTAATGATGATTTTAAAATTATTGACTGCAAAAGCACCTGAAGAGCCAAAGAGCCTTTATATCAAAACCCTCAAGGCTACACTAAACACACAATGAACCAAGGGTTAGAGGGAAAGTTTGTTTCAAACAGTGTCTGTATTTTTATTGGATATAAATAATTCTCTATGTAAATATCTAGATGATGTGACAGATGGAGAAAACGACCAAAGGGCTAAAGGAAACATTTTCTCTCCAGCATCTGAAGGAAACCTGGGTGCACTTTCAGCCTAACCCTGGCATGTGAAAGGACAGCACTAATTTGAATTGATTTTTGCACAATGCACTGTTTTAAACAAATGGATTACACACTGGACTGAGTAAATTCAACCCAGCAAGGACCTGAAATATGAGAGATGGCAACAATACAGACACTTGTTTGTTTTTTAAACTATCAGAAACGACTCAAGAGGTCTACCACCCTCTCCAATACTATCTTACTCAATACACCACAAATAACCTCAGGCATGGGAAGCCTGAAGGTGTTATATCAAGGCTGGGATTTAGGGTTTTTTTTTCTTTTCTATATCACATATACTTTTTTAATGCCAACATCCAAAAGTATTCAGAAACACCTTTTTTGTTTTTCTTTTGCCTCAAAGCTCAAACCAGGTACAGCCAAATATAAAATTATTTCATTTAGGAGTCATTCCAGGTGCTCAGCGTGCTTTAAAGTGTATTAATGATCACAAATACCAGCACAGCCACAGGGACTCAGGAGGCCATTTCAGAGACATGCCTTGTCCTCCTTCCCTGAATTCTGCTTCTGCAGTCAAATGAGCCAGACCAGCACAGCCAGGATGAGCAGGGACACAAAATTCAGCCTCTCATTACTGGCCCAACCTGACTTTCTGGTAAGCACAGTAACATTTTTATTATAACTACCAGATGTCAGTAGATTCACCATGCTGTCACTGCCTGAACCTGCAAATACAAACAAAAACCACAAACCCAGAAACTACCCTAGTTACCATTAAACAAAATTTTAATATAGTTTCATATGGTTTTTGTTTTCTAATGAATGATTCATTTTAAATCTTTGTCATGCAACAAAGAAAAAGGGATCTCCAAACCAGGTAAAGATTATTTCTCATTTTTAATTTTAAGAAGATTGCTAGCTCTTCTGATTTTGTTTTCCACTCTCATCACAGAAAGGCAGTTCCCTGTCTGCTTTCTCACCTTCTTTTGTAACTTGAAATTGTTATTTACTATTAGTAATTTCCCTTCTTTTCATTTTTCTTACCCTTCAAACCACTCTGGTATCAGAATTCACTTGTACAGACAGAGTATTTCACCAAAATATCTGTCCAAATAACAAGAGATTATTACAAGATAGCTCAGAAAATACAGTGAGTAACTGTAAATAAATAAAGAGAGAGCTTTTCAATAAAGAAAATCATGATTACCCCATTGAAATGTAGCCAACACAGTAGCCTGTAGTCTTATAAAAAAAAGCAACAGAAACAAAAAACACTACAATTTCCTCCAGAAATGTTTTCATAAAAGAATCTTGGCAAGGAGAGAGTGGTTGTTTTGACAACTTATAAAAACTCATTTCTCTCACCTCTCTCTCCTTTAATTGTGGGGATGGCTAAAGCAATGTTTCAATTTTTGTCAGGATATTTGGCATTTCACGGGCTGAGCATGTTCTGCAGCTCCAGCACATCACACGGCCTTATGTGGAAGGAAATCATAATGCTTTTGACAGGAACTGGATTTTGTCAGGAGTATTAGAAGAAGGGCTCATTCTTTATTAATGGGGCCACACAAGTTAGAAGTAGAAATGTTTTTCCCCAACCTAAATAGAATGCAAGAAAATAGCTACTAAAAAAAAGAAAAATTATTTTTATTTGGCTATATGCTTCTGGGCCTGATCCAAAGCTCCATAAACTGAATAGAAAAACTCCTGCAGACTTCAATTAGCTTTACATCATGCCCAATAATGAAAGTAATCATTTATTCAAGTTGTTAATTCGTGGCTAGATTGATATAATTCATAATAATCACACCTGTTACAACCCTTGTCTAGAAGGGCTTCACCTTACACTGCAGGAGTCATTAAAGCTGAGACAATTGTTCAAGTAACTTTGGATAAAAGAACATGTTTCCCCCTGCATTTATTTTGTGTGCACTCATATTTTACATGAGTCACCTCTGACTGTTCCATTAAAACGAAACAAAACCCATGCAGGAAAAAAAAAAAATGCAGACTTTTCACTTCAGCATGGAGCAAAGGTAAACTCTACCTGCCCTTCCTTTCCTTGGTGATTTGTTCAGTTCCCTGAGCACACAAGCTTGGACACTGACATTTCTATCCCTGAAAGTGTGTAGGGAAGTGGAGAAGGGAGAGGTCACATTCCTTCCATGTACACCCCTGTTCTGGCCCTGCTGGCACCATCTTAGAAAGACAACACAAAGCACTGGAGCATCCTGGGGCTTTATGGATTTTTATTTTTTTAATTAAAAACACACATTTTTCTCCTTTATTTTCACTATTCTACAAAAACCAGAAGTCTGCCTAGGCTTTTAACCTATTAAAAAAAAAAAATCTTCAAGGCAGTGAAAGATTTGGAGACTATTTTAACATTAACAAGTGGTATAAACAGCAAGATGAAATAATTGAGGGCATGAGGAATATAAAGTATATTTTTCATGCCAGAAAACGTTGTAGCACTTTCAACTGGCTGCTCCTGCTGGGATTGCAATTGGAGAGAAGAAGGCACAGTTCCTGTTAGGATTGCACTGCCTCCCAACTGGAGCTGCTTGGCCCCTGGCCTATGTTCATTATACACTGTCCATTTAATGAACACAGGTTCAAATCCATTTTTAAAACCAGCCCCTTGGTGCTGGAGCTTACATTGTGACTTCTTAAAAAGGAAATGAGTAAGGTTTGTTTTCTTAAGATTCTCGTGGTGTTAAATCTCCAAAAATGTCTTTAGGAGTATTTTTCTTCCTGGAAAACGATAAACATCTATTATAATAAATCCTCACCAAGCTAGAGGTGAAATAAAGTTTACATTTTCCCTTTGTGTGCAATGTAGTGACAAGACATTCCATGTGAGAGGATGATGTGACAGCACATCCCAGTTTCCATTTGCTCTGGAAGCCCAGGCTTCAGTAGTTGTGGCAGCTTCAAAGGGATTCAAAATGAGTGATCCCAGGAAAGGGCAAAGAGGTATTTGACAAAGGAGCCCTGGAAACTAATGCAAGATTTTGATTCAAACTGTTGTGTTCAGCTATGTCCCAAAGCTCTCAAAAACAGAGAAACAACTCAGCCATTACTCCATGAAGGGAAAAAGCACCTTACAAAATTCACCTGAGTGATTTCCCATGGTCTTCTAACATGTGGGAGGTTACAGAAAACTTGAAGCAAAGAGGAATCACTACTGTATGAGGCCTGTGCTCCACCTTAGTACTGCTTCATTTCTTTTTATATTAAATGTCTAGGAATGAAGGAAATTTGATTGTTCTGATTATTATGCAGCATTTAATGAAAGGCCAGAGCCAATCAGCTAGATGGAAATAATCAGCTAGAGCCAATCTGATGTAAGAAAACATCAGAGCACCAAGAACATGAATTTTCTCCCATAGTAAGCAGTTTTTCACCTGGTAGAGAGGAAATCTGTGCTCTCTAGAAGGTTCACAAGTTCATGTATCTCCTGGCAAGATGGGACCAACTCAGATCTGGGAATATAACCTTAGCAACTCTTTTATGGTCTTCTTCTGTTCTGCCAGTCCAAAAATTCCATATGGGAAATCTCAAAAGGTCTAATTCTTCCCAAATGCCATACAAAATACAGTTGTCACTAGAGCACTAGTGCAGAACTAGGTGGCTCCTCAGCACATGATCCTGTTACACTGCAGGGGAAAGCAAAAAGCAGTGCCACATCTCCAGGCAGATGTGCCATCCTTCTTGGCAGCACCTCCATTTTCCAATAAATTCCCCATTTTTATAGCTGGCTTTCTATGTAGGGGCAGAAGAAAAACCCTACACCCTCAGGCACAGCCACAGTAAAAATTGCCTGCAGTGACAGCAAGTAGCATTTTCTTAACCTTCACTTTTTTAACTTGCATGTAAAGAAATAGCCTAATAAAGTTAATAATAAAAATCAAAATGTCACACAACCAAAACCATGTGGAGATCAACCAAACAAGACTTTGTACTTCCTGTGGCTCTCCTATGGTAGGAGAGATTAGAAAAGTAACTGAGCAGCAGAGACAAAGCTCCAGCTGTGTTTCACCTAACACTGAAGGTGATGAGCACAGCCATTCACTCTCTCACAACAGAGCAGAACAGCACTTCAAAGGGAGGGGAGAGGAAGAAAAAAAAGGCAAAAAAATCCCACAAAAAAACCCACTCAAAACAACAGAAAGAAAGAACTAAAGTGTAAGTCAAAAATAGGACCACAGCTTGAAAAAACCCAAAGCAAACATTTTTGGCTGGTCAGAGCACAAACATCAGCAATATCACTTAAACATACAGCAACTTAATGAATCCTCTCTCCTGCAAGCAGTCTAACAGATGCTTAAAATGAACTTCCTTGCTGCTACAATATGACTGTATTGATGCAATTTGCTGCCTGATTTCTATATAAACAAGTTATTTCATGTGCTATAGAGCTTTTTTTGGCTTTTCAGTGCTAGGATCTCAGCCTAGGTACTGGCATGTAAGATTTCCTGAAGCAGTGTTTTTTATCAGATAGGTCAAATACGAAAAGGGAGAATCTGGCACCCTAAAACAGTCCCAAAATCACCATTCTGGATTAAGATAGGGCCACTAGGGTGGGGAAAGCAGAGGATGCTAATCCCAATCTGTAAGGAAAGGGCTATAAAGTCACAAGCACTCCATTCACAGCCTTCAGAATTCATATTTATTTAACTGGAACATTCCCATCATGCTAAGCAAGCAGCTCTCTCTGCTCCCTTTCCTTTGCCCATGCCTCAAAAGATTTCATTTTCTTGCTCAGACAGGGCCACACCCCCGGGTGCTGTAAATGACCAGAGCTCCCCTGATGTCCGTGGAGCTGCACGAGCTGAGTTGGTGGCAGTGAGCAGCAGCAGCAGCAGGTACTTACTGCAGTTCTCTGCCCTTTTGTTCCTGTGGATCACTGTCTTCTGGCTGGGGGTGCTGAACAGGCTGCTCCAGTTGACAGTGTGGTAGTAGCACAGGTTGCTGTTGTCCGTGATGTAGATGTTGCCAGCACTGATTTGCTTCAAGGATTGGAACTGCAGGGAAGTGATGCCTTGTTGCTTTAGGATGAGCAAGGAAAGGCCACTGGGATGAGAACAAAAGTGAGAGAGAACAGGCATCAGCTTCAGAAGACAATTTATTATCATCTGGTAGGGAACTGCCAACTGGAGCTAGTTCCAAGTGTCAAGATGACCTGAGAATTGTTCAGAAAACTTTCATTTTGTGGTAACACAAATATTTTATGAGTCAACATCCAGTTCTATTGCCTAGGAAATGAGTCCAGTCAGGAGTGAGATACCTCAAGCTGTGATGCTCATAGCACTAGGCCAAGTAAGCCAGAAGAACTCCTCAACCAGTTTCCTTCCCTCCATTAACAGATTTTTTTCAGATAATGTGCAGTTAGGAAAATGGAATAAAATTCAGCTTTTTCTTTCAACAACATTAATACCATGATAGTTTATATGCTAAGAAGAATGTGTTAAAACATCTTCTGTCAGGCATCAAATTAATGTCATTTCAAGTACTACAAGAAGAAATTGTTATTTTCATGGATTTTTTCCCAGCCCACTTTCTACATTTCATTTTTCTTTGGTTGTAATATGCAGTTATCACCTTTCTTCATCAAAGAAACAGTAAATGATTGTCTGTGCAACATGAAAATGACTGCACATATTTTATCACTGAAGGTTAGTGAAGACATTATCGAGTTTCTGGGCACCCTTTAACTTATTGTATTTTAATGATGATAATTGTTTTCCAGCTGTTCCAAATAAAAATTGTTGCCCTGGAACAGAATGCAGGGCTGTAATTCAACCTCAAGGTTTCACTGCTGTTCATATTCTGCTCCAGTTGCTGTTTAAGATGCTAGCAGAATGCCATGCCTGATTTACTCCATCTCCAAAGTGGGGATCCAGGGGTTGCTGTATCAATTACTCAGGTACCTCCTTGGGCTTCCCCCAGCATTTCTCACCATGTTTTCTTCTCCTTCAAACCGATTTCTCCATCTGAGCTTTCACAGAGAAGCATCTCTGGTAAAAATGGCACTACAGAGCTCATGAACACCCCACCTGCAAGGTGCCTCAGTGATTTTAATTTTCTTCCACCTCTTACCTCTTCTTAAAACCACTTTGTTGTCTGGGCACATGAATCCACGTGTCTAATCACGTCCATATAAACTCCTAATAATGAGGCGAAATTCTATTATTCATACCTTTTAAACTGTTTCTTCACAAGGTGTTTCAAATCATAAATGTAAGTTCCAGGCAATGAGGGAATAGCTACAGCCACGAACCAAGATTTTTTTTTTTTTAATAATTATGTTGAGAAGGTATTACCCATTATAAACAACTGATTAGCAACGATACTGGTACTTGGCAACAGAGGAAAAAAATATCAATTTACAATGTCCTTCCCAAAGGATGTTGCATTCTCTGCTACTGAACAATGAATCACAGAACGCTAATAAAAAAATATTCCACCAACAGAGAAATACCTTACCTATAGAGAGCTCTCCCACCGATGGTAACCAAGTTAGAAAACACCCTGAAGTCTGTCATATTCTCAGGCCATGACTGTATGTTCAAATACCCTGAAGGAAAAAAAAAAAAAAAAATCAAACGTGTGAACACAAATTATTTCAGCCATGTGTGTTAGGACAGGCTTAGCCCATAAAGAAAGGGTGCCAGCTTGAGGAAAAGAAATAAATAAGGAAAGCTACAGAGTCTCAGGCTGCTCACCACCATCTCCTCCAAAAAAGAGGAGGAGAACTTGTCCTGATTTCTGAGGTGAGCTCCCCGTGACTGTGGCTCAGCCCTGGGCTGAAATGCAGCACACCTGGCACAGGGGAAATTCCACTTCAGCAGCAGGGCTGACACTGCCAATTAGTGTTTAGGAATGGGAAATAACATTCACCCAGCTGCCAGATTATCTTGGACATTAATTAGGAAGAGATTCCTTTCATTCTTAATCCCACCAGTTCACTGAAATACACAACTTTTGAGAGGTGAAGTGTGCTGAGTTCCACACAGCTACCATCAACCTGTGGCACCCAAAAGTATTTTTTGTGCATGAAATAGAACAATGGTTTTTTTTGCATTTCACTACTTATACATAACCAGAAATCAAATTAGAGCTGGAGCATCTCCCTCCCTGTCTCTCACATGGTGAAACAAGAAGCAAAAAAAAAAAAAAGTACTGAGTATCAGTTCTATAACCTCATTGAAAAGTCACAAAAAATGGGACTCACTACCAACACATTACAATCTGTCTCTAAATTACAAAAGCTACCTTGCAGCAGCATTTTCTGTTAGACCAAGGGAAGGAGCTGTAAAAGCAGACTAGAACTTCCAAATGCTTTCATGTGAAGAAAATGGTTTCCCACATTTCAGCATGATTTTCCTCACATTTCCCTCCCTTGCAACACCTTGTCCTACTTTGCTAACATAGGACCAAGATCCTTTGTCCACTTAGCATCTGCCATAATGGGTATCCTGTGTTGAAAGGACAACACACTTGTGAAAAATCAACTGAAGTTACTGTATTAAACTTATATAAAAATTACAGCTTGATGAGCTTAATGAAAACTACTACCTTGTATTCTTCAAAAAACCCAACACATGACAACTATAAATGCAAAGTGACAATGAATTCATTAATTAATGCAGCTTATAGGAGATCAGAAGTGTGTTACCTGTTATCTCTCTCACTGTTTGGAAGATGTTTAATTTCTCTGGATTGATGGCAGCGATTGTGTGATACGGGTCTCTGAAAGATTAAAATCACATAATGTAACACTCTAAATAAGAAAAGATCAGGTTCTCAAAGCCATACCACGTAGGAAACAGCATTAAGGTGCTCAACACTTGGCTTTTATGAGGATATGCACCAAGCTTCTTCAGCCTGTTGTTCCTGCAGATCTGTCTAACAACTTCATCATCTTGAAGGAACATAAAAGTTCAACTCATTCATGCTTTAGCAAATATTTATGTTATAGAAAATTAAGGAATTCTTAAGAACCATGAGTGACCTTCCTAAAGGAAAGATGAATTTTCAGTGGTTTTTTTTCCAGGAATGGTGCAGCTGTGATACTGTACACCAAGACTAACAAAGCTGCTCCTAAAAGGAGTGACAAGCTACACACAAAATCAAACTAAGAACATGTCAGCAGCTCCTTACACACAGCATTTAAAGGGCACACTTGTTAGAAGGTGTTAAACATGGAACCTCTAAAAATATGGATCCTTGCCAAACAAGTTTGAAGTAACCTTCAAAACTTAACATTTTAAACTCGGATATGACATAGCATAAAAAGATGAAGCTGCCCTCGATTTTGAGAGTGTCATGACTTAGTAAATATTTAAAAGTCAACCTATTAAAAAGTCACCCAGAAGCCTAAACCACACAAAAATTCCTCTGCAATGGCATGTTATGGTATTTTTGTGTGTTTTCTGAGGGTAGGAAACATCCCCAATAAATACAGAGTGTATTACCTCCTCTCCTGCTTTCCAGGAGGAGTGATTGCTGGAACTGAAATAAGCAGGTGATGCACCTGGCTGTCTTTAGGGCCTCACAAGTTTAGGAGGTGACACCTTGATGGGATCACCTCTAACCACCCTGAGGTGACTTCAGCCTAGCAGCAACAAAATTAATTCTAAAACATTAACAAAAAAAGCCCAGTGGATCACAAAGGCATCAAGCACACGTTATTTTAACAACGTGGGGCTCTCAGAAAACTAAATAAGTTTAGACTACCTAACAAACACAGAAATTTGCTTTCAAAATGCATTACCATCAAAGAAGGAAAACCCTTGCCTGCAATAAACATGAGGCAGCTGAATTTTGCCTCTCACTTTGAAGATAAAATAGCTTTAAAGATGCAGATAGACACTTAAACCCCTTAAACAACCAAATGTTTGATGCTTTATCAACATATAAAACTGCAGAATAGTGTATATCTTAATTACCTTAAATAGTTGTGTATAAAAACATTCATAATTACATATATATTTACATGAATTATAACAAATTCACAAAGATTTGAAGCTGATGTGCTCAGGAAAGAAATAGGCTACAGAACCACAGGATCAATTACAATAGCACAGTTTCCAATGGAAATAAAAAATATCCTCTGCATCTTTCACAGAAATTCTCTGCCACCACCAAAAGTTTTCCAGTTCCTCAGAGAGCCAGACTGTAAGTCCCTAAAATATAAAACACTAAAAATTCATACTCCAAAATTTGAAGTTCACTGTAAATAAATGAATTTGTGACAGAAGTTGGAGAGAAAATAAGCAAGATGGTTGTTTCTCTTCACTGTCCATTTATATAACAATCTACTTGTGTAGTCAGTGCCATATTTTAAGTTTTCCTTTCATATTGCTGGTTTGCAAAATACACTTGAAACTTTAAATAAAAAAAGCTGTTCCAGAAATCCAGGTATTTTCATTAATTCTCAAGTCTTCTTTTAACCTATACTGATGAAATTAATTCTGTAGAAAAATTTAGGGTTGCAGAACTCAGTGCCCTCAAACTTTAGGCTTGCTAAAGTGAGTTTTCTTCATCAAAATGAGACAAAGGGCTACACAGTTTCAACATCACATGTCCTACTCTTCTGTAAAATGGAACATTTTAACTTTCTGCTTATAATCCAAATTTAGATATTTTTCAGGCAAGTACAATTTTATTCAAGGTTGGGTTTGGCCCTTCTAATTTAGACAGATTTTTTAATGAGCTAATATAATTTTTCCTGCAAAAGCAGTTCTTATACTCAAAATTAAATTTCATGTAATGCACTGGATTAATCCACACAATTAACTGCTCATGGGCTCTAGCTGCTTGTCTTGCATTTACTCGATTTTTTTTCCTGTCCTGTGAGATTTAACAAGTTTCCATCCAGCTTCTCAGTTGGTCATTTGGCCAGAGCAGAGCCACGAGACACTCAGAGGATTTTTCTGGACCTATTACAAGGAGCAAAATTTAAACCAAAATACTGGATTTATATAGTAGTGAATTCTCTGTGCCTCTGCAACTGAAACTTTAAAATAGAGTCTTCAAAACTGATTGACAAGAGGGCAGCTTTTGTGCAGACTATTACAAGTTATGCTGAGAGAGGCTGTCTCTCTGCATATTATTCTGCTGGCCATACAAAAACTTAAACTCATGGAAGATAACTTTTCTCCCTTCTATTCTCTAATCAGCCTTTATTGTAAGTCAGTATTGAAGCCCTCATAAAGCAACCAGAGAATCATAGTTGTCTTTTTTCTTTTTAGTGCAAACAATTAATCCATCCTTTCTTTTCCCAGAGGTTGAACCTTAAGAACCAAGGCAATAGTTTTCTTCACAATGGAAGGCAGAAAACTAATTTAATCCTGGATCTGCTATTGCATAAAAGAAGACTGCAGCCATCATTAAGAGGTGGATGCAATTGGTTTCAGCTGGCACCACGACATAACATTTTGTCACTTACCCATGAATCCCAGTGACAAGGAAGATAAGGTTGCCATTGATCTTGGTACAGTTTACAAACTTGTCAATGTTGCTGGAATCCACTGTCTGAGCTGACACCAAACTCCCTGTCCCAATGCCATCACATGCTGCCAAAACAAGGAGCTTGTGTAAAGAACTAGGGAAAACAATTACTGGATCAGAGCATTGGCCTCAGAGACACGAGTCTTCATCTCATTCAGCAGAGAGGTGGTAAAACTGCATCCTTCACCCATATTCCCAAAAAAGCACATGCCAATTTAAAACAAGCAGTGAGCCACAGAACCCTGGCACACAGGTGAAGGTATTTCACATAAAGGTGACTATCAACCACACAAAATGCCACTCAGCCCAGCCATGCCATTTCTTGGTGCACTGCACACTGCAGAAACTGAGGGGCCCTAAAGACTGCTGGCTTCAGGGGACCCCTTCTCTGGTGGATTTGTGAACTAAACCATCCATGCCATAAGGCCCAGAAATCACTTGTTATTTATCAGCTCAATCAGCAAGTTACTAGTGCCTGGAAAAAACTGGTAACCAGTGAGGAAACTTCTCTGTGCAGCCTGTCTAGTTACATTTTCTGGGACACAGGATGCAACCAGGACAAACCCCTCAAGACTTCAGCCATATAATGTATTCTGTCTTCCTGACTGGGCTCCTCTAACCAGCAGAAGCTTTTACAAACATGTGATAGCTTCCCTCCTGACAAAGCAAGGAACCCTATACCTGTGTTTTTATGCATAAATCTATCTATTCAACCACAACAAGTTATTTACCTCAAAAAAGCCAGATGTGGCTTCCATTAGAACTGAAAAGACCCATGTAGGAAAACCTATGATGCTTTGCTCCACAGACTTTCAAGCAGGGAGCAGAAACTCTCCTTGCTGGAGTCTAGAACAGCAAAGCAACCTACAGATTTCAGTCTTCTCAACAGAACCATCACTAGTCTGAGTCTGAAACACTGAGAAAGGAGGTGTAAGATTCTGGGAAAGCAGAGACAGAGGAAGGAAATGGAAACCTAATGTTGTATTGACAAATATGAGATATCCCAGACACTGAAGTCAGGGGTTTTTATATGGCTCCCTTTGGAATGACAAGAGGACAATGCTAAAACACCTCCAGGAAGTACTTGTCATTAAAATAACACAATGAAGAATTCTTTCAGATTTCTCTTAAACCAACAGAGAAATCCCCTTTATTGGTGTCTAATAAAAACTAATTGGTTTGGTTATATTACCATTACAACTTAATAAATTTTCACCCTATTATGTGTGCTTGACACAAAACCTACATGGCTCAAAGTTCTGTGGGTATTCAAAGGCTATTCATACTCTACAACACACTCATGAAGGGCAATCCATGCCAAAATAACACTCTGTGTAGATTGCTTTCAAGAAAATTTCTGCTGAACCATTGCCTACCTTTAGGACAAATGTCAGTGCAGGGCTTGCACATCTTAATGCCATTTTCTTCAACCTCCATCTTGGAGCTCGGACATGCCCGGACACAGGAGCTGGAATCGACCACAAAGTTGTCTGAAAAGAAAAAGGAGATATTGGCAGAAAGTGAATAAAAGTTGAGACGTGTTTCTGAACTCCTTGTCAATACCTATTGCTACCTTAGCACTTTCCCAGTGACATTAACATTCAGAGTTCTGTGTTTTCAGAATTGTATAAGCAAAATAGGCACGTTGTCAGAGACTTACAAAAATCTGAGAATTGTCAGGCCTGATCTCACTTTCTCCCCAAATGTGGCTTTATTATTTGTAGAAAAAAGGTTAGAGTAATTGGAGAGAAATAAAGCAAGATGGTCTATCCTGTCTTTTTCATGCATACAGTATACATCTGGGATAAAACAATATACAGGACAATGACAAGTATTTCAATTTTTTTCCCTGTAAAACAACAGCCAAAGGAATATAGACTGATCTTGCCTAACTAAATGCTTAGTACTGATAAGAAAGGGGAAAAAAAGTAAGTGTTCAATGAAGTATTTGGGCAAATAATTATATCCCTTACAGTGCATGATATCAGGTTCTTAAACACACCACTATTACAGGCAGAACTAGGTCCTGGTGGTCACAGCCTCTGGCTGCTGTCAGCCCTTCACAGAGATTCAAAATTAGGATTTGGGGTCGGGTTTGAATCATGGCTCCATTTAATATAGATCACTCATCTTTCTTACATGTAATTTATGGATAAAATAATTAATGTACAACTGTAAACCTTCATGGAATTAAAGGAGAGCAAGAATACCATCTCCTTTATTATTCTTTCCAATTAAGCTAGCAGATTCAAAGACTGTGTAAGTGATGACCCTATAATTTTTTCTGTTACTTATCATCTGGCTGGTATCTCAGAACCACGTAGGTTTTACATGTATGGGATTCTTCTTTTTTTAACTCCCTCTTCCCCTCTAATTTTACTCTGGAGTTTTAAGGTGCATACTTGTCACTATTACAAGTTTATTCCTCATAGGGACAAAACTTTTCAGGGTAGTTTTCTGTCAAATCATCATTACTCCGAGTTAGGGGCATCAATATCATGAAAGCATTTGGTTCCAGGTGCTGTTGGGGGACTGTTATTTCTCTGAAACAGAAATTCATACCCTTTTACCATCCCACTATTTAAACTACTTATTTCCCCTATTTTGGAATTTGCAAATACTGATCTAAAGCATGAATGTAACAGGCAGTTGACCATGAAAACAGAAACCACCTCTCTTTAGGAAAATCACTTTAGGAATCTTGGGAGCTGTCAGGAGCACAGAATGTCACTACCTTTAGTTATCACCCGAGTTATTACAGGCTGCAAGCACACGTGGAGTGATTGGAGAGATTGTTCTCTGCACTCAGCTCTCATTCTCCCACTGTTTTCAAGGCTCCTGAAATGCAACTCCACCTTGCCATCACTGCAGAAAAAGGCAGATAACAGGGCAGAGAACACAGCACTTACGTGGGCACTTCTTGACACAGAAAGCCCCATAGGTGTACTTGGCATTGTGATTGTGCTCCAGCTGGAAGGTGGTGGGGTTGTACACAAAGGTCTGGGGGCACTGTGTGACACAAGCACCACTGTCATTGAAATTCATACAGGCCTGCAAAACAAGGGGGACAAAAATACTGAATTAAATCATATAGCTGCTTTAAAGGGGTTTTTTTTGGTGTAAAAGATGGCCTTGATTGTTCAGACTTGCCACAATAGTGAGGAATGTGATAAAGAGCTCTCTAACATTCATTTTGGCTACTTGGATTTTTCTTGGATCTTGTAAAATATGTGACTTTTCAAATTAGGGAGTTTGGTTAGCCCCCTTAATTGGCAAGAGTTGCCTGTTACAACACTTCCTACAAAACTGAAACAACGCTGTAATTTGTTTCGTAACTACTCACAATCAGTTAATTCTCGACTTGATAGGACATTCTAAAACTGCCAAGAGCGAGCAGCTATTTATCATCATCTAAGTAAATGCTAATGACTTTTTTTCAGAGGTCCAACCCTTCAGATTTCTTACAGCATGAGTACATCATCCAGCTGAAAACTGTAATTCCCAATTAGGATGCAAGAGGGATAAGAACTTCTTTTGAGCTGGCACAGGAGGGGGCCATTTCCCTAAGTGGCAAGTTTAACAAGGTCAGCTGCTTCACACAGAGGGAGAGGAAAATAGGACTTTGTGCCACTTAGCATTCAGGCTCTGCCACACTCAGCTGACAGGGGACAGGGCCCTGACAAATGAAGAGCCAGCGTGTGGATAACAAAAGTAATGGGATGCAGGGAAAACAATTGACCATGCAAGGTTGGTAATTAGGAGCAGAAAGGCCCACCGATTTTGACATTCCTTATCAACACACATCATGTCTATGGTTCTAGCCACAGATTATCAGAGACCTGTTGGAGTAATTTTCACAGAGCATACCGTGAATGAAAAATTTGTATAAATATGAAAGCTGCAGCCTGGCTTGGATTTCTCTAGCAGTTTAAGCAGCCACTGTTACTGGGTATTGCCTCCCTACTAATCTGTAATCCAGGCTGCTTTAGAAGTGTTAGTTCAGAAGTGAATCCTTCTGGTCTTTTTCCAGGTTGTTAAAATACAGATGGTTGTGTGTCTTTAAAGAGTCAACGAGTATAACAATAATATATGTGTCCTGTCCCCTTGCCTCCTGGGCTGGGACTGAGAGAAAAGAGAAAAGATTCCTCTCTTCTGCTGATTTTACCAGCAGTACTTATCTCCATTTGGATCAGTACCAGCAGGACCCTGGGACCTGTCATGCCAGAAGACTTCATAAAGGAAAGGCTAATAACATATCCAAGGATAGAATGTGCTGCTGAAAGGAGCAAGCAGGGAGATCCATGATGGAAGCACTGTCCTACATGGAGCATGTGCTAAACAACACTGCTGATCCTGTCTTTCCTGGTCCTTTAAAATGCCTTTTATAAAACCTGCCTTTTTTTTTTTTTTTTTTTTTCTCCCACAGAAACAGATTTTTTCTCCCCTGCAAAGATAAACACTACTCAGAACTGGAAGGCAAATCCATGCAAGGAATAGGGTTGTGCCACTTTTCTGGTTCCACTATGCAGTCAACCAGGCCCTCCTATGCATTTCAAGTTCTAGACCCAGTGTGAATCTGAGATAAAAACATCAGTAAAACTTTGCCTTAGCATGTTTACTTGCATTTATGTCAGATGATGATTACTGTCTTGTTTTTAGAACTGAATATACCAACGACTGGATGGCAGCAGATGGATGAGTGTGGATGAATTTTATCTACAGATATTAAAACCATATTTAGAACAGGATGCTGTTGCAAGATGCCATAATGCTCTAAAGGATTTGTAATTCTTCATAAGCTGTACTTTTGCTTATTAATAAATACTAATTTCGTTTGTTTCCTCAACCCATTTCTTACATGTTGACTTAAAAGGTACTCAATCATGTACATGACAATTCTCTGATAACAGTTTAGCAAATGCATAGAATAAAGCACACCTTCACTCCTTGGAGACATGGTAGTTCTCTGGAAAAATTCATCTAGTAGATCTGGGAACTTTTAATTTATGACTGAAATGTTTTATCTACATTTGTAATTGCTTCGATAATATATGCAAATTTCTAGCATTTTGTGCTAAATGCTGCTAATTTGTGAATAAAAGCATAGGGAAATATGCAGGGAGAAAACAAAGTTCTGTGTCTCAGCTGAAAGCTAAGCACAGTTGTCTATAGCCTAAAGGGTTACACTTTTCACCCACTGTGACTAAGCAAGTAATGACTAGTCCTGAAAATTGCCAGACCCCTGCTGAATTTCTTTTACATTGCTCTGGGGCAAGACAGGAATGAGAATAAACCCTGGATGCTTCTCTGCTGTAGCAGAAAAACCATACCAGTTGATTTTTAGCATGCATATTTCCACAGCTGCCACAATTGATGAAGTCTAACTTTGGGGCTGCAGCATTACACAGCTCATGGTGCCAATAACTTGCCCTTTGTGGGTGAGGGTCTGTAGTGACACAGAGTCCCCAGGAAAACAGGCTTTTTTAAGCAGTTAGGCCTTTATCAGTTACATAATTTAAAAGCATAATTCCACCAACCACCATACACCACGATGTGAACATGCAATAGTTATATAACTTGTTTTTCTACCCCTAATTCAGCTGAGTCCCTTTACCACAGTCCTTTAGTACTTAGCTGAAATAACAGGCTTGAGCCATGATTTTACAAGGCCTATCTTTTGTAAAGTTTTACTTAGTAGTAACAGCCCTTAATCTTTGAAAATCATTACATCAACATATAACTCCAAGGATGTTCCTCAATGCTCATTTAGGAACAATAACTGCATTTTTCCTCTTCCCTTTACCTATTTATATTACACATGACACAAGACACACTGGTGTTTTCCTGTCTCTCTAGTTCAAAGCCAACAGAGAACTTCCAGTTGGATCCCCCATACCATATGTGCTGAGCATCCACCTGTGAAAAGCCACAGAGAACAGCTTTAGTAAATTCTGTTGGTGGCTGTCAGGCCACCACATTTCCTCAGCAGCCAAAGGACAGCATTTAGAGTATGGTTCTGAAGCACAAAACCTATCACTATCAAACAATCAAGGCCAGCCAGGGAAAAGATGAATTTTTGCCAGTACATTATGAATCACTTGCCCACAATTTCAAAATAGATGCAATTTTCCATACCCTCCTCCCAACCCCACCTGGCAGTCACCTTCACAGGTATTTGTCTCTTCAAACAGGTGGGTACCTTTGAAAACCCACCTCTCTATGCAGGTTCTAAGTCTAGGCTTCTGCAAACCTAGGTTTGCTTCCCCTGAAGCCATTCACAAAACTTGTCTCATTGACCCAGTGTGACGAGCTACACATTTTTTTTGAGATCAGTTTTGAGTTCTAAAGCTGCTAAAACTCTTAGAAATAATGGATTAGAAACAAGACAGATTTTCTAAAGGCCTGGACATTTAGATTACCCATTTCTTTAAAGAAAAAGCTGTTTCTTCTTTCCATCTGAAGCACACATGTAGTAACATGCATTTGAGGGAGAGCATTTTGGGAACCACTTTCCTTCCATCTCCACGAAGGAGCGTGTCCAGTAAAAAAGCTGAATTTAAATTAAGTCTGGCAGAAACAGAGAATGCCTTGCACAAAGAAGCTATTCTTGACTTTCATATGAAAAGCACACAGAGCACTAATAAAAACCATGTTCAAATATAATGATAATTAGTTCTAAAAATTCGTTACCACCTCTAAAAGCCAGTTTTGGAAAAGACAAAGATAAAAATCAGAGATAAGCGTATTAATGGTTCCAAATCTGTATTTGCCAATCTCATAAATCCGTTAATGGGAAATATCAAGTAGATAAACGAAGCGAATCGAAGAGGAAAAACACTACACGCTGAAAACTCGCACCCTGAACGTGCGAGCGCGGCACGACAGAAGGGATGAAAGGGTGAATTCCATGGACTAGAGCACTCTGAGGCTGCAGAGTGGCTGGCAGGAAGAATAAAGAGAAAAAAAAGGGCACGTACGAAGCAGTCGGTGTCCTTGGGTCCGTAGCAGCCGCCGGCGCACTCGCGGTGGCAGCAGTCGCTGACGTAGGGCCCGTAGCAGCGCCCGTCACACTGCTCTGCACACACAGTCTTCGTCACTGCACGGGCAGGAAAAGGGACAGAGTCACTCACAGGGCAAGGAACACAGCTCCCCAGCTGCCACACGGGCAAAATGTCCACAGAGTGCTGGGAAAACCCCCAGGAAGGGAGGGAAGGGCCTCAAGGATGCTCGGATCCAGAACCGCACCTGCAGGACACCTTCTTTAAGGGCACACATGTTGCTCAAGGACTGTGGAGTAGGAATTTTTAGTGTGCCCTTTTACCCTTGAAAATTCACAGGCAATGTTACTTTCAAGTCGCTCGTTTTTTGACACATCCTCTCCCCCCCGAAAATAACAGAAGAGCCCACCAGGTATGTGTGAGTTTCCCCCATGAAGAAGAGCAACATGGCATAAATGAGTGAAATTCAGAGAGAGACCACCAGTGTCACGGCCAAATGCTGCCCTTGGTGGCAATCCATTTGACAAACGGGAGCAGAACAGACTGCAACCCCGGAACACATCTGGAAACAACACTTGCTACTTCTAAATAATGCACTCCTGCCTTCATCCACAGAACTAGATCCACCAGCTGGGTTGTGGTTCCACACCACTCGTGGCTTAACCTTGTGCAAAAAATGGTCAACCAGTGGAGCATCCACCTCCCCTCCCTCACTCAGCTGTATGGAAAAAGAAATTAGTATTATCCAAACTATACCAACCACCACTGCCTACCATGCTGTCAGTTGTCTTGATAAAAGTTGGGGTGATACACTTCTGCAATTAACCTTCAACATCTACTTTTTTTTAAGCATTTTAAAAATGAAAACACTATGAAAAACACTTTTCAGGAAGCAAGAGAAAACAAAATTCCATCCAACTTTCTGCTCAATTCTACTATTCTAATATATGGGTAACACATTTGTAAGTACATTCTGATCCAAAATCCCTTCACTACTTGCCAGAAATACTTAAGGCAATGCTGAAGGTTCTTCCTACATACAGTATTTATTTAGGACATAAAAATGAAAACACCTAAAGAGAAGTGGCTGGTTGTAATCTACAGAATAAAACAATACACTTTTAGAACAATCTCATCTTGCTGCTATCAGAAGAAAACCCCCAGAGAGAAAGAAAAGGCTTTTGTGGCTTGTGCAATCTAATTTGAGAAATTAGGAAAATTCTATGAAGGCACTTAACTGTCAACACTGCCTGAGAAGCACATTAAAAAGAATTGTGTATTTAAGTGACAGTGTTGATAAACATTAAGACAGATGTGAAACAATGGCACCTGTGGCTGTGTGCCACCAGCACACTGTGGTGACAGTCTTGGCTCATGAAAATGAACAAACACCTTCCCTAGTCTGTTGTTGCAGCAGACCTCCTGTTAAGGGTAGAGATGAGCCAAGACAAAGATTCCCATTTAACAACATGATCACGGTCCTGGTTTATTCTTTGTTACAGCTGAGCCATCCTGACTCTGGCTACTCAAGCTCCTGCTGTAGGGTCCAACTGCATCAGACCCAGAGTAACCCCACAGCACATCTTTTACAGCACCAACTCTCTTCCTTGTTTCATTCTGCTTTGGGTCTCTTGGGATCCAGCCTTCTTCCTCAAGGCCCTCCTTCTCCAGGTCCTCTTCCTCAAGGATCCCATGACCAGCCAGCCCACCCCTTTTATCACAGTTATCTTTATTAGTCCTAGCTGTGACCCATTAAGGGCAAGGCTATTTTTTGGTAATTAGTACAACTGTGACTTATCAGGGGTGAGGTTGCCTGTAATCTCTTTTTCTATATCTACAGTTATTACATTAAGTGGGTTGTGGTTGGAGACAGATGACAGGACCCTCAGGGATCCATATGACAAAAGCTCTTTATTGTTCCTGGACCCTTCTTAAATAGGGGGTTTGAATCTCCCAGATATCCACATGTGATTGATTGGGATCTTAAAAACGGCAGATCTGGAGGAACCAGGTCCTCACTTCAGCACAATACTTGAACTGGATGCCTTCAAAAAGTGTATTTTGCTTCTGGTTAGACAACAGCTCAAGGAGGGTCTCTACCATGCTGGTCAGGATAGAGAACACTGAGTTTTCCTGAAGCAAACTAATGATTACAGCAAAGGTTTGTCACTGTTCTTCCCCAGTTGTTTATTTACAGGGAAAACAAACAATGCCAACAGAAATGCCAACATGCTGTTCTAGGAAGAGGCCAGAACATATCACACAACATATCTCCTGCTTCACTGTTTGCCATATTTGCATTAGAGCTGCTACTCAAGGTCCAGGTGTGGGGAGAACCTGTCAGTGGCACCACACACACCAGGACACGAATGAGCTTGGCAGGCTCTGAATCTTAAGGACTCATATTTAAGACACTTTAAAAGGAAGGGTTTTCCCCCAAGACAAAGCAAACACAAGGCAATTCAGTGTGTTGTCTGAAGGCCTGAAACAATCTGATTGCTCAGATGCCAATAAACATCACTCACCAGTTCAGCTTCCTGCAATCATTCTCAGGGGGTAACCTCACAGAAAATGCACATAGCTGCACTGGTTTAAAAAGATAACAAGCTTTTTTTTCCCAAATGCTTTCTCCAAATACAATCAATTGATTTTATAGCTGTAACTCAAGACCTATCTGAAAGAGTGAGTTATGAATATTGCCCAAAATGTCAAACTATATGGCATTTCAGGTGCCAGGTACTCATATCTTCACCCAACACAACCATGAGGAGAGCCTCACTAATCCCAGCTGAGACCCCAAGCAGACCTAATGAGGGTCAGCACAACTACCTGCCTGGATTCCTACAGATTTTGTGTGATTCCCTAGAATTTGGGGGGTTCAGCTACACAGAACTGTCACAGTCAGGGCCAGGACCAAAGGACAAACACCAAAGTCTCCAAAAATGTGCTGTGCATGGAAATGGATTTCTGGGTGAGGCTGCCAACTTCTACCAGTATTTGACAGCAATAAACTGTGTTGGGGATGGGATGAAATGACCACCTCATGTACATGTGCAAATATGTCTCTTTTATATTTTCCCCTCATCTTTAATTGTGTCAGGACACTATGAATCCGTGAAGGAAAAAAATGGGCAGTAACTGAAATCAATGAAAGTGTTACAAACATGCAGAGCTATTAGGGTGATAGAAGGGTTTTAATTAAAGATGCTGGCTCCAAGCAGAACTGCTGGCTTTCCCTGACTGAGCCCAGCTGCTGGTTCAGCTCTTTCTGGGTGCCCCAGCAGGCTCCTGCTCGCCTTTTGCTGCTCTGATCTGGCACCTTCTCCTCAGCAACACCAGCTGCACAGGGACAGTAAAAATACAGTTGTGCTCTGACCACACTCCTGTACACACACAGTCATGGAGCATTTGACATTTGCTCAATGTTTCAGGTTTGATTTATAGGTTATATTTGTATTTTCGCATTCCCTTAGTTGGGTATACATTCTAATTTAGATTGTTGTCTTTTCAGTTACATTCCTCTTGGAAAAAGTGCATAATCTGTCACTTTAATAATGTATTGAATTGTAGAAGTTTCAATTTCCACATGAAACTCTTAACAGAAATGAACAGCAAAAATTTCAACAACCTAACAATAGATTTTCAAATTTGATTAGTGACTTTCAAAAGCATTTTTTATTATTTTATTTAAAGTGGTTTACATTCTACTCAGTGTGTGCCCAATACAATTTGAAAAAATAGTATTTTAAAAAGTATTTGCCTTTCCTGACACTGAAACAAGATATATCACCTAGATTTCAAATTCTTCCTATTAACATCTACTAATGTTTTAATTATAAATGTAAAAAGGATTGCAAACTGTGTAAAACAGTACCCTGGAATTTTATCTTCTCTACCTCCTAACAGAACAGCTTGGCTTAAATTTCCTATTAATTGTGTTCTTAAATACATGAATTTTCTTGTCACATTTAGAGAGACATTAGAACAGAGTTAGATGCAAGTGGTGTTTCAGACAGAGTTAGCAACAAAGACGTTGCTGGAAGGCAACATAAGCAGCTAGGTAGATGATATTCATGAAAAAAACAAAGGGATTTGGGTTTTTTCCATATGTAATTTGAAATGAAAGACACGGATTAAGATCTTTCATTTTTTTATCCTTTCCCAGGAAAATAATTTAAATCTTATCTTGGGAGGGGGGCTCATTAAAATATTTTGCTTCAATCCTCAATAAAAAAAAAAAAGAAGAAGAAATTATCAAAATGCTGCTCTTTTGCTGTTTCTAGCTTTTTTGAGTTGTTTCTAGGATCAAAATGGTTTGGCACTGGATGTAGCACTGCTGGAGTATTTTCCTACAGGTGTTAGAAAGATTTGCATCCTGAAGGTGACAGGGTTAAGGTAGACATGATGTGCACAACACCACTCTCCAGCTTGTACCTAACAACAACATTTGTGAGCCCAAAAACCAGGCATGTCTTTAAAGTCAGCCATGAAGGCAGCAAAAGCATAGTCCCACTTGCATTTTTATGTTTTCCTACTCAAATTCTCCCTCTTTGCTTCACTCAGCTTGCAGGAAACACACTGTGTGAAAATCCAATGAAGAAATACCCTTTTCCAGCTTTTTCCTTCAATCCTGCTGCTTGTCCAAGGTGCAGTGAGGTCATGGGGGCAAAGAAGAAGCCTGGGATGTAAAATTAATTCCTGTCCCTGACCATCAGAGGCTGCAAGGCTGGAAGCAAGAGGGTGTGGAGCAGCTACTCAAGTGGAAGACTGTGATCTGTGTATCTCCCTGAAACGTGGATGGGTTCTGGCTTTTCCTAGTTGATGATTTCGACCTCATGGCTGTGCCTGTCCCCACTGTCTGGATTTGTGAGGGCAGCCACTGTGAAGGGAGAGAGAGCTGTCACTCCTGGAGCCAGCCTTCCGTGCAGCCCTGCTGCCTTCAGAGCCCTGCAGATAAGCTTTTCTCTGCCTGGTGTTACTACATTAATCCCCCAGATCAGCCCCCTTATCTGAGAGCAGTGCTTTGTAGAGGCTGAGACCACGGGAGCTGATCCTGCCACATGGACCCTGCAGGTACACAGCTGGGCTTGCCATGAGGCTGGAGACACAGCCTGAACCAGCTCCTCATGGAACATCACTGCCAAGATTTTAAACTCTTCTTGGATAAGCTAAGCACAGAAGGCCTGAGTAAGTCTACTCATGGCTGGATGGATTATGCAGCTTCTTACAAAGTTACTAGTTTTAATAGAAAAAACAAGCTTCTCATTAGGACAGAGAAAAAAAAATAATTAATTCTAACCATGAAATAAAATAATTTGGTCAGCTGGGGTTTAGGTCCCTTTCCATTATCTAGTTAAGCACACAACCCAGAATTTACTTCTTTTCCTGGTAAGGAGCACTGACTTCCTTGGTGCCTTCATAAAGACTGCCAGCAAAGGAAGGAGATCTCCTAGCTCAATCCAGACTTTAAAAAAGAATCTGCTCTGCACCACTGTACCTTAGTCCTACAATATGTCCTAAGGGGTTTTTAACCATGCTTGCAGATAAAGCACAATATGAAGCAGTGATACAAGAACAGGTTAACTTGAGCAGAGCTGTAACTGGGAGCAGCTTTTCCAGCAGAATCAGCTGATGCTCCTAAAGGAAAAGCAGCTCCTGGCAGGGTGGCACAGCCTCTGCAGGTACGTGGCTCTGTCCCCTGGGTCAGCAGGGCAGCTTGGATTTCCTGCTCACACTCATCACACATTCACCTCAAGCTGCCTGCCAGTTCTAACTCCATCCTATCTCTCACTCCGAGTAGTCAATAAAAAAAAACCAAAAAAACAAAACAAAAAACAAACAAACAAACACACCAAAACCCCAAACCAAAAAGCAGCATTGCTGCACTGTTCCTACCAAGCCCCAGGGAAGGGGCAGATGACACTGGGCTTGTTTGGGGTGCTTGCCTGGGAGTGGCTCATTTGTCACAGTCCTTCCTCCCATTTACAACTCAGCCCAGGAAACCAGCACAGGCTGGAGAAGTGTTCTCTGGGGGAGCTCCCAGCAAACACTTCATTTCCTAGGAAGAGTAATTCTAATAAAGGCAACTGGTTTTCTCCCTCTTGTAAGCATGTAAAAGAAAAAAAAAAAAAAACTAGTAGAAAAAGACACCTCTCAATTTTCTCCTCTTTTATTATCTGCTAATATTGTGACCACTTCTAGCTCTTTAGTGCCTATGTGAAGGAGCATAAAGCACACGAGGAAGAAACTCAATTTAATGCTCTCTAAATTCATGAGGACAGAAAAACATTGTGAGTAACCCTTCACTTACTACTTCCTTCACAAAAAAAAAACCAACTATTATTCTCTCTTTCAGTACAACTCAAATACATTCTGAAGTTATTATAAAGAGAACAGTTCTGCAAGATAACTAATATTCCCATGCTACCATTGAAATTAACAGAGTATTTTGGCATCAGGAATTTTGCAAAGTCAGGTGGCCATTAAAGATTTCCAAATTTGCTTGGTAGTTTTTTCTATTCCTGCAGTATTAATCTCAGTGTATTCCAAAATAACTGTCAATATTCTCAAGAGCCATGCTCCATGTTGCCACCAAGTAGTGAAAAGAAAATTCAAGTTAGCATAAACAGTTTTAGAAAGCACAAGAGAGAAAGGAAAAATATTATTTACATGGATGGAAAAAAAAGCAGATCATCTATTGGTAAAAACATACGACGAAAAAAACCCACTTGTATATTTTAGAGTTATACTGAATCCAGAATTTATAGTATCCCTTGACAACTGATAGAAAAAAACAAGTAGGATGTCTGGTACATGGTTTTCCAGTCCTTTGTTTCTCACTCTTACACACTTACAGGTCTGGCAGTGATTCTCTGTTGGTCCCCAGCACCGTCCTGTGCAGGACTTGTGGCACCGACCACCTGCAGGACAGACAGAAAGAGAGAGATTGGAAATGCAGCTTCCTTTCTTTCCTTTAACGTCCAGCTCGTCTTTGGAAGGTTTTTATACTTCAGCAAGGTTGGAACAGTGCCTGTAAAAAAGGCCCACCTAAATAACCAAACCTGATGTCAAACTTATACGAAATACAGGTACTTACCTAAATGCTTTATATCCTAAATACCTTTTTGCTATGCATAGTGACCAGGATATCTCAAAACAAAAAGAAGTATGAGCAAGTCTGGAGGAGTGAGGAGCAATGTGATCACTCACTGCATCAGCAGTGTAAGACCTGCTGACTCCTCCACAGGAGAAGAGGTGGCTGTGCTGGAGAGGCTATACAGGTACCCACCTCCTGTCCAATTTCATCTGAACAATGGGACATCCCACTCAATGCCTTTGGTTAAAAGCCACCCCTCCTCCCCACAAACTTGCATGGTCTGCATGTCCAATATTATGGTAAAGGAAATGTGCCCTGTGCAGCCACTTAACCCCAGTGACAGCAAAGCTCACAGGACCTTCTCTTTTCTGGCTGCTGGTTCTTTATCAGAAGGAACCTCATGTTCCTTCAGACCTTGGATGTGATGCTCTGCATCATCTTTCCACATGCTGATAGGTTTAGTCTCTGAAGGAAAAGAACTGTAGGCTCTTTCACTGTCAAATACAGCTGTAAGAAGAAGCATTAGCAATGCTAGGTTTTGTAAACTACCTAGTAATTAGTGACTGAAATCCATTTGGACTGAAGTGGGAGCTGAGTTCACATGTCCATGTCATGGCAATATGCTGACCCGTGTGAGAGGGAATGGCAGGCAAGGAGAAGACCTGGAATGTTCTCCTCTGGCTGAGGAGAGAGGGCTCAGACAGCCCCACACCAGTCTGGGCTGTGAGAGAATGGACACCCCATTCCATGGCTGCCATCTGGACATGGTCACAGTCCAGGCACACTCCCAGGTGTGGCCGTGCCTGAGGGGCAGGCAGGCAAGTCCTTCACAAAGCCAGAGCTGATGGGATGAGCCCAGACACTCAATGCAAAGCTTGTGGAAGACTATGCACAGTCCTTATTGCTGTGCTTTAGATTGCACAGGAACCCAACCTTGTGTTTGATTAAACTTTTATACATCACTGAATACTGCTGAGATTCTGTTAAGTGAATTTCCCCTTTGAACCTGATCCAGGTTCAATCCTTTTAATCGTGTATTAACAGCTGCTGCTGCTAACACTGCTCCATTACACTAAATCAAATACTTGCCACATGCCCTGATGGGAGACTGCGCTGGAGAAAATACAAAATGTGTCTCAGCTAAGGTTGGATCACCCTAAAGACAAACACTGCTCCTCTCCTAGCAGCGTGCTCACACCTGCAAGATGTCACAGAGCTGAGCAAAGCCACTGTGATGGTCCTGTGAAGTCGGACTCTGTCACTAATTTTTCAAAGCCAGCATTCCTACCTCGGCATCCCTGGTGCTATTGATGATGCTGCATGGTAATTACCACACTGAATGCCAACTACCTTGTTAAAACTACCAGCTCCTCGTTGCCTTCATGTTCATTTGCAGCAATTATACTTGGGAAACATTGTTGCTGATAGCACCAGCACATAATTCGCCATCACCTTCTACCATCTGTTTATTTAGATCACAAATGTACTAAAACTACATAAATGCAAAATCATTCTGGCTGACAGGGAAGGCACTCCATCTGGCATGAATAATGCAACTTTAATCAGTAATAACGATTATTATGATTATTAAGAGACTACTGGAACCCTGCACAGAAAGCAAATATATCCACATTGATTTATAAGAATGAAAGTTTAAAATGGTGAGGTAAACAGCAAATTAAAGGAAGAATTTTAGCAGATGAGGCTGCTCCTTCCTCTTTTGTCCCTGGATTCCATCCCCTTCCAAAACATTCTGTAAACACTGGGCTTTCTACTGTAATACGTGCTGTGGGATAACACAGAAGAAACTTCAGCATCCCTCCAAGTGATCCCTAACTAGACAGTCTGACCACACCTCTGTAAAAGCTGCACTTGAAATACAAATCTTCATATCTGAAGAGCCTAGGTGCTGAACTGATCCTCGGTATGCAGCCAAAAATTTATTCAGCCACCTCTATTCCTCCTGGAAATAAAAGCAATTCAGCATCTTCAAAGCATCATTTAAAAAAATTTTTTAACTTGCATGCCTGCTGCCTGGTACATGACTTTGTTTGGCAGTGTCAGATGATGATTTGCATTTAAATAGAGATATTTAACAATAAAGCAAGAAAAGGCTGCCAGTTTCCTTTTTTCTCACTCGGAACTCAAAAGTGTCTGTTTCATTGTTTTCACTTTTCTCAGCTGTACAGACACAACCAGGAACTGAGCTTGTAGGCAGCACACCTCTAAATTGCATTGTTATGTGTCCTTTTGAAGGTCAAATATACTGAGAATTAAAAACCAAACTCCCTCTAAATAGTGTGTCTATATTGGCTTGGTTGTTTAAAGAGAAAAATAACTTTCTTTGCTCTCAATATCAACTGGTCCAGATTCTGCTCTCACATCCTTCTGTATTTTACCTGGTTTTCCCCACTGAGGGAAAATCTGTCCTGTAATAAGGACAGATTGAAACCCATTAAAGACCAGCTCTGCAAAATTAAGACAGAAATAGTCCTGAGGAAGTCAACATAGGCACTCAGGAGCATAACAAGCATTCATGAGGAGCAGGTTTCCCAAAGAGATCTGTATGTCAGGCTTAAATGATAATAAATGTACTGGCCCTAAGGTTGACAAGGCCCTTGGAAGAATTATAGTACTACTCACAAATCTTCCTGTATGTATTTAAGATTTTTAGACTGTTAGGCAATAGAATTGAAAAGAAAAAAATATGAAACAATTTGTGGCATAAATCATTCCTGTTATTCCTTGTGTCTAAAATATTCTAAACTCCTCCAACACACAGCAGAAAGAGCTAAAAGAATTTGGCTAAAAAAAACCCTCTACAGGGCACAACCTTCACTTGATTCTTTACATTAGTGAAGGCACATGTTTTCCTTTTCCAAGCAAGATAAGGAAGGAAAGAACCTACAGAAGTGTCCTCCCCATTAGAGCTGGGACACTGGAGTACATTTCTGCTCCTGAATAGCAGCAGTGTTTTGCACACACAGTGACAGTTTGGAGGCTTCCATAATTTTCAAAGGTTTTGTAATGAAATCAAGGTTAAGGAAAGGCAGATTCCCACTGGAAAATGAGAATTAATTTTGCTTTGGCAAATTGCATGCAGAAAACCAATGTTTTGTCTCCTGGGCTGTCTTCCCTTGGCTAAACTACTGCAACAGATTAAATTATGGACTGTGGGCAGAGCACCTTTCTTGTCATTTCCAGGATAGAGTTTTATTTGTGGGAAATGCTTCTGCTTTCCCAGCCAGGGAAAGTCACCAGCAGAAAATGTTTGCTCACTAGCTTGGGAAAGACCAAGGTTACTTCATCCTTGTGTTTTCCTGAGAATTGAGAAGGGCTTTCCTTTGACTCCAGACTGACTTTGTTATTTTAGAAACAGTAAAACCACAAAGGATTAAGTTACTGACAAGACAAGAAAAATGAAGTCCTCTCTCAGCTCTAAGCTGTGTTATATAGAGAAGAAACCCTGCTTCACAGAATCACACCAGGTTGGAAGAGACCTCCAAGATCATCGAGTCCAACCCATTCCCTTGACACCTCAACTAACCCATGGCACTGAGTGCCACATCCAGTCTTTTTTTATGTGCATCTGGGGATGGTGACTCTACTACCTCCCTGAGCAAACCATTCCAACACTTCATCACTTTTTCTGTAAAAAAGTTTTCCTAATATCCAACCTGTATTTCCCTTGGCACAGCTTGAGACTCTGTCCTCTGGTTCTCTCAGTTGCTGCTTGGAGAAGAGACCAACCCCACCTGGCCACAGCCACCTTTCAGGGAGTTGTAGAGAGGGACAAGGTCACCCCTGAGTCTCCTTTTCTCCAGGCTAAACAACCCCAGCTCCCTCAGTCATTCCTCACAGGCTTTGTGTTCCAAGCCCCTCCCCAGCCTTGTTGCCTCCTCTGGCCATGCTCAAGTGTCTCAAGGTCCTTCCTAAACAGAGGGGACAGAACTGGACACAGCACTCAAGGCGTGGCCTCAGCAGTGCTGAGCACAGGGGAAGAATGACCCTCCTGCTCCTGCTGGCCACACCATTCCTGATCCAGGCCAGGGGCCATTGGCCTTCTTGGCCACCAGGGCACACTGCTGGCTCATGTGCAGTCGGCTGGTGACCAGCACCCCCAGGTCCCCTCCTGCCTGGGCACTGTCCAGCCACACCATCCCCAGCCTGTAACACATCAGGGGGTTATGGAGGCCAAAATGCAGGACCCAGCACTTGGATTCATTAAACTTCATTTTATTGGACTCTGCCCATCCATCCAACCATTCCAGGTCTCTCTGCAGAGCCCTCCTACCTTCCAGCAGATCAACACATGCTCCCAGCTTAGTGTTGTCTGTAACTTCACTAATGAAAGACTCAAAACTCTCATCCATGACATCAATAAAAACATTGAACAGGACTGGCCCCAGCACAGAGCCCTGAGGGACACCACTGGTGACTGATCTCAGCTGGATGCAGCACCATTCACCACCACTCTCTGGGCCAGCCATCCAGAGTGCTCCTGTCCAAGCTGTGGGCTGCAGCTTTTCCAGGGAATGCTGTGTGAGACAGTGTCAAAGGCCTTGCTGGACTCCAAATACACAACATCCACAGCCCTTCCCACACCCACCAGGTGGGTCACTTGGTCATAGAAGGAGATCAGGTTGCTCAAACACGACCTACCTCTCCTAAACCTATGCTGGCTGGGTCTGATACCCTGACCATCCTGTAAGTGCTGCATGAGAACACTCAGTAGAAACTGTTTCATTACCTTACCTGGTACTGAGCTCAGGCTAACTGACCTATAATAATTGGCCAGGATCCTCCATCCCACCCTTTTTGTGAATGGGTGTCACATTGGCCAGCTTCCAGTCATTTGGAACCTCCCCAGTGAGCCAGGACTGCTGGTAAATGATGCAGAGGGGCTTTGCCAGCACATCTGCCAGCTCCCTCATCGGCCTGGCGTGGATCCCATCTGGTCCCATACATTTATGAACATCTAAGCTGCTCAGCGGTTCCCTGACTGCCTCCTCCTGGATAACAGGGGGACCATTCTGCTCCTTGATAGCATCTACAATCCAGGAGTACACTTGTCCAGAGGACAAGCCATCTTCCCACTAAAGACTGAGGCAAAGAAGGTGTTAAGGACTTCTGCCTTCTCCGCATCTGCAGTTACTAAATTCCCTCTCTCATCCAATAGAGAACAGGGGCTGGACTTACCCTTCCTTTTACCATTAATATATTTGTAAAAACATTTTTTATTATCTTTTAAAGAAGTTGCCATTTTTAGTTCAAACACAGCTTTGGCCTCCCTAATTTTTTTTCAACCTGCTCTAGCAACCCCCTTAAATACTTCCTGAGAGACCTGACCCTCCTTCCAAAGATGATACATCCTCTTTTTATTTCGAAGTTCCTTCAAAACCTCCTTGCCCATCCAGGCTGGACGTTTCCCTCGTTGACTCACCTTTCAGCACACAGAGACAGTCTGCTCCTGTGCCCTCAAGATCTCTGTTTGGAAGCACGCCCACCTTTCCTGAACGCCTTTATTTTTAAGGGCTGCTTCCCAAGGAACTCTCTGAATAAGTCTCCTAAATATGCCAAAGTCTGCCCTCTGGAAGTCCAGTGTAAAAGTCTTATTGATGTTCCTCCTGATTTCACCAAATATTGAGAACTCTGTAACTTCATGATCACTGTGCCCCAAGCGGCCTCCAACCACCCCATCTCCCACCAGCCCATCTCTATTTACAAACTACAGATCTAACATAGTCCCTTCCCTGGTGGGCTGACTCACCAGGATAACAAGAAATTTTCCTCCACACACTCTAAGAACTTCCTAGACTGCCTCTTTTCTGCTGTATTGAGTTTCCAGCAGATGTCTGGCAGCTTAAAGTCACCTACAAGAACAAGGTCTGATGATGCTGAAACATTCTCCAGCTGCTTATAGAATAAGTTGTCCACCTCTCCTCCCTGGTTGGGTGGACGAAAACAGACTCCTAGTAGGATGTCAGCCTTAGTAGCCTTGCCCTGAATTCTTACCCATAGGCAATGACTTGATCATCATTCATTTCAATACCCATGGTGTCAAAAGCCTCCCTAATATAAAGGGCCACCCCTCCACTTCTCCCTTTTCTGTCTCTTCTGAAGAGCTTGTAGCCATCCAGTGCAGTGCTCCAGCTGTGTGAGTTGTCCCATCATATTTCCATGATGTTGACTACATCACAGCTTTCCTTCTTCCCCATCAGCTACGCCAGCAGACCCCTCTCGGTAAGAGAAGGAAAGCAGAATTAAGAGAAGAAATGTCTCACTTTGCACAAAACTTGCATTTACAGATGGTTTCTATCAGGCTAATAAATCATCATTCAGTGTTAGGATACCTGCAACACACTGATACTGAAGTGCAAATAAACACAGACAAAATAAAATGGCTTAGACGGTTACAAGCCATAGTTTTAAGCAGCCTCTTTACTTACCTAACAATCTAAAATAATTGATTAACTATCTAAACAGCTATAAATAATTTATTAGCTTCTGTAAGCTACTTATAAACTCACCCTTTGCCTAAAAAATTCACTCCTGCAAAAATGCTAGAGATGTTTCTAGACATAACCAGCCCTAAAATCAAAGAAATTCCATATATACTCTGTGGTAAGAGTCCCAGGCTGTTCTTTGCACAGCTCAGGTGAGACAGGAGGTTTGAATACACCTGTGTGTTGTTCTTCCAGGCAGCTAAACTCCTTAGTTCTATGTATGCACAGATAAGAAAATCAAAATGTAATTCAAACACTGCAACATAGCACTAAGGAGAATTAAAGATACAATTGTTGTGATGGATTGTTCTGCCTTTATCAGGCCATAATGCTTTCCCTGTCCTTGTCTGACTATTCCTATTGTCACACACACATTCATTCATTCATTCATTCACACTTCTTTGTTAGGTAAAATAATTTTGCATTTCCTACCTGTCCTGTGCTAGCCTTCAGATCTCTCCTATTGATTTGAAAGTTAATTACCTAAGAGAGTCTCACGCTTCCCAGGATCTCCTTCCCTAATGGCAGGAGACACACACGTTGCAAGAAAAAGTAAAACTTTCTGTAAAAGAAGAAAATGTGCTATAGAAATATCTAGTGCACGTTTTCTCTTCCTCTGTAGGAGCATTATGGGATACAGAAATTTAAGTGTCAATTCCTCCACTGCTAACAAACTATAAGCTTTCGCTCACGTCAGTCGAATTCACCTAATGATCTATCACCAAATATTTTTCCAACACAGGGTTAATCCCATAAAATTCAGGCTTTTCTTTAACAAGCTGTACCTGCATTGGTGTTGTTACTTTTACTGTGGCAAGTGGAGACCTTTCTGTCTCCTCTCTGTATTTCTCCATGCCCACTGGAGACACCCTGCACAAATATTAATGGGATCCCTCTACAGAGCAAACTCACATAGGATTTATCAACGAGCACTTGCACTGTGGAGAAGCACAGCACCTGCTGTGGATCCATCCATCCATCCATCCATCCATCCATCCATCCATCCATCCATCCATCCATCTGTCAGTTCCCTAGAGTCCAAGCCCACCTGCCAGGAGGAGGATCCAGCCTGGAGCTCAGTAAGGGTGGAAGCAAACTCCTGCTCACGATCACTTCCATTGGGGACTTCCAGTTCTGCCACTCAACACCTCTATCTCCCCCTCATCTTCCTCAGCAGATAAGAAAAGAGACAAACACAAATGGAGAGGGACTCAGGGACAAGCAGCTGAAAAGAAACTGGCCTGGGAAACGGGTCTGGGAAATGAAAACAATCCAAGAGATACGCTCTGAAAGACAGGCACGGAAAGAGATACAGGGACAGTGTGAGGGGGAGTGGGGAGAGGGAGCAGAGATAAAACTTAGCCAGCACTGAAGAAAACAAAAACTGAATACCAAAGAGGGATGCATTACCTTGAGTAATGTGGGATGGAGACAACCCTTGTGTGTCTGGTGAGAACTGCAAAATCACAGAGTATTGCCAGGTACACTGGTGGCAGACAGTTTTGATTTCAAGAGAGATTGGCCACCAGAGGTAAAGGAATAAATGGGAAGTCAAGAAGAGCATGTCAGCAGCACCGAATGGGCTTGGGCTGCTGGATTCATATCTGTTGCTGACAGCTCTGAGCTGATAGGGAGCTCACTGCAACATTACTGCAGCTGCTACAGAAAAATGTCTTCAGGCCACAGTAATGACTACAGAAAGGGACCTGAGGGGGGTAATGAAGACACTGGTTATTTTTCTCTGTCTGGAGCAGACAGTGCTGGTAAGGCTGTGTGACTCGATGCATTAATTGGGGGTTTAGTCATCCACACAAAATAAAAACCTTCACATATGACATAGTCTAAAACTTTACACTGATTAATTAGTGTAAAGTTATTACAGTGATTAATTAGGAGCTATTAATTATCACTGCTTATAGCTATTAGCACAGAGCAATGTAAGTGAATTCCCCCCACTGTGATGGTGAATTAGTTCCAATCAGCATCAAATGCCTTCCTGAACACGCACACAGGGATGCTGAGCAAATGGGGAGACACAGCCAGAAGGCTAAAAGGATAGGTCAAGTCATACCTGCTGCTTGGCAGGCTCATCAAGAACACAAAGCCTCAGGAATCCTTCCGTTGGAATCATTATTGTTTAATAAAAAAAAAAAAATCATCCACAGGTAACTGCCCCTCCTCCTACAGTGTGGCAGGAGCAGAAGAGCAGCTCAGTCCCTGCTAACACTGGGCTCAGAATGAAACTCATTCCCTCCAGTGGACCATCCCCAAAGCACAGAGAACACAACTCCAGGACCCTTCTAAATGCTGGAGTAGCTCTTATTTTCTCTTTCCTCTGTGGGGAAGGAGAGGGTGCCATTCCACCACCTGTATGTGAACTCCCCTCTCATTGTCTCCTTTGCTTCCTGTGATGAAGGCTCTCTCCTCTCGAGTCACCAAGCCAAGGAACAGTCTGGGGGCTGCTCTCTGGAAGGGGAGAGCACAGAGCTGGCAGCCATCCCTCCCCAGGACAGCTCTCCTGACACAGGGAGCTCCAAAGGGAGAGAGCTGGGCACAGCACAAACCATTCTTGGACTCGTGTCCTGCAGCTGGTGGCTGCGGTCACTGGAGAGCCATGGATCAGAGCACTCCTAGCACTGTTTCTGTATTTAACTTAATGATTATTTTATACTCAGAATTTCAACAGATACATTAGAAAAGATGCCAAATAAGACCAGCCTGGGGCAGTTTCCACTGGTAGGTGAGAGCCAGGACGTACAGATTTGAATGCCTTGATGCAAGGTAGGAAACTGAACCCTGTTCCCCCACACTCTGAAGAACTCCTGAGCTGATAACTTGGAGAAAAAGGGGGAGAAAAGTCTGTCCTACTGAGGAAATTTGAGTGTGAGCAGAAGACAGGTCTGTGAGAGGAAAGCACTGCAGATTCCAGCAGACAGAGACCATAGAAAGCCAGCATCTTCTATGCCTTTATATTCACCTCAGCATTTCCTCCTGCATGGAAATGCCTCCATCTCCTGCCTTAGCAGCAGTGCCTGCAATGCCCAGCACTGACATCTGCATCCTTCCCTACCCGAGGTCACTGCCCACTGGCTCCCAGACCTGGCACTTTTCTGGTGTGACAGCACAAGAAATCCAAACCCACAAACCAGCCAACAGCAGGGGAGCACATGGGCACCTGAGGCAGTGCCTGGAATAAATCTGCAGCCAGCTCTCTGGCCATAAGAGCAGCAGCACTGTCTGATGCACAGCTCGGCTGAGAACAGAAGGAAGCAGATAGAAGTTGCTTTTTTTGGGGGGACAGGATGTACAGCACTGGGAGAAAAATTCCTGCACCATTAGATGAGATTTTCAAAGGAGGCTCTCAACAAACTCAAACAGCTCGGAGTGTTCTTGTGTGGCTTTAATAGCAGCTCCTCAAACAGGTCAAGTCAGTCAATACCACATAACTCAAAATATTGTCCTGTTACAATGTTCCTGTAATGCAGCCAAAGCAGTAATAAAGTTCAAAGAGAGGGACATAGAGTTTTCATTTTTTAAACAAAGTGATAACCTCAAAGAGGGGAAATCAGAACTTGAAATTTAGATGGATTTAAAAATTAATTTTACTCTTTTTCCATCCCATGTAGTATTCCTAGAGTCTGGCAGGGTGTATTTAGAAGTACTTATGTTTTAATCAACTTCTGACTCAATTATATGGAAATACTAGAAAAGAATTCCTCAATCCCATGAAGTCTGGAGTCCAGTTTTAGGCCAGTTTTTAAAGTTTGGATAAGCCTCTTAATGTGCTTATCCAAAATGTAATTCTGGCTATTTGAAACAAAACTGATAATTATAAAACATTACCTGGATCACAGAAGCCCTTTCTCTGTTGGAAAACGATGGTTGGACATATACTCTGATATTTAGATTTAATTTTTGCTATACACAAAAATTTAATGAAAATAATCATACAAATTTCAAACTGCAGTTTCCTGGACAATTTCAGTTATCAGAGATCTGCTGGGAGGTGATGCTTTGGGCATGATGGGACTGCCATGTAGGTGTAGTACTGCAGGAGGTGTGAAGGGAGCAGAAGGAAGACCCTGAAGCTGCCCTGGGTTTGAGCAAACCAGTGGCCAGAGCCCTTTAGCCAGGCTGTCCACAGGACAGCAACTCTTGTGACAGCTCTGAGAGTTTCTGCCAGAACAGACAGGGAAAAAAAGTCCTTAAAAAACACAGATGCGATAGCAACACAGGCTTGGGGTGGTTTTGTATGTGATGAAGAGAGCAGAAGAGTGTGTTGGGAGAAGCCACCTGGGTAGTGCCAGCACTGCACCCACCCCTGTGAGGCACCAACCGAGCCCATCTGAGCAGGGGGCTGGGACATGCAGGGTGGGAGGCACACAGCAGCTTCCACATCCTGCAGACACTATTCAGCAGCTGATTTTACACTCTTTCTTTCCTCCCCCTCTTCCTAAGCAGCTCTTTGAAGGCAGGTTGTGAGAGCAGCTGAAGCTTGCTGCGAGAGACCAATCCCTCCCACCCACTCACTACAAATCTGGCAATCATCATGCAATTAGGCTATTTTAAATATCTGGATTATTTGGGGGTTGTTTCCTACTTTCAAGAAACACTGGTGCTTGTGATAAACAAGTAATGGAGAGGAATGCTTTCATTCAACCTGAAAGTCTCTCCCTTGTGCAATACACTGCTCAAACACCAATCTGCTCATAACCAGGTGCTGTGCAGTAATACATTATACACACACAGGTTGCCATTAACAGATAAGCATTTGCCAACAGTTGCTATGCACCACTACGTGGAGCCCTACCTCAATTCTGTATCTCCTGAACCACTGTACTATTTTGTACATCAGCATGGTAACCTCTGCCCCTTGGTGAGTGACTTTCACCCCACAACTGCTAAAAGAAGGGAGGAAGATAGTCAGCAAAACTGGTCAGCACTTTGGGAGGGATGGGGTTGGTTCTGCAGCTGTGTATTTTTTGTTTATATTTTTGCAAAATAAATTTCTCAGCGCCAAGAGATGCCCATGCCTGAGATTCTTCAGAAGCTGTTAGTGCTGGTTTTCTCCATGCCCTCCTCTCTGTGCCCATGACTTCTAGAAATCCCCATGGCCGTGGCAGTTACTCTGCTGGGCTCTGCAGCATACGGAGTTCTGTCTCTCACAGCATTATTTTTTCTTATTTGTGTTCATTACTTATTTTTTATTCAGTAACTCAACTATGAGAGGCGTCGTATTTCCATCAGATGCCACGTCTGCTTGCCTTTCAAATCTCTTTCAAGGGCAGTCACCAATTGACAGATCCCTTCTGAAAATGCTGGCTGAAGGTATTTACTAGAAAGCTAAACTGATTCCCTTTATTTAAAACACACTGTTCTGGGTTGAGGAAAAAAACATTACAGATAACTTCAAGCAGTTCAGCTTGCCATTCTAATGCAAATCAAGTTCATTGTACCACTAGATTTCATGTATTCCTCCATATATCTTCAGATATATCTGCTTGGCAAAAACTATTCTTCAAAATCAAATTTTTTCTGTTACTCTATTTGCCTTTCAATTCCAGGTAAATAAATTCTGTCTGGACTAGAGATTCCTTAATGGAAGGAAAAGCAGCCTCCGTGTAGCCTGAATAAAAGGCAGATGTGGGACTTTCTATCTATCTGATTTAAATTTTTTTTTTTTCCAACTGAGATATCCATGAAACCATAACTGCTGCTGAAGTGCAGTGCTTTAAGCCTGTGAGGTGTGTGCCACATGGAAGGAGCTGTCACAGAACAGTTGGGGTGTTTGTGGCTTTTTATGGAAAAGAACAGCTTCTCCTCCTGGCTTTGCCATGGTGATGCTGGCGGCAGGGAACATGTTCTGTACCCAGACCACCTCTCTGCCAAGGCCCCGTCTGCTGGTCTCCAAACATACATTTAAAATGTTAATTGAACTCCAAGTAATAACCTCAATGAAAGGCTATAATTTAACAAACTCTGCAATAACAAATGTCTTCAGGGTGTACTTTCTGCAATGCCATTTTCTCGGTAGGTAGTTTCCAATTTAGATGTACACCAAAAATGATACACTAGCTATTCTGAAAGGTGGCTTTAAGCATGAATTAGTCACTTCCCTCTTTTCTTTTCATCAGCATATATAAATATACTGCTGTTACTCTGGCCTTCTTCAGAGCAAAATCCTTGTGCTTGGAAAAAACAGAAAATACCTTGCAGGAATAACTGGACAAAATGTGGTTATCTCATCTGTGTCCTAGCAGCAAAGGCTGGGGGGTTGGTTTGCAAATTCTCATGATTTACATGTAATTGTCTCCTGTTACAGAAATATCCACTGTCTGAAGGAAAGCTTTCCTTGTACTTTTATTTTTGCTGCATTCACCTCTCTTCAATCCTTACTCACCAATGGCTTTCTTACACCAGGGGGAAAGGACTCCATCCTTTTCCTGCTCTGATCCAAGACTCTGGATTTCACCAGTGTGGCTGTGGCTTCCCAAGGGCAGCAGGACTGGTCCTGTGCAGGAGTCTGTTTTGGGTGGCCCAGCTGCTAACACTGGTATGGACATGAACAGCATTTTATACAGTTTAGGCACAGCACACCTGAGAACTGGTATAAGGTCAGGACTTTTGGGAGAGATTACAAGGATCTGACAAACCCCTATTCTTCACAGCTATCACATAATTACTTCAGACTTAAACACCCAATGGTCTGACCTGAGTATAAATTTCCAGATAAGTGGCATTGTGTAAAAATGATCCTTTTCTAATATTGCAGCTGCTGGTACAAAAGCTGAGTTACTGTGCTCTGTGAAGAATTACAAGGTCACTACTGAACATTAAATCAAGGGGCTTCCCACCTGTCAGGACTCATTCAGTAGCTGCAATAAATGGCTGGACACAAATTCACCCACATGCCTTGCCAGCAACTCCTAACAGAGACTCTTAATACCCAAGGAAGAATATAAACCTTGTCACTTATACAAAATTCCAGGCAAATATCAACTCATACTTCTTGTGAAACACAGTACAAGGATATAGTACATATGCTGAAAAGAATGTACATATATCCACTTGGCTGATTTTATCCTATAACAATTTTAAAAAAAGTAAGAAGCTTCTGGCCTTAAACTAGTTTGACATAAAGACATTTCTGCTAAACTAAGTTTCTACCAGATTGTCCCAATTTCTGTAATATTTTAAAGAAGTGTATTTTAGAAGCCCTATTACTTCTTTTGCTAGCATGTGGAAAACTGGCAGTAGAACCATGGTCCAGCAAACACTCAGTTATCAGGACTGGTGGGGCAAGTTAACCTGAAAAAGCAACTCACAAAGACAGTGTGACTGAAGAAATTAAGAGAAAAAAAAATTACAGAACCAGCACTGACTCCCATCAGCCAAATACAGGCATAAATATGTAAAAGTGAGCTGTAATGCTTCCAAAGACACCTGCTCCCAGGTAAGGTCACTGGCAGCTTGGATTGCCAGGAGCAGGGAGGGCTGACTTCATAAGCAGCTATGTAGCTGGGAAGTCCATTTTTTTTGTTCCTTTAATTAAAATGCAAAGCACTAGCTAAATGGTAAACATTTAATTAGATTTGTCTCTATGTTTCAATATTAATAAAACACATGAAAAATGCATTAAGACCCAGCTAATTGGGGACTCTCCAAAAGAAGCTGTAAATGAGCAATTATAATACAATTGGGGTGTTGTTCCCCAGGGATCCCAAGGACTGACACTTCTTAGTATTCCAGACAAAGGTTTAGAAATTATTAAAATATCCCAGGCAATAAAGTGTACAGATGAGAGGAAGAGTGAAATCCCAACAAATTACAGTGAGGAGCAGCCAGTATCAGAGTGAGCCAGGCTGGGGAGTAAGCTGGAGTCACTCACACCAAATGACTTTTATAGAGCCAAACATAAGATTGGATATTTCAGAATAGAACACACAGGCTGTATTTGCTGGGGGGAAAAAAAGAGTCTCTAAACCACACAGATATCAGAACTGCCTGAACACCAGATTCCTCACATGAAGCTGGAACACAAAGGGTATAATTTTTACTTCTATTGGTTATAAGAGGAATAAAATGCCGTGCATGCTTTGGCTTCTGCTTTCTAAAAGCAAACGAAAAAATACACAGTTTACATTGATCAGCAAGGAAAATTACTTTGGGGCTGGAAAGAAATTCCTCCTTGTGAGAGATGGGAGAGCCTCTATCTGTCCAGCTTTTGGAAGAAGATCAGGAGGTGACATGGGACACAAAGAGAAAAAGCAGGCTTAGGAGAGCTCTTTGAGCCAGCCAGAGAAAGCAGAAGATGCAACATCTTTTATGATTTAAAATTGTGCTCAGGTTAGAGATGAAGGCAGCTGGTATTATCCCTTTTAATACTGGGAAGTAACCAGCTTCTGGAGGGACAGCTGCACTTCTGCAAAGCTCCAGAGCAGTGCCAGGACAGTGCACAGAGCACCAGAGCCCACTGGGACCTCAAAGCCAGGCTGGAAATAAGCTGTGGCCAGGGAAGTTACTGAGCTCCACACCAGGCAAGCTGATGATATTCCAGGCCTCTGCATACAGGAAATAGAGCTAATGATGTTTCAAGGCTCCTTCTGCCCTTGAAAAATCTATGAATCAATAGGCAGAAAAGAACAAAGTTTTGGAAGAGTGGAGTTTTCAAGCAGTGTTTCCCTGGAGTACACCATGGGATTTATTGAGTCACAGGCACAGCCCTGAAGTGTGTGACACTTCCAAGTCTTTTCTGCCTGTAACTCTGCAGCAGTGCTTCTGCACAGCTCAGAACTGGGGTGTTCTCACACCACTGCAATTAGATACAAAGCAATGACAGAGGAGCACCACGCTGTGAGGAGCAAGGAGCTGGAGTTGTTCTGCCTGAAAAAGTACCTTGCCAAAAATTCCAGCTCTATTCACAGCTGATAGGCACTCAGTTGAAAAGCCAGACTGACAAAGGGAATTTTTTCCAGCGATCTCACTGCACTTCAGAGTCTGAGCAGAAACCTGAGTTCGAGAAAGTACTTTACAATGGATTTAATTTTCACGGTTTATTTTGCACAATTCTGGGCACATGCCAACACACAGTCCAGCATTTTTTAAAATAATTCCTTAAAAAGCAACTTTTTTTTTTTTTAACTAGAAAATGGAGAGTGATTTTTGCATCCATATTACCCTAATAGTCACCAGGTCTATCATGAACACGCATTCATAGTTTCAATATTTTTAAGAGCATTATTGACTGACTTGAACACATGCTATTGGCTATGGAAGTGACCTCAATGCAACAATTCAATTTCTACAAGCTTTTCTGTGAAACAAAAGCTCCAAGTAAAGTTCCTCTGAAAATTCTGATTTAATACTATGGTTTTTGTCGAATCCTGTAAAAGAGCTCACCTGACAAAATGTGAGGCTTGTCCAGTTCCTGCTAACAAGAAAACTGAGGAGAACATTGAAGACACTGATGAAAGCAGCCAGATTTCCACTGGACTCTCCCAAAAGCTGCTCAGAGAGCTCTTCTAATCTTGTGGCATTTTAGGAAAGAAGCCTAATTCTTTATCCCTGCTTTGTTTATTTTCCCTGCTGGGAGCTGCACCGAGTTTCCACCTCTGAAGAGCAGAGCTCCAGCTCCTCAGTTAAGGCACTGAATCCAAAAAGGGGATGTGCTAACAGGGGAATAGGCTCTTGCAAAGCAAAGGCTTCAGCATGTTTGGCCAATGCTTGAATTCGTGGCTGATTTTTCGAAGGAGAGAAAATAGATTTTCAGTGTTACAGAAACAATTTCAGTAACGCAAACCTAAAGGGAAAATGTTGTTCCTTGGAGAGTTAAGTGCTTTTGAGATTCCCACTGCGATGTGCTTAGCTCAAAACCCCAGGCTGAATTCAGGTAAACAGAAGAGAAGGCTGCTTTCAACTAATTCCAAAAGCTTCAGCTACAAGACAGCAGCATGGGAAGGTGGTGCAAGCAGTGAATATTTCAGTGTGCGTGTGTTTGTGGGTGACAATGCCAGGCACAGAGGCTGTGTCCTGGCAGAGCTGAAGCACGTGTGGTCCCTGGTGCAGGGTTTGTTTATGCGAGCGCTGTGCCAGCAGCCACCGCCTGTGTGCGCCTGAACGGTGACACCGTGTCACTCAGAGGCCTCCTACATGAGCTGCTCTGCATGCATTCGATCAGAACTGGAAGGAAAAAGGAGAAGCAGCACTCAGGATTCACATGTCTGCAGTATTTCTGGCAGTGTTTAAGACACCATGGCTTTTTCAACTGGCTCCTTAGCAGCGATGTGACAATGAAAGGCTGTGAAGAAGGGAATTGGAGGAGCTTTATTCCCACAAGTTCACTGGCCATATTCTCCTCTGTCTAGCACTGATGTGAATGAAGGAGATTGCCAGAATTGGCAGACCCAAGATATGAAACAGGCACAGAGGCAGGGGACTGATTTTACTTCAGAGTGTCTTCTTTTCACTCCACCCTTTTGTCTTCCTCTGCTGATTGCACTGGAGCAGCAAGGGAGGGTTCAAGTGAAATTATCCCTGAAGTCAGACCATTACAAGGGAATAGCACCTGCAGTGTCAGCTCCCTGACAGGGCTGCCCTGAGCTCCCACACCCGCTGGTGTGCCTGGTGTGACACTGCATTCACATCACCCTGCTGCAGTCACTCTGGCCATGGCCAAAGCCACTTGCTCTTTCGGACATGTGGACACCTCTGGGGAGGTTTTATGTCCTCTGCTGATGGTTGGAAACGACGCCAGTGGTGCCAGAATGCCAAACTGTGTTTGAAACTGTTCCTGCTGGAACGATGAGGTACCAGATTCTGCCACTCACAGCAGGTCACAGCCTCTGTCCCTGGATGTATTCTCTGCCAGGGACCACTCAGTGGTCCCTCACAATTCCTGGGGGATAAGGCACCCTCCAGTCCTGCCAGTCATGGCTGAACATGGCATGTGATGCTGCTAGCCAGGCCTTACAGGATCTCACACCCCCACAGACTCCCCGAAATTACTGCTAGGATGGACTTTGGATAGTGCAAATAGGTTGGATATTAGGAAAAAGTTTTTAATGGAAAGAATAATAAAGTACTGGAATGGTTTGCCTGGGGAGGTGGTGGAGTCACCATCCCTGGATGTGTTTAAAAAAAGACTGGATGTGGCACTCAGTGCCATGGCTTAGTTGAAGTGTTAGGGCATGGGTTGGACTCCATGATCTTGGAGGTCTCTTCCAACCTGGTTATCCTGTGATACTGTGACACTTTGCTGAGCTTCACACAGCAGGTTTGCTTGGTTCACATACCCTCCTACAAAGGTTTCTAGATAAACAGTAAAAACCCAGTAGCTCTTTCCAAAATATTTTGACATTGGGATATTTTCAGTAATGCCAAGCAACATGCATTTCTGTAATTCCAGTGGATTAGCCAAGATTTCCATTGGATAGGAGACACCTGAGACTTAAACAGTATTTACTGTTTAAGTCTCAGGTGTCTCCTATCCAATGGAAACACGCATGCTGGATCCAGAAAAGCATGAGTGCAGAAAAAAAACTTTGCAATGCACTAAGCATCATTTGCAGCAATGAAGAAAAGCAAGGCTGGTGAAAAGAGACACGTGAGCCAAAACTGAGAAGCATCTATGTTATTTAATGACATTCTACACCAATTTCCAGGGTTAAAATTCAATGTTCATTTCTCCAAGTCCTATGTGTGTGCATAGCATGTGCATGCACCCACATACAGGTATTTAATTACAGGCTATTTTAAAGGGTGATTTCTGTACCTGAGTTCTTTGTTACCCAAAGCCTAAATGCTTTTTAAGCATTTGTTGGCTTTTTGTATAATGGGGTTTATATTTTCACCTATGTAAGCTGTGAAGACAGAAATTGTTTGGATTAGCTAATTTAATCAAATTTCACAGGATGCATGAATTATACTGAGATGGGATTGAGTTTCTCAGTAGAGATATAAGTTTATTAAATTAAATACAGTCCAGTTGGGCACTGCTTCATCCCAAGTAAGGAAAACTAGAATAAAATTTGGGTGGCTACCTTAATGAAGCTGCCTTGGTACGTAGTTCTCAATCATCATTGAAATAATGCTGTTTATCTTATTTATCAAGCACAAATTGTTCCTTCCCAGTGTTTCAAACCAACTCAAAAGGAATAAAAAATCTTTTCAAGAAAATTGGACTTTGCTACATATATTCTTTCATCTAGCTGTGTGTGAGTGCTAATATTTGCCTTCTTTGCTTTCAGGGTGTGATTTTAAAAGTACTCAAAATGGATCTTGTTCCAGTTCTTTTGGAGTCACCAGTAAAACTTCTGTTGCCTCAAAAAGATAGCATTGATGTTGGTTGCTTTTTTAAAAGAGCAGAAGCATTTGTCTTGAAGAACTGGGAAAGGTTAAAAGAAAACCCAGTACGAAACAGAGTAAGAACCAAGTGTTTTTCTTGGAGCAATGACTCATAAAAGGGTACAGGCATTCCCTCACCTTCAAAGGTTTCATCAGTTCTGCCTAGAACTGATCATCAGCAGTGATGAGGGTTTTTAAGATGCAAATAGGAGAGCTGGCTGCATTACAACTATGTCAGGTTTCCAGCCAGAAGGCAGAAGTGATGAGGCTCAGCCCTGGAGCTGGGATGTCCAGGAGCAGTGCAGCTTGGCAGGCTCCTGGAGGAACTCTTATCTCAAGTACCTGTGCTCTGGTATTAAGGGGATCAGATGAGATGTAGAAAAGCAAGTCAGCCTTCTATAAAATCTATAACACCACAAAGCACCTGGTTAAAAGCAAGTTGCTGCTTAGAAATTATGGGGACTCATTAAAAGGTCCTTATCCAGAATCTCAACTTTTTTTTTTTTTCTCTGAGTTCCCAACATACAACAGAAGAAATGAAATGTTTCTTGGCTGTAGTGAAAGCTAGAGAGGCAATCAGTCTTTTATACAGGCTCGAGGGACACCTTCAGGTATGGAAAGCAATCCAGAATGTCCCCATATTTGGAATGCTCAGAACAATATGTCTGCTGTGGTGCCACCTTTGACACCTGATACAAACTTCTTCCCAGCCTGTCTCTGAATTTCAATGTTGGTACATCCTGAGGGTACTGTTTAACAGCACAGCATTCATTCTGCATGCACTTAACTCCACTATGGAATATTTTGCTTAAACACTCTGTATCCCTGTCACCACCATTCACTACAATTCATTATTGCTGCAAGAATAAGAATGATTCACTGAAGGCAAATAATTCTTGGGAAGAGAAAGAGAGAAACTCTTAAGAACACAGATATTTCTAGTTTGGAATGAAAAGCATTAAAATAAAGAAAACGTAGTAAAAACCAGAGAATAATTGGTTATATTGTGAAGAACACCTCATCCTCTGCAAATTCTCTCTCTCTCTCTCTCCAACAATATACACACAAGACAACAGGATAATTATTTATTTCAGGTTCACTTCTCATCTAAAGTCAGAGTATCTGTGAGATTTTCCCATAATTACTCCAGCAGCTAATTATAATGCCATTGACAGACCATTGTGACTCAAGGACCAGCCTGAGCAGCAGGAACAAATGCAAAGCAAACAAGAACGTCTGTGCTTCCACAGCACCACAGTGGCTTTAGCAACAAAGAAGAAAAAGAAAATGAAGAAGAGAGAAAATTCAGAAAACCTGTGATATTCACAAATACCCTCTACAGACACTGTTTTTGAGAACAGACTCAATGGTGCCCCAAGCAGTAGACAAACTTAAAAAAATGCATGGAGCAATGAAAGGAAAATTTACCAATATAATTCCCCATAACAGAGGATCAGGGAAAACTTATGGCCATAGTTATCCTGTTTCGTGCTGAGGGGATGACAAGGCTGAGAATAAAAGCAGTACTTACATCCTGAGCTGCCATTTGTTGGAACCAGGGTGAAGTTGGAGGCCCAGGGATTTCGCACGATGTCTTGCCAATGAATGGTGTCTGCAAAGCACAGGAACTTGTTCTGGCCAACATAAACCCCTCCATTCAGTATCTCTGTGCAGAAGAACAAGAGAACAATGTACTCGTAAGACTTCAGACAGCTGATTAAATCTACTGCTAAATGTGTGTTGGAGAGAGGGCACACAATTAAAATGCAAAAAAACCCACAACTCACTGTAATCTCATTTAATAATCTGAAAATGGGAGGACAAGCAGCTCACAGTATTTGTAAACAGGAACCCTTTATTCACATGCAGAAGAAACCTGGTGAAGACTGATACACAGTTTACCTTTTGTTCCAGTGTGATCATGTATGGAACAGTTCTGTATTTTGTGAGTAAAATAACCTTCAACACTTAAATGACTTTAAAAACACAAGCAACCAATCACACTATACTGCATTTCATTAATTTGCAGAAATGCTTAAAATGTATAACAAAGAACCGTGCTGTGATGAGCCCACAGGACACAAGAAGGGTCAGCATGAGGTCTGGAGAAGATTTTTTTTTGTAGTTTTACTACAGCCTGTGCTGCTGTAATAGCATCATCCAAAACACCCAAATGCTCCATAGCAATGATCCAAATCTCAAACACTATCATCCAAAACTCCTATGGACGTGCCTTGCTGGAAGCTTTGTGTTAAAGGGAGATGGTTTTTAAACTGGCAAAAGTTTTGGGGTTCTTAGGTCGTGGGACTTTTGTGTACTTTGTTGGATTTTTTTGGTTTTCTTTTTATTTTCATATTTATAGCAGTTTATTTAAAAAAAAAAATCCTCTCTGTTGCCCTGTCTCTAAAGACTTGATCCATCAAATCTCAAAATGAAAATGATCTTACAGTTATTTGTTGCAGCACCAGGGTTTCCTCTGTAGCAAATTTTTTTTTTTTTACCCCCTCTAAAGCCTTGTTCAAATTCACAATTCCTCTACTTAACCTGTCTCTTATATTTCCAAAGCAGGAGACAACGCATGTGACTTTCATGAAAGATAACAGGAGCTATGAGTCTGAAACCTTCAGTGTCAGAGCTTCAAGGCTCAGCAGAGAAATGCTGAAGGTTAGGTACTAATGGCACCTTGGAGTGACATGAAGTGGTGCTGTAGAGCCAGGAGTGCCACACTTCTCACAGAGAATGAAGAATAATTCCTGACTATGGCAGTAGCAGTCATTAAGGTAGCCTGATAATCCTCATCTGCCAGGAAAACCTTTAAAAGCTGTAGTGGGAGTGTAAATGTTTACACACACCACCGAAGGAATTACTGTGTTTTATTTCTTTTTTTAAATTTCAGGGTTTACAGGCCACACCATGTAAATGAGGCAGCCCCCAAACAAGGAATGTATTAAATAAAGGATCATCTGTAAATACATCTTTCCCCCATATTAATCAGTATTACTATTTCTTAGAAACCTCTGGTTTAAAAGCTTGGCTTTTCATTGAAAAGGGGCTTATAAATGAAAACAATAATAATAATCTGATACAGAGAAAGAGTCCAGATTAGAGATAGAGCAATGATCTGTCTGTATAATATTCTTATGATCAAAGGAAAAAAACGATACAGCATCTGTTAACAATTTTGCTCTGGGGAGAAAGGGAGACTTAGAAGAACACCTTAAATCATGATTTGTGATGATTTCTCTGTGTTGTCCCAGCTACACCAGAATACTTAATCCATTATGGCCCATATTTTGATTAAAAATAACATAAAAAAACAATGAAAAACTGTAAAATCTGCATTTATAGCTTCTTACACACACATAATTCTACATAGCTCCTCTATCAGCTGGCACACTGAACTGGCATAATTTCTGGGTTTCAAGAGCATCCCCTCCTGACAATACCTACCCAAGTTTCTTTCCTGCTAGGAATTTTAACACATTCTTGTAAAGCAGGATCTCAATCTAAAAGTAATTCTAATAGCTTCAATTTGTGGAGAATGACTTTTTTTTTCAGCACAGAGGTAACCAGGAAGTGTACCATATGCTGTACTTCAGGGAAGCCAACACCTTCCACTGTGATTTACTAAAAGCAACCACAAAAAAAATGCTCTGACTTGCCTCATCACTGAATAGCAAGTGATGCTTCTGGTGCTTTTTCCCAAAAATGCATTTTCCTTGCGCTGCATCATTTTTCACCAGTGACAGAATTAAAATTTCCAGGTTATTGATGCGCTGAGGTGCAAACAAACCTGAGTAATATCAGAGGTGGGCTCTCGTGGATATTAAGTTACACTGAGCTCAAAGTTTAGTACAATCTTTAAAGCGCTTGTATTTGACTCTTCCTGCTCTCCGGGACCCAGACTCGTTTCCACTCCATCTTCCCCATCCAACCTGCTTTTCTTTACAGCAAGTCCTCAGTGTGTGTAAATCAGCACAGATGCATCAGCTTCACTGACTTCGACTCAAAATGCATTTTGCACTTCTTTGCCCTCTCTTAGCAAGAACAATGCCTGGGAAGAGCTAATAAACCCTGTTGCATGTTAAGCAAATGAAGCACAACTGTAATCAATATACAATAGAGCTGCTGTATAATGAACTCATCATCATAAAGTCATCATCCCATTTTAATTTACAGCTCTGAAAGTGAGAGATAAAGTTAAACAATGAACGGGAGGAGAAAGGCAGCATCTCTGTCTGTGCAGGCAAGCTAGCAATGGAAGCCAGGCAAAAAGAGGTTTCTTCCCCTGTGTGCAACACCTGAGGTGCCTCTTTGCTCAACTCTTTCCAAGGCTGGAGAAGAAGAGAGAATGGCAATTCCCTGAGTGAATTTTGTGAACAAAGAAGCCAGTTCCTGACATGGAAGCCCAAAACCAGACTGCTTGGAGTGAAATATATTTTAAATACCATTTGGGAGTGAGTATTTTTGTCTTCCAAAACAATTTTTTTGTGATATTGGAAAACTGTTAGTCCAAGTATGACCCTGCTAGCAAGTGCTACCCTTGGGCTTCCACCCTGCTTAGGGACATCAAGGAACAAAAGGGGATTTCTAATCACAATACCCACTGGCTTTCACTGGGAGAAGAGTTCCTAGAGGTGCCAGACAACTCTGGACACCTTTCTGGAAGGTGTAACACTTCAGCATACCACGATCTCCTGGTTTGGCACCAGGGCTGCAGCCCCGTGCCCTGAGCAAAGGAGTAGCACCCAAGGGCTTTTGTCACTTGATCCTGAAGTGACTGACAAATCTTATCATCTTCCTCATTAGAGCTACTCTACTGGCTTAAAAGCAGTATAATTCTGCAACCAAAGTTACACGAAAATAAATCAGCATGTGTCCTTGCCACTGAATTCTGCCATTATTTTGCTTATTACTCTCAAATGATTGTGGGGAACTTTTATCTGCAGATCATTAAAGTTCTCTTAAATGGTTATTTATTCAGGAAGCTAAATCAGAAATGCATTATCTGTTGTTATAGCTGCTATTTTCTTGCTTTCAAAAACCTAGTGCAACATTCCCACAGACTTTGGAAACCTACCATACAATACAAACAGGAGAAATGCAAACGTACAAGTATTTGGCAACCAAGAAACACGAGCATCTCACACTTAAGTGCCAGGAACACAGACAGGTACATCACACACAGTTCATACTTAGTCTGTCAAGTTCAAGAAAGGACTCAGAGTTTGACTGGAGTCACTGAAAACACATTATCAGCCACCAGAAGCATATAGTCACTGCAAAGGGACACTGACTCTGCAAGTGTGGTGTCTGCTTAGACCAAGGAGGGAAACCACTTTTCTTCTTCCATCTGTTAAAAGGGCATCTTATTGAGCTGACTTTTTTTGTGTGTGTGTGTGTGTACAGTGTAATTCCTCATGGTCTGCTATCCAATTTCTAATGTGGGTTAAATGGGCAAAGCATGTTCTCATTCTGTAATGTATCCTGGAGTGAATGTTACTCATGTGTTTATATGCAGCAAGGGTTGTAAATATCTATTGAGCTGTAGAATCTAAAACTTTTCTAAAATTTTTACCAAGATGGTTATAAAATGTCTATTGCTATTCCAGGTTGAAAATTAAAAGCTCTTCTTTGGTACTACAAAACCAGCCAGCACCATGAACTGGAAGATGGCATGGTGAGAGGGGAAAAGAACTAGCTCTGAAGTGGGCAGGGAAAGGGGAGGGAATTAATTAGGGAAAACCGTGGGGAAAGCCCACTCTATATATCTTACACCTTTCAAACTGACTGGCTATGAAGGAAGCAGCTGTCTTTTCAGCCCACCATATACAGGTATATCCAGCATGGATATATTATATAACACATGTTGACAACACCTGAATTTCCAAGGTCAGCCTCGCTAGAGCTGAAGCACCTTTGCAAGTTGACAGTGCTGCATCTTTACCATAAGCACCCTGCTGATGGGGATCTCTTCTCCTGTTTCACCCAAGATGCTGAATGCATCATCTGAAAACAGCTTAGGCTGGAAATTTCATGCCAAACCAAATTTTTTGATCCCTCAGCATAGTTCATTGCTGATGACCCACTGGGAAAGCACTTCAGGTCCATCATTAATAAGCTCTGTCTTAAAGGGTAATGAGAACTGGGTGCTTGAGGAGACAATAGCTCATCCATCATCAATCAAGATCTGAAGTTTTTATACAGATGATTTAAGAAGAGTTGGACTGTGCAAAATTGAAATGTCACATTTGTACTGGGAGATGGGGGGCGTTTGGTAATGAAAATGAGAGTTTTAACCTTCTCCATTTCAGCTCAATGACCATACTCAAAAGCTCATGCAAGTGGAATCTGTGTCCCAGCTAGAAGCCCCAGACAGCCTTCGATCTCAATTATACAATTTCAAGTACAGTTTATTTGGGTCATTAGCTGGAAGTCAGTTTCAAGGCTTGATGGTAACAGCAAGATATTCTTTATTTCTATCAAAAGCAATCAGCGTTATGTGCAGCCTGTGGATTTGTACTTCCAACTGCTCAATAACTAAGAACACTGGGTTGTAGAACCTGATCATAAATCTTCTAATCTTAGCTACCTGTTTTGCTGCTTAAATAAAAATGGATCATTTGATTACTTTTCACTGAGTTGGATGGGGTACCCTTTGCACCCCAGAGGTGTGTGAGGACAGGCTGACATGGTCCTTGCAAACATTTAGCTACTTCATTAGAGGACAACAGGCTCTGGGCCACTCTTTTTTAGCTATCTCCCCACAGGGAATATCTGTTTCATGAACAGCTTCAGCCACAGAAGACATTTGTACTTGGATTATTCCTCTCTCTGTGCATGCCTTGAATTCTTCCTTCTCGCAGCCTTATTTTAATAAGACTCCAAATCATTTGCCTGGTTAACTCTGTAAAAGGAAAAAAACCCTGCAAAATATCCTGCTCTTTGGGATGAACACCCCAGAGTTACAAGGTATGTTCCCTGATCCTGTTTTTTTTCTTTGGGAAGTGCCTGTATGTGTGTGCAGGTCGGTGTGAGGCTGCTGGACTCCATTTCACCCTGCACAAGATGTGTCACACACGTGGCCCCAAAGGGTTCTGTGCATGGACAAAGAGTAGCAACAGCTGCATCCAGTGAGCAACACAAACCCCCTGCAACCATCCAAAAGGAAAGAAAACACCTGGGTGTGAACTCAGGTTTGGATGTGCTTCTGCTCATCAGAAACAGCCCTGTTCTGAAGTGGCATTGTTTTTTTTATTCAATACACTCGGCTTGTGTTGGAAGAAATGGTCTCTGTCCCCAGTCCTGCTAGATTCACTGATCTTAGTGATTTCTCCCTTTAAGCCACCTTCCAGGGACCACAGCAGCTCCTGCCTACTTCGATCTTGATTCCCTCAAGTACCCAGACCCAGGTTTGTATTTAAATCATTCCCTTCCCCTCCACTCTAGAGGAGGCTTTCTGCTCTGCAATAATTACTCTGCTTTGACGAGGGAGATTCAAATCAAGGCTACTTTTGTTAACCACACCCCCGCCATCAGCGTTACACGTCCTTGGTGTTAAATAACCAGGCAGACACAACACTTCTGACCAGCCCCAGGTCTGCCATTTCCTTTGCAGATGCTAACTGCAGGAGCAGCACTAACCTGTTTACAGCTTTACCCACCTCATTCTTTTCCCATCATGAGCTTTTCAAAAGCTGTTTGACCCTGTTGACTTTGCAGGTGAGGAGCTTTCCTGTAATATATTGGCTCTGTTACAGGGATAATAATTTTCAGGATGAGATGCTAATTGCCTCACTTTGTCCAGTCAAATTTTGAACCTGGTGTTAGAAGCCAAGCGCCTTGAGTCACTGTTTACTCAATAAAATTAATGGGGTTGACAGGTAGATTAAGAGATATAAATCCTACAACTGCAACAAATCTAAGGGGCTTCCTGTGGGTTGCTCCAAGTCAGGGAAAGAGGCAGGACAAGCCTGAAGAAGTGATGACTGGGGAGGAGGGACCTCTAATTGCAGCCTTCCTTTGCCTAAAGGAAGACTATAGGGGAGCACAGGCTCTTCTCAGAAGTGCCCAAGGACAAGAGGCAACAGGCACCAGCTGCAAGGTGGGAAACAGTGATTAGAATTCAGAAAAGTCTTGTTCCCAGTTCAGTGTGGTTAAGCACAGGAGCAGACTAATCAGAGAATTGGTACCATCTCCTAATCTGGAGATTCTAATAAACAATAAACAACCTGATTCTTGTCTCAAGTTACCTTGTTCATAGCAGAAGATTGGACCAGATGACCTCCAGATTATTCCTTCCAACTCAAATTATTTTGTCCTTCTATAGTTATTAATCATCTGCTACCACAATACTCACAACATTCCATTAGCAATCCATTCTCTCAATCTGTCTGAAGGCATACTTCATTTTAAACTTTTACCTACTGGTAAGCATTTAGTGATACAAAACACCCCCCTGGAAGATGACATATATTTAAAAGTGCATGTATAAAGAAGTGCTCCAGTATCTGAAATACAGAACCTACATCACTGTCACTGTCCCCTATTTCATGCAAAGGGGACATGTGGACTAAGATGAATGACAAAACTGCTGCCCTTCAATCTTCTGATTTTTGGTCAGCAAAAAGAAAATGGCATTAATTTTAAGCCAAGGGAGTGAATCAGTGATGAGTTTCAAACTACTGTCTAGGGAGAGAGTGCCACATGGCTGGCTCACCCCAGAAGACACTCGTGCCCAGTCAGAGCAGCAGTATGCCAACAGCCAGGAGTGAGCACTTGTTTCATTCACAGCAGCCATGACTTGATCCTCAGCTATCCCAGCCCTCCCTGAAGGGGATACCTGTGTCCCAGTTATAGGAGCACACTCATGAAGAGGTGAGCTGGTTCTGCAGGGTACTGGTGTGTGCCTCTTCAGAGTCCTCTGAGGACACACCACTCCTGGGCAGTGCTTCCCTTCCAGCTGTTCCAAAAACCACAGCTCCGAGTATGGACTTCAGCCAGGACACCCAGCTGTGGATATCCGAGTATTCAAACATCATTAAAACCTTCTGAATCCAAACCAAATCATCATTCCTCTGCCCTGTTCACAAAAGGAGCAGAAGAGGCAATGATGTGTTGTGCACTGGGTGCACCAAAAGGACAAGGTCTCCTTGGTATCCCAGCAGGCTCCAGAAAGCCTGGAGGCTCTGACAGATACCCCAGTATTGGAATTTATTTCTGCTGTCTAGTTATCTTTAACAGTGAGCATCCTATAGGACATAATCTGGTGTAATGACCCAAAGCAGCTGTATCAGCGCTTGCCTTGCCTGTGTCTTTCACAACACAACCCTTGTTTTCTGCATCAGGCACCCTCCAAATTTGTTCAGTGAAGGCTGAACAGACCTCAGTGTCACTTTATGTGCCCCCTTGAAATGCTACCTATGCCCTATAGCATCACTGATCAGCTGACACATAACCAAACCACCTTTCCTGACTCACCACAGTTGTTTCACGTTCATTTTTCCTCATCATTTCTCCAGAGCTTTTGCTGCGATTGGAATGCTTCTCCAGGTGAGTGGCTCCTGCTCCTATGAGGGGCAGTGTGTTTACTTGCCAGCCCTATAACACCACTTACAGCCAGCAGACATTCCATTCCTGGTGCCTCCAGGGCATTTGCACAAACTCTTCAGTGAGCCCCCAGTCCAGGTGTCCAGGGGTAAGACTGCAGATGCATTCTTCAACCATGCTCCTTCACCTCTGAGTGCTCAGAGCTCTGCTCTAAGACACAGGAACCTAAACCTTCCTGTCCCTCTGCTTCAACAGGGACTCACCCAGCCTCCTTCCTTCCCTCATGCCAAGGACAGGTAGACAACATTCCAGAGAATCTGAAGAAATACGGGGAAGTAGTGGAGAGAGAGTCCTACCCCAGGACAGAAAAAGAGGAAACTGATGCTCGGGTTCATGTAATAGGTGTGAGGTCTATTGAGCCAAACAGAACCCATTAAGAAATCACCTCTTCACTGAAAACTATCTTACATTTCACATTATTTCTGTGGGCCAAATTTGAGAAATGGCACTGAGAGAACTTATTTTGATTTTTTTCTCCTGAAGTTGTCACAAAGTTCTCTCCTCACAGAATATTCATCTCATTTCTTCAGCCAGGATGAAGCTGCATTCTTTGACTGATTCATTTTTGTATTGCCAAGAAACAGACCCAAGCATTTAAAAGCCTCTCCTTGCCAGGACATTGCTATGTAATATTTTGATCAAATGATCACATAACATTTCATATATGCTGGTGGCAGCTCTCAGTCTGTCCCTTCCATCAGCTGAGGTGTGTAATTGTGAGACTGCCATGTCCCTTTTCTCCTGGCTTCAGCTCTTTCTATAGGAGTAAATGCTGCATGGCAGTTTGGCATTGCTGCTGCATCCAGGCTAGCTTTCCACATGGAAGTCAGGCAGCAGCAGGAACAGAAACCTCATCAGGGGCATCTGAAGGCAGCAGGGCTTCCCTGCAGCACCCCCAAGAGCTTCAGCTTTGGCATTATCTGTACTCTTCTGGCATTATCAACTCTTTTCATACAGCCCCTGACAAACCAAGCAGGCTGCTTTCTATCCCAAGCACATCTGGCACTCAGGCCTTAAACTTGGCAAACAGACTGATGGCCTTCTGTCTTGGAGTGCAAGTGCCTCAAGTACATCCTGATTGGCATCAACAGGCAGAAATTCCTTCTCTCTTTGAAAAAATAGTCAAGATCTGGATGTAGTGGTACTTTCCTCCATTTTTCTGAAAGGCTGTAAAAAATTACTGGCTCCATAGAGCCCTTCTCTTTCAAAACTGTCATAATGTGGGCTTGGAATAATTCTGGAAGGGTGCCCAGACCCACGTCCAGCTGCATCCTGAATTTCAGTACAAGTATTTGCATACAGGCTAGTAATTGGCATGCAGCTGGTTTTATGCCAGCTCCAGCAATTGCATAACCCAACTAATCTTTTCTCTGGGCTCGAAAGAAGAGTCTGTGTCTGCTGAGCTTAAAATTTCTGGATGGGATCTGTTCAAGTATGCTCTCACATTTCTATGCCATGCTGTTAACCTCTCCTGAGATACAGTGCTGACTCTTCAAAGAGGAATCTTAATTGAAATTTGTCTGAGGTAGGAGGTGCCTCTGCCTTTGCCTGGCTCTCCTATGCAGAACCTGGGCGAATGACATGAAAATCCTCCTCCTGCACAGAGGACTGTGGAGGGACTCTTCCTTAGCCCCTACAATGTGGAAGACCTTGGATTGCATTTGCCCTCACAGTGGTGTGGCTGAGGACAGCCAGATTACCAAAGTAAAGTGAGGGACATGCATGTTAATCATCACAGTCATCAGCAAGGCCTTCTTTGTAAGCTCATAGGTTTAAGAAGGTCTGAGCCTCTACTATCCCAACTCCTGTTTAACTGCCATAATGGCCAAGAGGTCTCTGTCAGTCCTGCTTCTTGCTTTTGAATGCACATTTCAATCAGGTTTGAGATCTGATGGGGTGTCAGAGAACCTGTCTATGCAGCTGAGCCACAGACCCTGTGGTAACACAGTAATGTTTTCCTGCTAACAGTTCTCCATCCCCTAAACTCACACACTTTCTGTCATGGTCATATTTGACCACACCTTTTTGACCTTATTATGGCTGTTTTCTGTGCATGTGATAAGGTAACAGCAAAACAGTGGAGCCCACTAAAATGTGGCTGCTATGTAAAACTAATCCAGAATTCAGGCTAATTTTCTTTAAACTTTGTGGTGGTTTTGCTTGGCCTGGTTTTTGGTAGCAGGGCAGCCACAGAGGTGAATTCTGTGAGAAGCTGCTGGGAGCTTCCACCATATCCAGCAGAGCCAATCCCTGATGGCTCTGAAGATGGACCTGCTGCTGGCCAAGGCTGGGCCAGTTAGAGAGCTTGGTGACCCCTCTGTGATAACTGATTTCAGAAGAAAATCAAAACAAAGTGGGACACAGTTTTTCTTCTATCCAGAGAAGAGGAGGAGGTGAGAACATGTGAGGGAAAACAACATAGCAACACCAGGGTCAGTGGAGAAGGAGGGGGAGTGCATTCACTGTTTTAAGACCACCATCACTCTCCTTAAGTGTTCCCTAGTTCTTCTGGTTGCTCTTAAATAGGAGCCCTTCTCATCCTCCACCAATCCTAATTTTAACAACATCTCACCCTCCATTCTGGCTTTTTAAAAACAACAGCAAAAAACTCTCTTCTTTCTTTCCTTCTGTCAATATTTTGATGGTTACAAGACGCCCCAGCAGAGGAATTGCAGTGAACCAAAACTGCTCTCAGTGATGCTGCAGTAGATCAGGAGAGATCAGGAGAGATGCTGTGACCTGTTGTGACATGGAAGTAAAACTGCAATGAGATCTATGTCTCCACTAACAGGACATACCCAGCTCTCAGTAGTGGCATTTTCTGACTCATTCCTGTTTTATATCCAGGAGTGTAGGTTGCCTTCCTATTCATATTTGATAGCAGAATATATATATTCTTCCTGGCAAAAGGGTCAGTTTGCTGCTTCCAGTGTTTTACTGCAGTTAAACCAGCCCAAACAGTCTCTCTCTGCAGGCAGCAAATGTGTGGTTTGTCCTTGTCTACATTCCTGCTAAACTGCAGCTGGCACTGATTGATGGTGTTTGTTTCAGTGAGATCATTTTTAATAATGTAGACAACAGGAGGGAAGATCAAGTGCCCTGACCCACCAATTCTGCTGTACTAACTGCTATCCTTAGCAATAAGAACAAGTCTTGGTAATTTTTTTGCTGAAGGCCTTCCCAGAGAGCTCTACACAAAGGAGGGGGAGCAGTCGAACAGCCCATGGGGTGTGAGCAGAGCTGCTGAGGGACAAGCAAAGGAGTTCCTCTCCCAGCCTCAGGGCTCAGCTAAGTCAGATTCAAGCCTGAATCTCTTCCCCTGTGCTGCCCAAGGTCACCTTTGTGGCTTCTCTTACCATAGCCTTTAGAAGATCACAAATTATAAACAATTAAGTGATTCTATGGAGTCCATGGAGCACCATACCCAGAACTTAAAAAATATTGGTAAAGGGATAGGATTATGCATTCAATCCAGTATAGGGAGGGATGGTGTTCTTTGAATTATTGTAACTTTATTTGTCTTTAAAAATCTGTCTTTTGAGCTTCAGGAGTCCTTGTTCAAATTGCATAGGCAGCGTAAGGCTGCAGAAGTTATAAACCTTGCTACGCCTGGTCTTCAAAGGCTACAAAACATCTGTTGGCTGGCAAGAGCAATTAATTAGCAAAATTGAAAAGATGGCTCCTTTTTACAAAAGCTTGGATGAAGCAGGGGAGGGGGAGGTGACTCCAGGAAAGTGAAGCCTAGTGAAGGCCTGTAAGCTATGTGCCTCTGGGCAAATTCCCAAGGCTGAAATCTCAAGGAATTTAATGCTTCTTAATTCCACAGGATCTTTAATTACAGCCAAGAGAAGGCAATGAGATGTGATGTCAATGTTTAAATGAAAATAAAGATAATAAAAAGCCTGTCAAATTTACCAGCCAGTCTCCCAGGCACAGTCCCACACACGCTGAACACCTGGGTGGGTGCTCAGAGAAAAAAAACCAATTCCATGAACACTGTGACAGGGGAGGAAAATAAAAAGGCTCCCAAATCACCCTCCCCACACCTTCTTAGAGGCTGTCTCCTCATTTTGTCTGAGTGATCTCTGGAAATGACCCTGCTGGTACCTGTCCTTTTTGGGAAGAGCTCATACTCTCACATGAATTGGACCAACATCCACTTAAAAACCATCCTAGTAATTATGGACTTAATTACAGGTTTGGGTGTTTGTAAGACACTTTCTTTTGGAAAGCAAAGCTAACCCTTCTAACCCTTCTAGCTTAATACCCCTCAGCTGTTCAGCAAAGCTCCCACTGGGCCACTGCACAGGCTGCATGTGTGTTGCCAACTCCAGTCTGCAGGCTATAGATATTTGGTTATTTTTCACCCAAAAGCTGCTAGGTACTTCCCAGGGGATCTTAGGATTGCTGAGGAATTTTTGCAAACAACAAGCAATATTCTTCCTTATCTTAGGTTGCAATACAGGATGTGACCAAAAGTTTGTATTCTATCATCAGCTGTTGAAACCAGGTGGGGCAGTGTTCTTTATCTTTTCCACAACCCCTCCTTCCTCCAGGGAGATATCTCCTGTTAATGGGCCATTGAGTGCCACTGCATGACTGATAAAATTCCATCATCCCATTGGGTCCCAGTGCCTGACTGATAAAATTCCATCATCCCATCGGGTCCCACTGCATGACTGATAAAATTCCATCATCCCATCAGGTCCCAGTGCATGACTGATAAAATTCCATCATCCCATTGGGAGATGCTCCACCCAGGGGGAGGAGCCAAGCCTTTCCTACCTAGATAAAATCTGAGATTTGGAACACCAAGACAGACTTTTTCCACTGGATCCCAGAGGAAAACCAGACCCTTCTACATCATCACTGAACCTTTGGAGGAAAACTGCACCTTCTGCAGGAGCACTGCTCCAACAGAACCACAGCTGTCACTGCAGGAGGATGCAGCCACCATTTAATGGGACTGCACCAACACCCTGACTGACTGATGGGGTGTCAGGTTGGATTCTGACTCTGTCAGTGTTTTGGGTTTGTTTTCTGTAATACTGTATTTCTACTTTAATTTTTCCTAGTAAAGAACTGTTATTCCTATTCCCATATATTTGCCTGAGAGCCCTGTAATTTCAAAATTATAATAATTTGGAGGGAGGGGGTTTACATTTTCCATTTCAGGAGAGGCTGCCTTTCTTAGCAGACGCCTGTCTTTCAAACCAAGACACTCCTCTGTTCAGTTTGAACCTGAACTTTAAGTTAGGCCTAACTTTGTCACAGAGATGATAGCTGGTCAAGCAGAGGAAAGCAAGTACTAAGACACCAGCTGCTTCTCCCCAGCACAGCAGTGCCAGCAGGCCACAGGGAGCACACCCTCACTGTAAATTAAAATTAAACCTGCCAGATGCATATTAGGGATTTAGGGGCATCTAAAGAAATCTCTGTTAAGGAAAAAGCCACATAAAGATACTCACTGCAGTCTTTTAAAATAAGACAGAAGAATAATATGGCCGCACATCAAATACACAGAACAACCTTAAGATAATAAATAACCACCTATAAGTAAAAAATTAAGGATTTTTTTCTTCAGTGATTTTGATTTCTTTTCAGAAATAATTAACCATTCCTACCATATGAAATGTTTCTGCCAGACAAGAATAAACAGAAGACTAAACATGTCTCAAGGCTGAAAAAAAAAAAAAAATCAGATCTGTGCAGTCATGGGGTTCCTGTACATTTTCCCTTTAAACCCATAACTCAGTTTTATATTTACTTTGTTAATTAAAACTGAGATTTATTAAATTTGTATCTTAAAAATCCAATAAAGAAGAAGCCACCATAGGCAAAAGCATTTCCCTTGGTACAGCTGTTAAAGTGGGCTATCAATCAGCCATGAACACAGATACACAACCGACTGTGCCTATCAGAAAATTATAAACCCACATCCCACTGATGGAGGGAAGTTTTGATTATCAGCAGCACGTGCCATTATGCCACAAAATACAGAACTGGGTTCCATACAGGCAACTTCTTGATGATTTTTTTCCCTCTGAGGTATATTATGCTTTATTATTATAATCATTATTATTATTATTACTATTATTTTTATTATTATTATTATTCCTCCAGTAATACCTAGCTCAGAAATTAATTCAATGCAAGTATCCTGGATGCAGAGAAGCTGGAGAGCAGATAGGGCTCTATAAATAAGGGATACCAAAAACATGCTGTTCTGTCCCTCAGAATTTTTTCCAATAACTTTGAACTGTTCATTAAATAACCAATATTCTTTGCCTGAGCAAGCAAGACACTGAACTAAAAAGCAGACCTGCCCTGAGAGCTTTCATGTGCTTCCCCTGGCTGAAGGTTATGCCAAACTTTACTCAGGGTGAATTCATTGCCTGGCTCTTGTGTCAGACAGCAGAAACTGGCCTGGATGTTAACATGAACTTCTTCTGTGCTTCTCTCTCACTGCTTGAAAAAAATACATATTAAAGAGAGAAGGGACTTTTATTTAACTTTTCACTTGGCTCTGGATTTGCAGAAAGATGTACTGACTTGAGAAGTTCCTGTTTGTTTGTTGATACATTGTATAATTAACCTTGTGCTTTGGACTGATGAATTGCTAGAAAAACTTGTGTATGTGTCAGCATCCTTCTAAATAAAACACATCCAGTCTTACATGGCACTGCACTAACAGCTGTAACAACCAAAGCCTGGCCTAATTATACAAATTATTACAGTCAATATTTTGGCCTGAGTGTGGCTTTTGGTGGTGCCAAACAATTGTAGTATGTAAGGGGTGAAACTTGTAATGAAAAATTAACTGTAGGCTTTGAGTTTCTTCACTCTCCATGCAAGTGAGATTTATTTGTCAAAGACTACAAACATGTTTTACTGTTGCTGTCAACGGTTTTCATGTGTTTGCTGTGATTGTTTGCACATGTGAATTCCTTGTGTATCACCAGAAAAATCCATGTGGATGACCTGAAATGTCTCTCACTGCCTACTATGGCCTATGAGTGTTTCTGCCAAGGACCAGAAATGAATGCCATGAGCAGCACAAGCAGCCACCCTGCCATTCAAACAGCAACTGGATTTTACTCCACTGCAATGGTTTTATCAGCACCTGCTGCAGAAATACCTATTGTGTTAATTTGACTGAATTGCTCTTTAAAATATTTTCATTTGAAACAAATAAAAAACCATCCTGTGTGACTTGAAAATATTCCTGTCACTACTGAGCTTTTTATTTGCAGAATATCAGTGCTCATGTATATTATTAACATATTGCTTCCTAGTACAAAATGGAGTGACCCATTTAAAGGCCAATCAAATGCTCAAAAAGGCAAATAAAAATACAAGAGGCTCGTGTGGATTTTAAATTAATCAAGGCCTTTAGGAAAATTAATTAATACCCAAATAACTGTCATTCCTGAACTGTTTCTTGGCCAAGATAACTTCGTTTTCAGCTCCCAGCCTGGCAATTAGGAACTGGAAAAGTACTTGATTGATACAATAACAGTACTTAAATTAATGAAGCAGATAATGCCTATAATCAATGAGAAAAACCTAGAAAGGGTCTAGGTGGCATGTTATTATGTCACAAAAGAGTTGGATTCTTTGGATTTCAGTTTGTTTCAGTTTACTAAATGTGGCTCCTTTTATTGGGATTTCATCTCTTTATACACACAGCAGTCAAAATTCCAGATGATCAATCCCAGAGAGTCTGCAAGTTTATGGGACAGAAAACTTACAGGAAATTCCAGCTGCCTCTCTCTAAAAGTCCTTGCTGCCTGTTCAGTGGCCATCAGTTGGCAAACCAGAATTTCAGAACCACTGAGATCTGGGGCAGGTGGAGAATTGCACTGGTGGGTTTAAAAGTCAAAATGAGGCCACTGGAAAGTGTCCCCTCTTCTCAGTGAATCCAAGTTCTCTTTTCTGACCACATCCCTATGGAAGCATGCATTTTTTTTTTTTTCATTTCTGACAGATTTTAAGCCACACCTGCTGACTGCTACCCTGGTGCTTCCTCTCAGGGTGGGAGCTTTCACTCTTTGCGAGTGATGAGGCCAATTGCAGGGATTTCTGCAATCGGCCTCTAGCCAGCTTCCCACAGAGAAAGCCAGAGTGACTGCAAGATATTTCATCATACCCTGACACTCCATATTTCTCCATCACTGACAGGACCATCATCCTTCAAAAGTCCATTTCCAACTCAGCTGTCGGAGAAGAATGAAAAATCATTCCTCTAAAAAGTCTAAGCAAGGGAAAAAGAAAAAAGATAAATAGATTCGACCTAATTTAAAAGTTGTTGGGAATGGAAAATGACATCAGAAGACACAAGCACTAGTTTATTTAAGACAACAGCCTCTGGCATGAGCTTAAATGCCCATTTTTGGTTAAGGCAGGCAAGTGGTCTTTTCCAAAGCTTTGCTTCTCTAGAGGATTCATATTGTAGAGATACTCTCGGTACAGATATGATGTCCTTTGCTCTAGCACCTGTCACATACCCCCTTTCTTGTCTTGCCAAGCTCTCAGGGGCCATGCCTGCTCTCTGGAATAGCAAACAGAAGGCATCTGTCAGAGTGCCAGAGGTTGTCATTAAAAACAAATAGAGAAATAACAACAAAATAAAGAAGCCTCTGCCAAAACCTCTCCAGTTTAAGATGTTACTGTTGCTGTAACAAAAGGACTGGATGAAATGCACTTACACATGCCAGTGTTGCTACCTTCATAAATTGCTGGATCAGTTCCTGGCTGTATGAACAATTCTGTGCTCTGCTTTATCCCAAGAGTAAATACCACTGCTCAAAAACCCCCCACAACCCAAAACATCATAAGCTCTGATAAAAGTCCAAAGGATGCAAGCCCATGCCTTCCATCAAATATGTAAATCAAATATGACACCTTGAAACCCTTTCAAATCAATTGTTACCATTTTTTTTTGTTTATTTATATCAACAAGAAGAAAGAGCAACTCATATCTACCAATACAGAAAGAGGGAGAGGAGAGGGCAGTTGTGCAGGGAACTCAGAGTTCTGCAATACTCTGCATTTATGTATTACAGAGAGGGAGAACTCACAGGATGCAGTTCCAGAATGAAGTTCACATTGATTCCTACTTCCTACACACTCCTGGATCAAATACCATACCCATTATTTATGACTGGAGGTTTTTAGGTAATAAAAACCCCATAAAACAACCCATTTTTTCCTTCTCCCTTGTATATACATACACTCATTTTGAAAAATGAGTGTGTTCTTGCTTCAGCCCAGGGTGATCTGCAATCCATCTCATTACCACCCAAGACAGCACTTTTAAAACAAGAAAGCTACAACTATAGTATGTGACACTTCAAGGCTTTTTGCTGAATACTGGTTTTGGCACACTCGTGAGATTTCTAGGCCAGAAACCAAAATTAGAAGCAATCTGCCACGACATTTCTGGTGCAAAGGCCACAGAGAAAAGGCATTTGGTCATAAGAACCAATCCAAGGCAATTTCTAGTACCACCAGCTCTCTCGGCATTCTTTTCACTGCTCAGTACACAATGATGAACAATTAAAAAAAGATCATGAGAAAATACTCAAAATCTACAAAAAGTAGCTTCCACACAGAATTCCCCTTCTCCCTCTTAAAATTCTGATTTAATTTTATACTCCAAAGCAATTAAAACAGCCCCCTGAAATGTCAGCAGTGCCATGAATTTGGAGGGGGGGTCTTTAGCCAGGAGCTCATCTCATCAAAGCAAGGCTCTTGGGAAGTTTCCCCAGCAGCTGAGGTACAGCTGATTTTCCTGATGTTATCACTGACTGAAGGAAATAAAGCTGATTGTTACTTGCATCATTCAATTTCTTGACAAATCACAGGCGTAAGTAGTCATGGATTGCACACTGATTTTAGCCTTTCTTTAGGACTATGTGAAAGAGGTGGCAACACAAGAAATGAGTAACTTACTCCAGAGCTCAGAAAGAGGTAAAACAGCTGATGCATTCAAGGAACCAGATGTTCTTGTGAATACTTGCAAAACTGAGTTGAAGCCATCTGGTCTCAATGCTTTGCCACTTGGAAGATGTGATACTGCATTCTCAATTTCCTCTGTTGATATTGCTGATTCTAATTGAGGTTTATTTTCTCCTGAGGGTCATGGTGGTTTTAAGTTTCTCCCAGAAATTACACCCGGATTCAAAAAGTGACACTTTCCAATGTGAAAGGAAGTTCAAATAAGAAAGAACCAAGTCACTTATTCATTGCCCATGTACCCCAAGCATTGGAAAGGGATCATTAGGTATCAGTAACAGACTGACTTCTTCCCCAAACCTCAGTCCTCCTTTGCACTTCAGTTACAGGTGACACTTTGTGGTCTTGACACCATGATGCTGGGGAGCAATGAAAGCACTTTGGCTTGCAAAGCCCAGAGAGTTATTTTAAGCCCCTCTGCTCAGTGTTTAGGGCACCCTTGGACACTTGTGCCTGCCAGGGCTGTCCCATGGAGGTTGTTATCTCACACCAGATGCCTGTTTCACAGGGATTTCTCAGGTGGTGCAACACTCGCAGGGCAGCCCTGCCCTTCCCCTTTGCATGAGCTTGCCAAGGGTTATCACTAAGTAATAGGGTTGTGGAGACAGCTCTGGTGGCTCACTAGGTTTGGCTACACCTGGCCCACTGGAGGTTAGCAGCTTAAATCTTTGAAAACTTCTTTGAAAGCAGAAGCACCCGAGCGCCCTTGTTTTATCAGTGCTGAGGCATTAGCAATACACTCCAGCTCCATGCTTCTTTACAGCATTTGCAAATCCTGCCCTACAGCTTCAGCTCTGCCCTTCAGGCATGTTATTTCTGCTTCCAATGTATTTGCCCTCTCTGCCTCACCACTCAGGAGAAAGATGCTCCATCAGGATAAATGCCAACTACCCTTTTGGGATATTTGCAGCAAAGCTGCCTTTGTGCTGGATGGTCCCTGCACTCCTTCTGACTTGGGTTTTCCTGGGATATTTTTTCTCTTATTTTATATTTGCATATATCTATGTACACAAACAATGGGATGGGAATGCTGGAGCAGGTGTCTCAAAGCTTTATTCCATCACAATCATCAGCCTCATTTTACAGAGCCAAGCAAGGGAGATGGAACAGCTTCAGCTGCTGGCACAGCAGACAAAGTTCTCTTTGTAACAAAGTCTTTTAACAACTTTCTAGCCAATAGCATCATATTAAAAGCTGACAAGTGTTTGCTCAGGCCAATTAATAAAGTCACATGTACATCTTGCTTTGAACAATGCTTGTTTTAATAGCTTAAAACAACAGATAAAACTTCTTTATTAAGATTACATATTTTTACTATCTTGCTTAACACATTTTCCTTAGGCCTGTCTTTACACAGCTCACAGCCCTATTGTTTCTTATTCTTTGCATCTTCAGCATTCTTCCATCCTGAGATTTGCTTTCATAGAGCTTTCTCAGAGTTTTATACCTTTTCTATAGGATCCCCTAATGCCACACCTGGGTACATAGGCAGAGTGAACACATGGTCTATTTTCAATACAATCTGCTTGGAACAGAGCTTTTGATTTCTGGGTCTTGGGAGTTTATTTTAAAAATCAAATGGGCCACATAAAGGAAATGTCAACTTAATGGTTCATGAAAGCACTTTCCTGGAGAACAAACATTAAGTGTTCAGCATAACTGAACATGAAATTTTCTGCTCTGGAACAGGCTATGTATGCAAGTTTGCACAGAAAGGCCATCTAGAAGATGGAGCTGGCATAACACTGACACCTGCAAAACAATCTGAACAGTCCCTTTCCAATTGCTTCCTCTGGGCAAATTCAGGTAAATCAGGACAAAGAATTTTTGAGACTTCTGAAGCCTGCAGCATTATTATTGGAAAAATGTTCCTATCAAAATTTTTCTGTGCCCAGTTTATTCTGTTACTTCTAGTAATAGCTCATTCCCCATATCTGGGCTTTGTCTTTCAGAATTAAAGCAAAGAAAGAAGTTAGGCTTTTGTTGCTGCAGCATTCCCAGCCCTCCTCCACAGTATTCCATGCAAAATTGAAGACCTTCCAAATCTGGATTCTTTCTTACTTGGAGAAATCCTACCAAGAAGAAGCAGTTACTCCTATTCCCTGCTGCCTCCTCATTTCTGTAATGGCAGGTTGCTTGCTTTGTATTCCCTTATAATAAAGCAGAAGAAACCTCACAGCATGTGAGTGTGCCCATGTACTGGGAACATGCTTCTGTTCCCATGTGAGTGCATATTGTTTCAGGAGAGCTTTGATGACATGGTGTCAGAAATAAACCAGCAGAGAGATTGCTCCTGTCAAGTAATCACAAACACCTAATTTCAGTGCTGCAGGATGTTTCAGCTCTAACAGGGACCAAGCAGAAAGAAAGTTGTACCCATCCCTGCCAAGTTCAGGAAGAACAAGGTGAAATCTGAGGTGAACTGAGGCCGCTGGTGTTGGAGACTGAAATCTTATAATTTATGGGTTAAACATCTTCATGAAGGACTTATGCCTGTTATAGCAAAACTGTATAAAAGCTGCAGAGAAAACCACCAAAACTCTGAATGGGTTCCTGGACTGCATGTTGATAAGATAAAGTGCCTCAGGTCTGGGCTGGGGAGAGAATACATCACAGAGGGATCAAGCTTAGCACCTTTGGGGTGGAGACCACAGCTCTGGGGTTATCAGCTTGCACAGACCCTTGCACCTAAGGCTGGGGGGAGAGAGGTTTTGGGCGTGTGGTGAAAAAGCCTCTGGTCAGAGGCAGGGAATGCCCATCCTGTGCTGTGCAGAGGTCAGCTGTGGGGTCCCTTCACCCCAGGAGCAGCTGCATCCACATGAAGGACAGCAGAGGGGTGTCATGGCCCATCAAAGGCCCCCCAAAGGGGTCCCCAAATCCTGCACATGCTGCAACAGAGTCCTCCAAAGGCAGTGTCAAAATTGCCCTTCCCAGGGAACACATGTGGGTGCTCCCACCTGGCCCAAACGTGTATTAATCCATTGGATTCTATCATTTTTGGTGGCAAGGCTGCAGGGGACCCTCACCACCAAGAAGACCAGATGGAGGGGAGCAACAAAATGTCATTGAGACCCTTGGAAGGGTAATAGGTTTTTACTTAGCACTGTCACTCTCTCCATGTCTGTGCCACCCACGCACACCTCTTTCTTTTTCTTTCCTTTTCCTTCCTTCCTTCCTTCCTCCCTCCCTCCCTCTCTCACCTCTTCTACTGTTAAATAAAATATATCAAATTTTTAGGCACCAGCATCTAACCTCGTTTGGTTTTCATCATGTTTTTTGGGTGTATTTCAAACCTTTCTGGGCTTGATCCATTTTATTCACAGAGGCTTAGTTTCCTCTGATCTTCTGTGTTAATTTGGATTGTAACAGCTGTGCACAGTGACAGAGTTTTGGCCTCTTGAGAGTCAAAAAAACTGATGAGCATCCCTTGAGAATATCTTATGCTCAACTGCAGCTTCCTTGGGAAAGTGGGTTGGGGAAGTTGTGATAAAAGTCAAGGGCCTGGCATTAAGAAAATATTTTTCTTGAGTTCCTGTGGAATTTAGCAGAATTCTGCTAAATCATTGGGAGATGCAGGCTTGGAGCTAATGGTCTGCCCAGACTCCAGGGCTGCAAACCCCAGTGCAAGGGGAGGTTTAACCATCGTGTTCTCACTTCTCACAGCAGAAGAAGCACGTTCCTCATTAACTTTTTCAATGTGACATCACAGAAAACTCAAATCTAACAAATCACTCCAATGACAAGCCACCTTGAGATGACTAATTCCTGAAAGCAATTATAGCACTGGGAAGAGAAAAAAAAAAATGTGATGCAGGAAACTTCAAACTCTCTTAGAAGAGAATATCTCTCCTAAACCAAAAAATGAAGGCAGATAAAACAGCATTTCCAGGACGGCCACACCAGCAAGAAAAACGAGTATTTGTTAGTTTTACTATCACTACTGCAGTGTCACTACCTAGGGCTCACCTATTTTAAAAACAATAGGAGATACTGGTTTTTGGCTAAAGCCCCAGCAAACTTCACTGGTGCAGTATGAGGAGCACAGGCTCAAAGGAACAGGAGATTTTATCATTATTATGTATTTACCAGCTCTTCTGACAAATCCTGCTGCATCCAGAGAGTGCCAAAATAGCTATGCTTGTTCTGCTGGCCCAACACTGTTTTCTGCACTGACTGGTTTGGCCAATGAAATATCTCCACCACCCAGGACTGAATTGCTGCAGGAGAGAGATAAATTTGTATGTGATATTTTGATTTGGGATTAAATCATTAGTATTATCTGGTCTAGTTTCCTGAACCAGTAAGTGAAGACATGTTGTTGTAGATGAGAAAATAATCCAGCTGTAGAGCTGCCACAGAGAGAAAACATGGGAAATGGTTTCATAACCATGTTAGGTGAAGCCTCCAAGTCCTGTTTTCAGGAGATTGGTAATTCTGAAGTCTGACTTCATTGTCTTTTAAGCTGAAAGTAAAAAATTTAAACTCCTCTGGCAAAAAAAAAAAAAAAAAAAAAAAAATCCCTGTTTCAGATCACTTGAAGCATTTCATTTCAGCAAATGTAAATATTTCCTTTTGATTTGCCCTGAGAAAAATTTAATATATATTACAAAGGAAAATATTCAAAGCAAAACGTATTTTTTAAATAAAAAGCTGAGCTACTGCATCAGCAGAACTTGTCCTGGGAGGGTTAGGAAATCCCCAAAGTAACTTCTGCTCAAACAGCCTCCCCTGCAAAATCATTCCAGTTCTGAGAGAAGCACATATTGCAACTGAACATGATTCACTTGCCAGGGTCCCACTTAGACAGTCTCATGGCCCAAAAAAAGCCCATAGGACAAGCCCTGAAATGAGCTCTCCTTCCACCAATTAGGCTCAAAACACTCTCTAGGGCATAATGAAGAACAGAAGAGCGTGTTCCCAGCTGGGAGTGAGAAAGAGGGATAACTGCTAAAACAGGAGCATTACTGCAAAGGGAATATTTAGTATATTACTTAATTAGAAGGGAATTTTCTGCTCTTTCTTGCTAGTTTACAGTACTCAAGATGTCTGGCAGAAAATGGAGTGCATGAAAACAGAAACAAACAGGTTTAACATTTTCATCATGCTCACAACTAACTCTAATTAAGATCTTGTCTCAAAAGGTGCAGAATCTAAAAAGAAAGTGTGCATTATATTGGGAAACTAAAAATATGCTTCCCCAGGCAATAGTAAGGTTGTCCTGTCAGAAAACTCCCTCCTGCCTTGAAATCTTGACAGGAGAATATGATGATGACGAGATATTAGCAGTAGCACAAAACTAGCAGAGAGGACTGAAATAAGACACACCATGAGAGAGAGTGAACTGCATTTTCTTGTTATCATTTTGATTAGAAATGCATAAAAAGCCAAGAAATGTTCTCCTCATTACCTTTTCACAAGCAAGGTCGTGAAAGGGCTTCCTGATGTCTTTAAGACAAAGGATGACAGCACTGTGTGATAAATACTTATTTTCATTATATTTGCCTGGAACTTTCAAATCTTTAGGAAGTTTAGCATTCACTCTGAGTGAATTCCAAGCCACTTGTTAAAGATAATACACAAAAATTTTACACAGCAAGCTTTCAAGTTTTTAAGGAGACAAACAAAATAGCTGTCAGGGAAGCTAAGAAAAGTTCCTAATGTGATGATGCCTTTTTGGCCCTGATAACTTAGAGAGTAGTTTGTTCTCACTGTCACTGAATTCACCTCCGTTTTACTAAAAGAAAAACATCTGGAGCCACCTGAGACACTTGGTGGTACCTCCTGCTCTCTGCCTGGGCAACTGCAACACTTGTGCCAGAGCAGGGTAATGGGCAACAGGCTCTCTGGTGGATGTGGAATGGATAAGCATTTACACAGAAAAGCAGAAAACTTTCAAGGTTCCAAGCAACTCCTGTCTCCTTCCCAGTGTAAAACAAATGCCTCACAGAGAAAATGCTACGGGCAGTGCTGCACTGCAACACTAACTGAATGGGAGCCAGGCACTTGTGGAAGGTGTCCAATGTATGTGTTAAGTAGCAGAAATGTCTGGCTGGGACATGCCAGGGGCCTGGCAGTCCAGCCCATATGGCAAAGGGGCTGGTCCTTGGGGAGAGGAGGTAGCCTGGCTTCTCTTTCAGCATCCCCCTCTATCCACAGATGTTGCTTTGGGGATGTCAGGTCCCTTTCCAGCCATTTATGAACCTGTCCTCCACTGAGCTTGGCCAAACCCTTTAGAGCCTGCTGGCAGTACCTGTCTTTCCAGACTCACAAGGCAGTGAGTCCCAGGTGTTCACCACCTCCTGTGCAAAGAAATCCTTTCTTTTATCTCTTAGAAATCAATCTTGTACTTATTTCACTGAGTGCCCCTTGCTCTAGCCTTGCAGCATTTAGTGATCAGTAATTCTAAATTCGACTCATCCATCGCCTTGCTGATTTTTCAAATGATAATCACACACCCTTCAACTCTCCAAAGTGAAATCTCAGACTCTTTAGACACTCCTTCTAAAGCAGCAACTCCATGTACCTGGATCATTTGCCTTTCTCAGTACCTGCTGTAATTCTACAAGAGCCTTCTTTGGATGTAAGATCAGTACCATGGGTTTGTGTTCTTAATTATAGCTCTAAATGATCCAGCTGAACTAACTTGCCATTGAAAAAGCACTGCACAAAGTGTATCGTGGAGCATCTCTCAAAGGGAAATAGATAACATGTTTCCTGCACTCCTGGTCTTCATCTACTAAAGCCAAACCATCTCTGATCTTTACTTGATAACGAGAATCCCATTTCCCAAGTTAAAACCCCATTTTTCCCAGAAGTCCTATGGTTTACTGACTCCTGGGTCTCTTGTGGGCTTTTTTAAATGTACTTTTACCACACAGGTCATGATGCAGTAACTTTGGACACCGTGATACAACAGGAGTGGAGAGCTAGAATCTGAGAGCAGAATTTGTTGGTGGCTGCAGCAAGATCTGGGACCCATAAGACCCAGGTGTAATTTTCTTGCTATGCCCCAAAATTTTCTGCTCCCTTGGGCAGGTTATCCCTATCCTGGCCTCCACTGGCACTGCAGACACAGCAGCAAGTGTCTGACTCCTGAGGGTGCTGCACAGCTACAGACACTGACAGTGTGAGTGTCAAAACCAGCAGATAGAAAAATAACAACTGCTTCATCAGGCAAGCCTTGAAGGCTCCCATCTTAAACCCTTTGTCAAAGGGTCCCTGGGGCCAGGAGAACAAAGAACATCATCTTAACCTCAAATCATAAGGTTCATCCTTTGCATTCTGGCTAGGGGAAAGGCTGCCCTGCAGGAAGAAGAAAAATGCTTCACCCTGTGTGCAGTGATGGTGGAGGGGAAACAAAGAACACCCCCTGTTCTTGGAGGAGCACCCAGGAATTATTTGTTGCTCCCATTCTGAACAAAAGCCACCCTCTGTTCTTGAAGGAGCACGTGGAGATGAGTGAGGAGCACCCAGGAATTATTTGCTGTTCCCATTCTGGATGTGCACGTCACAGCAGCTCTGGGGAGGATCTTTCATCTTCCTGCTGTCTGCTCTGCCCAGGGACAGAGATCCTCAAGACCTTGGTCCTCCCACCACTGCAGCAGAGGTTCTGCTCTAAAACAGAATTATTAAGTGCTCTGATTAACTTGCAAGTCTGTTCATTGGCTTAACAACTAATATGCACCTTGGCTCCTCGCCCCAGGAGGGATCTTGCTGTCTTCAGTTCCCTAAGAAATTGGTTTATTCATACCCACATTGTCCTGTGGAAGGTAGATGTGATTGCTTTTAATAGAACATTAATGTTTTGAAGTTTTGATTACCATTATGGGAAAAATCACTGAGGTTTTTTGCTGGTTTTTTTTGATATGTTGATTACTCATCTGTGTGCACAGCCTATGAAGAGTGTAACAGCAAGATATTTTCAAAAATAAATATGTATTTCTTATTGGTAAAGAGTTTATCAGACCTTAAAAATCAAAGCAGAAAGAGCAGTCACTATTTTTCAAAAAAAATTAAAAAAAAAATAAAAAAAAGTTACCACAAAGTAGCAGACACAGCTCTTTCCCAATACCAAAAATGAGAAATAATGCACTTCTTGCACTTTCAGTTAACAAGCAATGTCCCCTGTAGCTTCCTCCACCAAACAGACACTCAGTATTGCACAGTCTTTCTCAAAAGCTGATTTCCACCTCAAAGCAGGCTGCAATCTACTATATGCATAAACATTTGGTTTCTGAAGACTTTTGTACAAGATGTGGAGAAATGCAGGAGTATTTACTGGAGCAAGAGGTAATGGAATAAAAATACACAAGAAAATATTCTGTTTATAAAGTTGGGTTTAAATTAGAGCTGCTATGTTTATAGCATTCCCTATTCTTTTCTTCATTTAACAAGGTTTTTTCCCTTGAAGCTTTTGAGCTCTTTTATTTAAAAAGAAACAAAAAAAAGGATTTATGACTCTGATATTCCCACTTCAATGATTCAGTCCAAAAAATAAAGAAACTTCCCTTGTGAATTTCAAAAAATTTTCTTCTTAAATTGAAGACAATATTCTGTAGCTATCCTAGGGGCTAGAGTTTAAAATTGATGCTTTTGTCTATTTTTCTCCAGTTCTCGCAGAAGAAATGAACCAACACCCTTAACAGTGTAAATCTAAAATGTTTTTATTAGTATTATTTTCATGCCTGCCAAAGAAGAAAGAAACAAAAAGTCCTATATTGGTGTAACCTTCAAATAAAAACTGCTAAACATGCCATCAGTGAGCTAGACCAGAATTTGGAAGTGCAGGAACGACTTTTAGACAGGTAGGAAAATTGCATTTGACTAACAAATAGAAATTGTTCATACAACACCTGTATTCTAAATAACATTATTGACTTGCCAACCTGTAATTAAATCCTATTGTTTTGAATGTTTTAACTCTGCTGCTGTACACACAAAATCCTCTGCTGCTTTATCAGAAAACCAAGAATAAACACAAACAGAAAATTGAAAAAACTCCTCAAAACTAAAGGAAAGAAAAGCTATACAGACTTGGAAAAGGGTGTAGGGTGGATTTTTGCCCTTGAAAGGGAAAAGCCTCTAGAGTGAAGGCTGGCCATCACCTGAACATATTTCAACACCAGGCAAGGCAGCAAGTGCTGAAGGCTCCAGAAAAATTCTTTGATCCATGAAAGGCAGCTCTTCAGAATGGCTCTCCTGCACCATCCCACCCAGCACACACCTACACTAGCAGTGAAAAAAACATCACCAGCACCTGCCTAGAAACATTGGTCACCCTGCTTCCCAAATGCAGGGACACCATGCCACAGACATTGAAATTATTGGTCCAAGGATGAAAAAAAATAATAATTAAAAAAACAAACAAAAAAAGAGTAATTGTGTTTTACACGAATAAACCATTTTAGATGGCAGTTTCAGCACACAGAAACACTCAAGGCAGCAAACTCTAACTATTGCAGATCTGCATCACTACCTGCCAGTTTCATTGCCCAGTAGCTCCCTGATTGTTTCCTTTAACAAATAACACTTCATACACAAGATTAAACATTGGGAAAAATCCACAGCTCTTGGAATGGGTTGGGTTTTTTTTCCTCAAACTGTTCTGACCCTTCCAAATAAAAGCTGTCCACCTCTCGTTCCCACCTGCTCAGAACAGCACCCTGTGTTTAACCTCTGTCCATGCTGTGGTGGGTTTGGAGCAGAACCCAATATTTTGGGCCATGCAACTGAACTGGGGAGTCAGAGATTTTCATGGGCACAGACTCTGTGCAACAGAAACACAGAGACCTACAGTGTCTGTGTGCAGCACAGGATGTGTCACAGAAAGTGACCAAAGGACAGGCTTCAGGAGGTGACAGTTCAATGTCAGCAGGACAAAGGGACACAGCACCCAGGTCTGTGGGAGCCACAGTTCCCACACCATTATTTGGAAATGTCTGTCAGCTGGGATGTACTGGAAAAGGACAGAGTCAAGTTAGAGGCCTGCTTCAGACCTCTCAGCAGGGCTGGAATCTCATGGGAAAATGCCATACTTGGTTCCTCTAAAGAAATGCAGCACTGATAACTTCCCCACCAAAGTAAGCAAACAGTTGGCAAAAGCAGGAATTTCACAGATCCAATATTTTCAGCTGCAAATATTTTCTTTTAATAGTTATACCCAGATGGTGGAGTTAGCACTGCACCATCCACACCAACACAGCCCATTTTTCCTGCAGGGAATAAATGCAGTAGCAGCCTGATGCTTCCCTGTGCTCACACAGCCCAAACACAGAGCCAGCATCTTGATTTTCTTGAATCTTACGTCCCTGTGAGGGCGGCCAGTGTTTCATTTTGTGTTCCTTAACCTTCTGTATGACACGAATATTTACTCTGGAGAAGAAGCCACCATGTGAAAAAACATTAGGTGGGTTTATGCTGCCTTGAGTGCTGCAGCCTGGATTGATGCTTGCAGAGGTGCCTCAAGGCTCTCAGCACAATCCCTTTGGAGAAGCCTGGTGTCCAGCTCCACGTGTGCCTCCCCACACCTCCCAGCTTGGCTTTTCACACAGACCCAAACTGGTTTTGGGGAGCAGCAGGTCTGTCCAAGCCTCATTGCCACCTCAGTGGCAGTGTGGGAGAGAAGTGTCAGTCTGGGATCCATGACACACTCCCTTCCCCAGCCCTGATTAAAGCATTTCTGTTCTCTGCCTGTGCAAAGAGCTGCTGTTCCTGGACTGCTGCTTCCCACCAGCCAGCCCAGCAGGAGAGCCTGGAACATCACAGAGGTGCTCACATCAGGAGCCCCTGGCTCACTGCACAAGGCCAACACTTAGAAAAAAAATAACATCTTTTTAGCAAATATACATTCTTCTTCTGCTCCAGAGGGAACGTTAGGCTGTCCTGCCTAATATTCTTATAAGTAAATGATGGAAAGACAGACTTGGGAAAACTTTGAGGGTGAGTAGCTGTGTGCAGGGAACAGCTTCTGATGTCGTGAGGTCAAAACGGGGCCCTTGCTCTGATGCTCTACAACTACTGCCTGAGGGACAGACAAGAACATATTCTCAACTGTTTTCAGACGATGTGAAGGTGTAAAAACTTCTCAAATATACACGGGAATAAAATTAGAATTCCAATGGTCCTGACGTATCCAAAAAATAGCCTGAAAAGAACAAAATTCACAGGGACAAGTGGCAAGGACTATCCTTAAACAGAAATAATCCACTGTACATACACTGAATGAGAAAGAGGAGCAAGACAGAGTTCTTCAGGAAAGCATTTTGATCCTCAGCCCTAAGATATCATCACGAGCTGTGACACCTTGTCACAAGAAGAGGTGAGCACCCCTCTGCAGTGTGCAGAGAGGCACAGAGGCTGCAGGGGCTGAGATAATCCTTTCACACTGCTCAGCCTGGGCAAGTTGGCAGCTGGGTTTCAGCAGTGCACTTCAAAACAAGGGAAACCCAGAGAAAAAACACGAAGAGAAAAAAATCAGAGGTGAGCAGGGATGTATAAGGGCAGGTAGAAATAGGGTTGTTTGGTCTAAGGAAAAGAGGATGGAGGAGGAAGGTGATAGAAGTCATTCCTGCACAGGAATAATCTCCTTCCCTGACCATGGTGAACAGACACAGAGATGCAGCAGAAGGAGGAAAGGAGACCTGTATTAGAGTGAAGGTTTCAAAAGAATTCTTATTTATTTCATTGGGACAAGATTTTTCAGAAGCAATAAATAGTACCAGAAGGGGGTAAGTCAACATAATGAGAAGGGGTCGTATTTCTAGTGGGGAAAATAACTGCTGCTTTTGAAAACACAAACTACTTTGAGGAATGTCAACTCTGACCTCCAAAAATTAAAGTACCTTATGACAACAGGAACCCAAAGTAGGTCATTGTGTTAAGCTATTTGAAACGACACATTTTTTGTTTCATGACAGCAGAGGTTTGCTGAATGTTTCTGAAGAGAATAACTGTTATTTATAAGCCTGAACAAGACAGGAAATATCCTACAACCAGCTATCCTAAATGATGAACAGCTGATATTCCAGGTCTAACAATTTGAAAATCACACTGACAATCGTGCCTTTAAACAAGCAACCTCAGGATAAGTGGGGCCACAGCCAACAATATCAAGCGATATCACAATACAATTGAGGGGAGTAATTACAGCAAATCACACGGAATTTTTTACCCACAAGTATTTGCTTTTCAATAGTTTGCAATGAACCCTTTTAGGGGATCAAGGCTATAGCCTCAAAAAAAAATGTGGGCTCGGCTCCAAGAACTCCTCTCCCTGTAGCAGGGTTTTATCTTTCCTGCAAACTGAATTACATTTAGGACTAAAATATACTACTTGTGGAGCTCTTACAAGCCCATTTTGCATTAAGGCAAGCTATCATAGTATCAAAGGAACCTGAACATAAGATGTCTGATTAATCGTATCTATGTGAAGCAGCAAAAGCTTTAAAAGAGAACCAGCTTCCTGTAAACAGTGACTGAGACTCTTAAAACATTCTGATTCCTGGACATTCATTATTTCCCAGTAATTAAATGCTTTCCCTTCTTCTCACCCTAACTGTATTATAACTTGTGACATAAAAAGACATAAAAAGGACAAATGCTGCGCTGCCTGCCACAGCTGGGGAGTAGGAAAGTTGGAGGAAGGTTCTTTTGCAAAGCTGACATTTTGAGAAATTCAGACTACATTTGAGGGTAGGCATCAAACCTGCAGAGCACTGATAGGCACTGCTACCTCCTCCCTTCCTAGAGAGGCCGTGCCTTCCGTCCCTTTTCCTACAGAGCTGCTCCTCTGGCCTGCCTCATTTCCTCCCTTCCTGCTCAACCAGATAAGCCCAGGGAGCAACAACATCCTTAATAGGGTTATAGCAAGGCCAAGCTTAACTCCTTGGTGTAAAACTCCCATGAGTGGTTCACAAATTGGAAGGGCTTGGCTTTGTTCTTTCTTGTCTTTTCATTGAAGATAGGTTCTGTTTCTTGCCTAGTTTTTGAGCCTTTGAGATACATGCTGTTCTGTTCCTCATGTACCAAAAAGCCTTCTCTTTCTTTTCATCCAAAAGCTGATCCCCACTTGAGCCCCACAGCTGCTGCCTGGCTTCACTGAGCAGCCCCCCATTTTATACTTGTGTAAAATCACAGGGTCCAGGCAACAGGGAAAGGGGGAGTGCTTCCACAAGCAATTTGAGACCCCAGTCCACTTAAGCTGCAAGTTCTCTGGCAGCAAACTTGGACTTGAATGTATATCACAGTGTTTTAAAACTGCATTATTTGGGCACCCTTCCCATGCTGTTCACCTGACCTCTAAGTTTCCATATGAAATTTAAAAAGTGCATTCACTGACTTCAGTGATCCGTGACCCCAAGTTATACATCAGGTCTACTTCTTGGTTTAACACAAACATGTAATTATATTTAGAAAAAGCTTTACATTAGAACATTAGGCTGGGCAAATCTTGGCTTTTAATAAGATGTCACAGTGCATTCTGAACCTATTAATGATTATTTCACACAGCACTAATGTCTACAATAGGATCAGCAGCATTATTTTGAATGGAAAAACAGTTAATTTGATCACTAGATGCTGTAAATTGCTTATGAGCAGCAGATTGATGCTGGAGGAACTGGTCATTTCAAAAGCAAACATGTCTGACCCATCAGAATGAGGCCATGAGCTGGTTTTGTTTCCTCCATGCCATTGCTGCAGGGTGAAGTGAAGGAGCAGCTCTGGCCCTTAGGAGGGGGATCTCTATGCTGGCTTTGCTGTGGGCATGGCAGGGACAGCTTGGTTCACTCATTCTGACTGCCCAGTGTGGGGCAATACCCTCACTCATCTCCCATTCCTGCCCTTTCCTGCCCATCACAGCAGAGGAGAGGTCAGGGAAGCACAAAAATGTCACTACAAAATTATTACCAAAGGACCTGGGAGATTTCCTTTTGTGATTCCTGCTAGCAGTGAAGGGATGGCAGGATTAATGTAATTTTTTTTCTGGGCAGAAATAACTATGATCCTGTATTATTTCATCCTTTAGCTCCTACGAATTACAAGAGTTCATTTCAATACACGGAGCTTAAAGATCTTTTTCTTCAAACAAAAAAAAAAAAAAAGATGCTAAGCTCCATTTCCATAAGCATTATAATCATAAGCAAAGCAATGACAGACATAAGCAAATCCAACTAAGAATTATTAGAGCCAGCAGGACTGTGGCTATTCTCAATTGCATTCCCAATGACTTGTAGAGCTTTGACTTCATACTGCCTTATCTTTGCAGACTGGTCAGTAAAAATAAGACAGCTTCACCCCTCTGTTGGAAGGATATCTAATGGGGAAGAAAAAAGTAATGAAAGAAACTACCACTTTTTTTTTTTCCTTCTTTTAAAAACTTTATCCCATTTTCCATATGAAAGATTCATACAGGGGACCAGAAGGGTTTATCCAGGTGCTACCACTGCCCCTGGGATGGATGGAATGGCATTTTTCCCACTCAGTTGTCCTTTACAAGTGACAGCCAGACTTTTCAGAGCTGATTGCTTCCATCCATCAACAACCTCAAAAAAGAAGATGATAAATGCATCCAGAGAGCTGCTGGAACTGGATCCTCCTGCACATCCAAATGGGAAGGAAGAGGGTTGAGATGGCAGCAATGGGATTAGAAGGTGGCATATTTTACACCATCACAGCTGTGGGTGAGACTGGCATACCAGCCAGGCCTTTTACTCCTGCCATTGGGTGCAGGGTTTGCTGTGAGGAGTTTTAAAGTTTAATCCAGCTGTATATAGATAAAAGAACAAAATCCAAATGCCAGTGCCCTTTATCAAACCAAAGTGATCTGCTTAGGTATAACCACACCTGAAACACATTCACAGCACACACACAGAAAGACATTTTAAATTGCTGCACTTGGCTTGGAAAGTTAATCAAAACCAAGAGTGCCACATGATTAGAGGATTTCATATTCCAATTACAACCAAAGCAGGCTATTTCTTTTTTTCAAGGTATGCCTATCTTTCTGCTGCCAGAAGATTACAAAAAAAAAGCCTAAACAACGTGGCTGGGAATATAAAGTTTGCCCAAAGGCAAGTGTATATGGAATGACTACTTCAGATATCTCCACATATACACTATGCAGCATAAACTCAACCCTAAACACCTCACAGAATTTTTAAGGAAAAAAATAAATGGTGGAACAGACATGAACCTGCAACTCTGGTTACAGGTTTTGTCCAACATGAACCGTGCAGAAGACTCAACATTTACTTCAGGTTGGTTTTAAACCAAGCCAGAGGTTCACCAAGGCACCAGTTTTCCTCTTGAAATATTTCACTGCTCTCCAGGTCTAATGAAGATTTTTACCCCTGCCCTCATGCCTTAGAGGTTTCTTTGTCCTGAACAAAACCACTTGGGACTTTACAGTATTCTCAGGGGATTGACTCGCCTCTAATTGATTTGGAAAGTCTGGCATTTAGAAATATCTACACAACTCATCCAGACTACTACTGACTTTGAGAAAAAGCCTCCCCCCAGCCCCATGTTGTGTGTCTAATCAAAAGCACTAAGAAGAAATTAAAAAATTCTTTCCCTAGGCATTTTTCCCCAATGCTCCTTTTGTCGTTCAGCTCCTTAGTTCTGTCCTTTCAGTGTTTTGTGAAGCTTTGACTGGCACAGAAATTATGCTAAGCATACTTTAAAGTGTGCTACCAATAAAATATGAAACCTACAGTATTGGAACATTAAAAAACATTGTATCATTTCAGAGCAACAAAACTGTGACACTTTATTTTGTTAACAAATTTCATCTGCAACAGATGTGGTAATTTCTTGCTCCCCCAGATCAAAACCCACCAGCCAAAAGCCATTCCCCATCAGCACTGCTGTGTTTGCCTTTTGCTTATCGTGTGCCCTGCTCAGATTTGCTTTGAGGTTTTGTTCAGCTAGGAGCAGATTTCGAGAGGCAGCCAGCATTTGCAGGAACACACCATAGATTTGGGAGAGCCCACTAAAGCCTCCAAGTCCTCCCTGGATCTCACAGTGCTTGGTAGGGTTTTAGCTGTCCTTGGAAGGTGATGAATTTGCTCCTGTGTGCAGCCAAGTCAACGTAGCATATTTGATGCTTTTTTTATATGCACAGGCAGTGGTCATTTGGCCCTAGTGATTAGCTGTGTTTCACAGCCACCCATAGCTCTGTGTGTATAAAGCAAAGCCACTTGCACTCTGCCTGCCTTAAGACACACCCTGACCCTAAAAGACTTTAATCACGTCCTCTGGGTAAACCTATCACTGAAACTCTGTGCTGAAGGTGCTTGCTGAAGCCCTACCTCCTGCTGAAACCCCTTTTTTAAACACACTCGTTGCCTCCATGTCTCCTGCAGGAACCTTACTTCTAGGGGTTAAAGGCTCCAGCACGTTGCTCACAATCCCTGCCACTAAGAGAGAGAGCAGAAATGAGTAACTTATAAACTGAGTGTACTGCTCACTCTTTCCATCTCATCAGAAAATTAGAGAGAAAAAAAGAAAAGCCTCAGCCTCCCCCATAATCATTTCAGATGAGTTCTTCTTTCAATTACAGCGCTGTTTTGTTCCAGCTCTTGCTAATACCCTGCAGTTTGTTCACCTGTAGAAGCAATTGTCCCTTACAGCTCTTCTCCCTCATCCCCCTTCCCCTGGGCTATTTGGGCTTGCTAGAATAGAAAGTATTAATATAGCTTTCCCACCAAATTTCGGCAAGAATATTCAGATGCTTCAGCAGCTGCCTTGGCTTCTTAAGAACTCGGTAATCCTTTAATCTCCAGACACTTTTTTCCCCCCCTATAAAAGATTCACAAGCAAAACAAATGCAATATGGATCAAAAATTCAATCAGAATGCTTAAAATGCAATTACATTCATCAGGGTGTTCTGTTAGGTCGGGTATTAAATCTGGGGTTTATTCAATATCCTCTTTTATTATAAAGCAGTATTTTTCCACTCTGTAAATCATCTGATCCCTAGGCTAACATCCTCTTTGCCCAAAACATGGTGGGAGATAGCTGGTTAGAAACTCCTGCACAAGATCACTCCTGTGGAGACATAAGGAAGGACAAATAAGACAGGGAGCAAAGACATTTCTACTGGAGCAGGGAGGCTAATTTCAGAATTGAAGATTCTGCAGCTATGGCTTTAATAAGTAGTTGTCAAATGAGTTCCTTCTTGAATTCCATTTCCAAAGCAAATCCATGTGTCTGCCTCCACCTTTCTGTGAGCATTTCCCCCCCATCGTTCAGTTTTAAAGGAGTCCTGAAATTTAATCACCCTGTTTTGCACCAGAGGTCTCTGAAAATTTTTGAACCCTGTGGATGTTTCTTGGGGGGATGCCAGCCTGTTTAAACCAGAACTTTACAGGCACAGGGTATCAGCATCCTTAAAGGCTCGTGGTGTCCTTCAAGGGTTTTCACAGCCTATGGAGTCAGATTTTCAGTTCCTCAGAGGCCCACTGCTGCACCCTCTTCCAGCTGAGACAACTGCATTTCTCTTCCTGGGCTGCCCACTGCAACATACTGCCAAGTGGGAATATTGGAAGAGAGATTTCTGAAGATTTTGTTTTCCCAAAATTACATATTAATGGAGTTAAAGCCAACTGGAAGATTAGTTTTGAAAATAATATTTTAGAAATAATGATCTCAGGTGTTTTGTTGACTTGAACTGAGAGTATTGGCATTTACATTCCATCTACTAGAACAACTTATTTGAAAATAAAGGTGATATTAATTTCCTTAAAGTATTTGTGGACAATGATTCAATTCCCTCAATTAAATGAAAGAAATCTGTCAGCATCTGCCCCAATCTACATAAAATTTGGATTTGATGACACTGACAATTTTTGGGGGAGTGCAGGGGCCACTGTGGCACCCTGTTCCCAGCCCCATTCCTGTCCTGGCTGCAGAGAAGGGACACACAGGAGCCAGCCCAGAGCTGCCCTGAAGCCCTGTGAGATCTGGGCTTTCCTGTCAGCTCTTCTGACGAGAAGAATGAGAGTATTCTGCACAAGGGAATTGTGACTATCATTTCCAAATGAGCAATAAACTATAAAAAGGTGTCAACTTAGCCAGATGGAATAATTGCTACATTGCTTCCAGTTAGAGAAACTACTGCTGTTCTGTAATTCTCTTCCGTTTTTCTTCTCCTTTTGTTTGCAAAGACCATGAATCACAAGGAGAACTTCGGTCTCCAAGCAAATAGCTCTACAATGAGCATAATAAAACCACTTTTCTCATTTCATAGCTGAAATCATACATGGAGAAGATGGAGGATGTTTGCTTTCTGAAACAGATGTATTAGTGATCAGCAGCAGTGCAAGCAAAATGCAGGAAAAATTTATATTAAAATATATTTATTTATTCCTGCATGTTTACGAGTATAAAACATAACATATATAAAATCTGATAAATTGAGAAAGAGTTATTTGATAAACTGGTTCCTTATAGCTAAAGCCAATACCTCAGAGCCTGACTTCCTTCCCCATGATGAAAATTTTAGCTTTTTCAGCCACTAGGTTATTACTATTATTAGGTCACACATGGAAAGGGCTATTCCTGGTTTACAGACACAGGAAAGTACTTCTTACTTCTAAAAATTCCCTTGAAAAAATAGTGAATTTTTTAAAAATTGAAGATATAAAATCTCATTAATTTAACTGAAGACGGTTATAGACTTTCAAAAACCATATGTAAAGTAGCCTGTCAGAAACATTGAAGTTCTCATTAGGGTTCTTCAGTTAGGTTGGTGAATCCCTTGTATAGCACAAGTGATTTCAAATCTTTATTAAATTTTTTTCAGGGACATAAGGGCTAGCTTAATTCCCTGCCAGCCAAAGTCACTGAATGAGAAGCAGGAGACTAGCAGATGAACATCTAGAGTTGTTCTGGCCACAAATCCAGGTGGGGAAAATGATGCTTCCATGCTCTCAGAAGCTGGTCTCCAACAGCACCATTTCCCTGGCAGGGATGTTTACACAACTCAGAGATATTAGACAAAATGGGTCATGGAAAAGAGCCTCAGTGTTAATAACAGTCGTACTCATTAAGTTCAGTAAGCAGATAAAGAATGAAATCAGATGCTCCCAGGAAACACAACTTGCTTAGATTTCACCTTCTGTGGCATCCAATTTACAAAAGCTTCCTTTATACTATGCTTCATTTTCACATTCCTTGCTTTTCTCCTGCGTGAATCCTTCTCTTCATTTCTGTCAGGGTCATTGCCGAATTCCAATTAAATCATAACGAAGAGTGAGAACAAAGAGAAGAGCAACACAACCAAAGCAGACCTGAGCAGGTGACAATTGCACACTGCTGCTCTCAGAGAAGGTCGTTTAAAAGCACCACGTCAAACAAAAGAATTAATTACAGCATGTCTTCAGTGAACCCCGGATAGCATTTCATGGCAAAAAAAAACCCCTCTATGTCTAACATAAATCTAAAGACAGGAAAAATAGCTTTTACCCAAGACACTGTTCCTGCAGCTATATCTGGAAAACAACCCAGCTTCAGTCAAAGGGGCACTCTGAGAGCTTTGACTCAAACAAATACAAAAGCCTAAGACACAAAGCATGAGCAGTAAAGGAGCACAGAAACAGACAGCACAGCTCAGTCTAGGTTTCTCCTATGTCCTTCCCTCTTCTGTTGTTGCACAACGTTGGAAAAAAGTGTCCGATTTTAAAGGAAATGGATTCGTGCCAATGGGGAGCCGCAGCAGATTCATGCTCAGAAGAGCACTGTGGAGGTGAAAGCACCAACATTACTCACGCCTGCTACACCCCTGACTGCAGCAGGGACTTCCACAGACCAGCCAGCAGTCTACAAATGTATTTATTGCTCCTCCTCTCATGCTTGTGCTGTTAGTCTTTCTCATCTGAGTGAGGAAAAGCTGCGAGGAGGGGAGTTACAGTGAGCATTAGTCTGCCTGCTCCGTGTGCCATCACTAACTCGATCAACCAACTCACTGGAAATTTCGCTCGGCACCTTTTCACCCTGTTCTTGGGTCTGCTCAGTTTATAATACAAAAGGGAATATATTTACAAATCTTAAGTCTCTGTGTCAAGATTTGTATTGGGTGCCTGGGACAACACACCATTCCAAGGATGAGTGAGCATTTTGGGATGATACAACTGTTGCCCAGCACCATGAACAGCTTGTTACAGGAGGGACAGTACTTTCTAAATTATTTCAATTGTTCTTCCTTGTACACATCTCTATATATTTCTTAAAATAGCTTGAGGAAAAAAAAAAAGCAGATGTCTTCAGTGAGTTGTTGATCCTTTGATAACAAAGCAAGCAATTTCTGGAACAGCCTGAGGGAAATTCACATTAGGTTTTAAGCAATAAAGCAAATTAGCACCATAGCTTGAAAGGTTAACAGACAGAATAATCCCATGTAATAGTAGGGGAAGAAGATGAAATGATTAAAAAAATCAATTTGTTGCTATCTTGTGATGTTGTTTATTATCAATGATAGCATAAAATCACCTCCTCTGCATTCCATAAAGAATTCCTGCACACAGAATATGCAAGACTGCCTCTGCCCTGGGCAGGTGGTACAGAGGATGGACAAGGCAGGTGAAATAAAGGCATGGAGACACACAGGACAGTGGGACAGAGTAGCTGTAGGGACACCACAGCCAGAGCCACAGCCTTTGATGATGTGAAGCCTTAACCTGTGACCCACGGAGCCTCTGAGACACCCAGCAAAACCCAGCTGAACCCCCTCCCCCAAATGCCCCTCTCAGGCATCTGCAGGGAGCAGTGATGTGCAGACAGAAGGCTTTTGCTGGCACACGACATCAGAAAGGATTCCTTGGTCCCCGAGCACAGAAAGCCCCGCTCCTCCTGAGGGCTGGTGACCAAGGAGAAGGGACCAGCTTGTGGATATGTGAGCTGGCAAGGTGTCACACACACACAGGAGCTCCAAGTGGGGCAGTTGACTGTGCTGCACAGCTGGGCTGTGCTTGCTGGCTAAACTGGCTCACTTTGAGCTACTTTAGATACCTTTCTATTAGGTGCTACTCTCCTGGAGATGAGCAAGCTTTATCCGTGCTCCGAGTCCCCCAGGAGCTCTGGATGAGCTTCAGCAAGTGCTAGACCTGGGCTAATGCATTCTGACACAGAGTGTTACTGAACAGAGACAGCTCAGACTCAGCTGTGGGCATGAGCAGAGCAAACTCATACAGACCTGCCAAAGGCTGCAGACACAGCTCCAGCCACCCTGCAGTTAGCAGTGTAAGCACATCCCCTGCAGAGGAGTCACGTCTGATTAATCCTCCAGCACTCCTTCACTGAAACACCAGGCAGAAAATGAGACTGAGCCATTCTTCTCTGAAAACCATCTAACACCCCATCATTACTGAAAACACCTTCGGAGTTATCACCTCCCACTTCCTGTCACCACAGCCTTTCAGAAGAGAAGGCATATGCACAAGAACAAAAAAGCAGGAAATCTCCATTTTCCCCAGAGCCCATCAAACACAGCCTAGAGCAGACCCCCTCCAGCTTCCCACCACAGCTCACAGGGGTTGTCTGACTGAATTCACATCACCTTTCCCTCCAGGCCCCTGAATCTTCCTCCCCAACAAGTACTGGAATGGAAATGATGATGGGCATAGCCACCACAAACACTTTCCCTCCACTGCTTTCCACAAGGCTCAGCTGAGCCACCTTTCTTTGGGAGCTCTGGGCAGCCAGGATGAAGATAGAGCAGAGGCTGTCGTGTCTTACTGCTGTACCTGTGGGGGACCCTCACCCAGTACCTTGCAGTGCCTGGCACTTCCCAGCAGCTCCCTGTGCCCAGACCATGCTTCAGCTCACTGGACTTGGGGCCACAACTTCAGCTCCTCTGTGATTCCAAGATACCAGCTCAGAAATTGATTTATTTCAGTCCCTTGGTAAGCAGCTGCAGTTCAGATAATAGAGAATATCTTAATCAGTCACCTCTGTGACACAATGGCCCTTTAAGGCAACAGGTAGATTATCTTGGCCTTCAGTCAAACAACTGGTGGGCACAGAATTACTGGATATTTACTGGTCTCCATGCCAGGGTTGGAAAAGCTATCTTGTCTAGAACATTTGCAGTTTAGTTTCCCACATGGATGATTTTACCATATCTGAAACTGCTTGTTCCATCATCCCACAGAAGCTTGTAAGTCCCAATGTGGAAGTTATTCTCTTCCTTAATGGATAAAATATGCTTGCCCTGAAGAATATGTTTGTATAACACTAAGTCTCAAAACATGAGGCTTTTTTTTTCCTTTTTTGGATTTATTTTTTAGAATGAAAAGACTGCAAGCATTGCCTCATATGGTGGAAAGAGGAAAGAATTTTAAAAGGGAGGCAAAGAGTAAAAAGAACTCTACAGGTGAGATAAAAGAAAATGTTTCCTTCAGCAAAACCAAGACTAAGTTCAAATAACAAGAAAAAGATGAATGACATATATCACAATGTGACACAGGTTATGGACATTGGTAGCCTTAGAAATGAGAATCTGCCAAGAGTTTTGTCCAGTTTCACACACAAGAATGAAGAGTTTGAAGGCTCACAGGTGATTGTGGGGGTTGGACCATCCTCTCTCAGGCCCCTGTTCTTCCTGTGATGTTCACAACTGCAATGGACAAGTAGCTAAGGGGTCCCAGAAAGAGAGAAAGCCTTGAACAAAACAGTCCAGGGATAGTTTTAACCCTGCCTCGGGCACCAGGCTGAGCCACGTGGGCAGAAGAGACCAAGAATGAGCCCATGGCAGCTGACTCTCATCCAATGGACATTACAATTATGTCAAGATGGACACAACTGGCACCACCATCAGTGCTTCATTAGAAAACTTTTTCATGCCTTCTTTCAATGCACTTTTTTCTGACAACTCTGACTCCTTCCCACATAGGCAGCTCCAAACAGCTCTGGCTCCTCTCCTCTCTGCACGACTGGCTAACCCCAAGCCACCCAACCCTGTCTGTCCCTCACACAACATCTTACCTTATCTATCCCTTGCACGACTACATGTCCCTTCCTCCTCACAGCCCCTCCAGCAGCCTCCATCCCAAACTGCAGCACACTCTGGCTCTCAAACTCAAACTGCAACCAGTGGCCAGCTAGCCCACTCTTTTATAACACCCAAACTCATTGGGCAGGCACAGATGTTTGCACTCCTCAGTAATCATACAGCTGTAATTCATTGGAGAGAGTGCCTTCTGTACTATCTTTTCAACCTATCTTCCCACAAATGGACTGTGTTGCTCTGACAGGGCTCTCACTTGGAGCAGGACCACCAGCCAGCCTGCTGAGAGCAGTGCCCCAGTGCCCTCTCTTCTGTCCTGCTTGTACTGGGGCCAGTTTGGCATCTCACCATCCCTTATTTCTTTACCTTAAGGCTGTTTGTAATGAGACTTGCATACTTAGTACTCTTCTGTGGTGGGATCCTGCATTGAAAGCACATGTTTTTGTGGCTACCTGTTTCCCTAGCACACCTTCAAAGGCTTGCACATCAAAAGGTGCAGGAAGGCCTGTACTGAACAGGGGCTATGAGGCAAGCTGGCTTTGTGCACCACCGCCCACATTTTCATTTCAGCTCCTGTGTGGAGTACAAAGAAACCAAGCAGCACTTGAGTTCCTCTGGCACTTTGAACTCAGTGGAGCTGCATGTCCTGCTTGCACTTCTGGTTTGTTATGGAAAACACAACGTTGTGGTTTCTAGTATGGAAATGAAGGTAAGGCCTTCCCAGGTGAGAAGCCATGTCTTTGATAAATCTGCAACAAAAAAACAATGCCTAGTGCTGGTCTGGTGCTTTTGTTTTAACATGGAATGAGCACAGGTGTTAGAAACTAAACCACTACAGGAATAATGCAACATTGCTAGCTATCTTTTTGCCATCTGTCAAGTTTGCAGTATTTTCAAACTGTTCCCAAGCAAATAGCTAAATCATCACATCTCTCTTCCTATGATATAATCAAATAGAATACAATTGCTAATGCAGTACATTTAACCTCTATCAGGAGTTTGTACATTTGTGCAGAGCCATAAACCAGTTGTTAGTGCGTGCCAGAGGACTCCTGGCAGCCTTCCTAAGGATTTGTCAAAAAACAATTAGGATCCCTATTGCCAACTGGTGCTGGACATCACAACCCTGTCACCAGCAGCCCTTGCAGATAATAAGAGCAGGGGGATTTATTGCTGGGGACAAAAGCATCAGAGCTTTATTTTCCCAAGAGTATCACACTTTTTCCCTCACTACCCAGATTCAGAGTGACCAGACCAATGTTCTGATTTAGAGAGTCCCAGTGAGGCCAGAATCACAGAATCAAAGAATCAGCTGAGTTGGAAAAGACCTTTGAGGTCATTGAGTCCAACCTATGACCCAACACCAACCTGCCAACCAGACCATGGCACTGAGTGCCACATCCAGGCTGTCCTTAAACAGCTCCAGGGATGGTGGATCCACCACCTCCCTGGCAATCACCCTCCCAATCACCCTCTCTGTAAAGAACTTTTGCCATCATATCCATTAAATATCGAGTGCAGGAATTAAGCAGGAGAAAACAACTGATCTCATCACTTTTTGTTTTCTCTCTTCTACATGAAACCAATGGAAACAGTTTGTTTGTGTCCTACTTTCAATTTAAAAAATGTTTATTCTTTTTAAGTGTTAAGAAAGCAAATATGGAATGAACCACCCCAATTACTGTTACCCGTGGATTTTACACTGTCCTACCCATGTTAGAAAAAAAAATTAACTAACTCTTTATTCTGTAAGCTCTTCACATATCTGCAATTTTCTGCTTTTCTGCCCCCTTGCTGATACAATAAGTTTATTGACAGTAAATACCACAGATTTTTATCTTCTCAGAAGAAAATTCTGGTGCTTTGGACCCTGCTAAAGCTGTGGCTCTTCAGGATGACATAAGCTTTGCATAATGAGATACTACTGAATATTAACAACTGAAATATTGATAATTAGAAGAATGCAAAGCAATAAGAGCATTTTCCAGATTATGACCACCTATGGTCACCATCAATTAGAAGGAGGTTTGAGCAGCTTGGACATAAGTAAAGCTTTGAAAATAAAAAGGGTGGAGAAGTTAAGAAGAGAGGAAAAATTGCCTCGATGTAGTAAAAGAAAAATCTGGCAGTGTGACTGAAGGAGAACCACGGGAGCTGGTTAGATACAAATAATGCTTCAGTTTTGCTTTAAACACTCTAAACCATAAGGGCAGGCCTTCTCTTGGTACATCCCCAAAAGCTTTATTTCTCATAGAAAGAGTAACTGCAATATACTGCAGGTTATGGTTTTAACTGAGAAAGATGTTGGACTGACAGATCCAAACCACCTCTGACTGCTGGACTATTGCAACAACCAAGACTGTTTCATCAGAGAGATCAAGAAGAGATGAAAATAAATGTGCCTAAAGGGCAAAGAGGTGCCAAAGCCAAAAGAGAGCACAGCTGGAAACTGAAGCAGCACTATCTTTACTGAAAAACTGGCAGAGGCTAAGATTAGCTAGTTTGAGGAGTAGGAGATGGGCAGGAGGCTCCTGAGGATCGAAGTCAGGCCTGATAATCAAAGAAGAAAATAAAAAATGGTCCAGCCAGCAATAGAAAAGCAGTGGCCACCACAGATGTCAAACATTAGTCCACTGCCTTCAGTAAAGTGCTGCTTTCATCAGGTAATGGTCTGCTTCGGAATTTTGGGGTACAGAATCAAAGTAGCCAAATTCATCCCAACCCACAGAGCTAAAGGACATCTTCCACAGTAATGTCACCTTAGCATTTCAAAATCAATGCCTGCACGTGAATATCACCACCCGTGTCCTAAAGCAGCTTTTTGGTCCCTGGTAGCTCAGGTCTCTGCCAGACTCCTCATCCTGAAGAAGAGTCCAGCCTGTCTCTGCATTTCCAGGACAGCCAGCATGGCACAGTGGAACCACCAAGAAAAAGGTCACTTGTTCAAAGAAAACTGCTTTACATGGACTAAAAAACCCCAAAGCACAGCAAACAAACTTCTGTTGCTCCTGAGCTCTTCAAAAAAAATTTTAAATGCACTTCAGGGCTCTGGTAGATGAAAACCACAATATATTTTCAAAAGACATTCACCCTGTAACATCACACATGGAGTACAATGCACAGGATAGATGTCATGGCACCAGAGGGGCTAAAACCAGAAACGCAGAGGTAACATTTAATCCTTCAGCAGCAAAGGGAAGTTTTGCAATGGAATTTCAATGGATGTGGAACTAGCACTTGCAAGAGCACATTTGGGAGCTTCACCCCTGGGGCACAAATTAGCCAAAAAAAAAAAAAAAAAAAAAAAACAACCCAAAACCAAACCTGAAGAACACTTTGTTTCTGAAGAGGACCAATAGATTTTGTGTGTGTTCATGTCTGTGGGCTCCTGAGCTCATTACCAGCTCTGTCATTATATCACACTACCTGCTTGCTGCTGTCTCACCAACAGAAATTTTTTGTATTTCAAAAAGTGGGGGGGGAAAAAAGCCAATTAATAAACAAGAGCAACTCTAACTCGTAATGCTTCACTACTCCAGCTAAATGCCTGTAGTGCTACTCACTGCCACTTTTCCCACATGTTTTTTAATGAGCTCCAGGAAGAAATGAGTCCCAGGCAGGGTGGAGCTGAGGAGCAGAAGATGCCACCACTGCCTCCACGGTGACAAAAGGTGTTATTTGTGGCAGCAGCCTGAACACAAGGGATGTGAGCAGGGACCTTCCTGCAGGAGCAAATCCTAATGGAGAGGTTTGGCTGAATGGGGCAGTGAAAGTGTGGGCCACCAGCAGTGACGTTCTGTTCATCTGGGGTGAACCTGGTAGAGCTTCCAGAAATAAACAGCTCTCTTATGTTTCCTTTGGTTTCTAAATGCCTTAAAAAAAAATAATAAAAAATTGTGGCCTGCATCCTTAGCAGACAGAGCTCCCTTACAACCAGTGAACCATGTCTGTGTACACCAGATGAACATCTAGTCCTACACTTGCAATGGCTTTCCTGTTTTAGATGGTCTGGAAAATGAAGATTTCTGTTTTGAGTGCATTCCTGAACCTGTCTTCTTTGCTACCCTCTCCTCCTTCTCCTTTCCATTTTAACCCACAATTTTTCAGGTCATTTAGTTCAGAATGCAAACACAGATAAGTTATGAGAAGTTGAACATTGCCAACTAGGCATGTAATGCGACTTTGTTTCACAAGGAGTAATAACCATATCCATACTAACAAAAAATAAGGACTTGCAGCTCACTAAGATATGATACAACAAGAAGTGCTCTTCTGCCTAAAAACTTGTTGGAACTTTTTCAAGTACTTTTGAGCTGAGGATATAAGCTGAGAGTAGCTAAAAGGACTAGGACAGTGGAATAACCTATAATTTTATGTACAACCACCACTACATCATCAGGGTGGAGAGAAAAAAAAAAGATCATCTAGAGGGGAAAGGGTAATAATGAGTGTTCTTCAACATGTCAAATAGAAAACACTACAGAAATGTTGAGGTCTGGAAAAGGGCTAGGCTAAAAGGGAAAGGGCCATGGTCACACAGGATTGGAGAAAGTAAGAGCTGACCCCTAAAAAAAGTGTCATTTTTTTTAGACAAGCTGATCCTCCAGGCTCAGAATTTAACTTGTTTTCACTTCCATTTTACCATGACAAGGTAATGATTTTTGCAAAAATGTACCATGACAAATCTGCCCTTACAGGTGGTTTTACACACAATAGATTCGTGAAAGACTTTGATCTCACTTCTCTTTTTAGTTTTTCTCCTCGTGTTACGTTTTCAGGATTTTGTTTCTTTTCCTTCCAAAGAAGGAGTAAAGAAAGAAATACAGACACTGAGAACTAGTAGGTAGAACACCATCCAATACTGTCCCTAGAACCAAGAGACACAAGGCTAAAGGAAGGTTTGCAGTGGATTTCCCTCATATTCCACCTCTTGTACCTGCAATTCTATTACTCTGGATCACATTCCCTAGAATAATTACTACCTGATACCTGTGAATGGGAGTAACAACAGCTGTTGCACAGAGGCTGGGAAGAGAAGATGGGGGGTGAGATGGACTTTATAAACACTTATAACTTCTGAAGATTATTCCTTTTGAAGCTAGATATACATTTTAATCAGCTACTTTCATCATTATTCATGAATGAATTATTAATTAGTCCTCTTGACTAAAAATATAATTTCCAACTTGCTGCAAAAATACACACACACACACACAGACAAACATGAAAAAATAATACAAGAAAAGGAAGATATTGCACATCATTAGCACCAGAGTGAAGGCTGAGTATTTGATCTCGGTTTAATTATGAATGCCTGGTTTGAAAGAACATTTCCACATCAGCAGTCACTAATGCTGCTGTGTGCACTTGGGTGTAAGACAAGTGAAGAGGCTGTACTGGCTACAGCTTATTTTTCAGCAGCTTCACTCCCTGTACTACTGGGGGTGTGCAGTGCATAAGTACCTGCACAAATATATCCCTTGCTAAATTGTCTTTTGTCTTGTGGCTTCATATTCAGAACTAGGAAAAACCCAACAACTCAACCTTGAACCCAGGGCTTCAGCCACCACAGGAGCCCCAAAGGGAGGGACAGCCTTTGACCCCAAACTTGTGTGGGCACAAGGAAAAGAAAAGGGAAATCCAAAGAGGAGTACCACCACTGAAAAAGGGAAATCCTAAAAGAATTACTGCTGGTTTGCTTTAGAGATGGAGAAACAAGGCAATAGCAGCAGAGATAACTCACCTATGAAAGGTGTGAGCCCAAGATCTCCCAAAGAAAACCTATTAGGCTGCATGACTCCTTCCACTCCATCATTTATCTAACCATCCAGCAGGGAAAAACTATCCAGAACATGAACATCCATCCCCTCTCCGACCTCTCCTTTCCCCAGACTGTCACCTACAGGTAATCTGGCCAGCTGGAAATGAAGGTTTTCCACCAGGGGAGCTGAGATGGTTCTGCAGTGACCAATGCCATGTTTCCTATCGTGCACCACCATCCAACAGGGAAGCATCTCCGTGGTGCCCCTGCTCACAGAGCTGCTGGGAAGAGGAGGGTGGGAAAGATGCAAGGCAGTATCTGAGAGCCAGCAGCTACAGAGGACTCTGATCAGCTTGCAGGGTCTTTTTTTCCCCCCCCATAACGAGAGAGACAAGGAACAATTGTGCCTTTTTGTTATCTGAATTGGTTTCCTTGATGAGCACATCCCTTCAGAACCCGCTGCAATGTTAATTTCTGAAATGATCAAAAAGCTTCTAAACTAAGGAAATGCTGCACACTCAGGGAAAGAGGAGAAGGGTTCAGAGGAATTGGAAATGACTTGTTATTCTTCAAAAATCTGGGCCATCCTCCCAATGCTGTTATTTTTAAACAGTTTGTGTTTTAAGTACATGGAGGTACATAAAGAGCTGCAGAGCTAATAAGGTTGAATGGCTCCAAAAAGCTCTTATTTTGCCAGAGGCCTTGCAAAAATTTTAACTACTAAGTTTCACAAAGCCTATTTGGGCTATTTTAACTGTTACTGTATTACACTCGTGTCTCAAGCCCACTCCAGGAAAGTTGCAGTTTCTTTTCACGTGTTTCTCATGACCAGGGCAAACAAACCAAGGTTACCAATGGAAAAGAAGAGGCCAAAAGCAAAGCTGTCCTGTGATAAATACATCAGGGAAAGGGGATTTGGCACTTTTGGCCAAACAGCAACTCTTCCCTTCACAGCAGCAGGGGATGGATTTTCAAAAAAATCAGGGAAGGTGCTTGCAGGGGTATCTGCTGCACTGGGATGCTTTTGTCATGCCAGGACCAAGATGGGCTTCTCTGTCACTCCCTCTTCTCTGCCAGACCTCTTGGAATCATGTTTACAGCTGTGTGCTGGCTTTTTGCCTCCAGACCTCCACGGAGATTTTGTTCACTTAGGCCAAATCTTTTCGGGCGTGCTCTTTTGGCTCATTTTTATCCTTTTCAGCTCAGCAGGTTTGTGGATCTTGCTCCGCTGCCCACCCCTGACTGTGAGTCACCTGTGGATCCCCACCTGCTCGCCCAGGAGTGTCCCTGGGGACACCAGGCTCGTGGTTGGCTCTGTGCTGACTTTCCTGCTCATGGAGCACAGCGAGTGCAGAGCACATTCAGGTCAAGCTTCTCCAGAGTGCAATCACACGCGCATCGCTTGGGTTGTTATTAATATTTCATTAATTTGCCAGCTACAGTAGTTTTCCCTTGAGAGATCATTAATAAAATACCACCCAAATAAGCAGGATAACAGGCAAAGTGACCAAACTACAAAACAAGTTTAATTACCTCAGTGTTATACCTTTGCAAGCACCAGCAATAAATTGGAGAATTCTATAAAGTAAAGCTTTGATGATGCTGAGGTCTATTGCTTCCTATGTCTTGCCATTTTAATTACTTCTCCAATTTCCCCCACACACTTCCTCTATTTTGTTTGGAAGAAGAAATGAAAGTGCCTGTGGGTGTTAATGGAGGGTTGCTGGGAGGATTTGAGCAAAACTTCTCCAGCACAGATCACTATGGTGGAATCACCTCACTGATACGCAAAACCTCACGTTAAATTCAATGTTACACAAAGTGGTTAACTCTTCCATGGATAAACAAAAATATGAGATTATTGAATTAGCTGAATTAAATTTCTTCTGAAGCTAAAATATAAATTTTTTCAATAGCTAGCACATGAGACTCAAACGAACCCAAATAAGAAAAGCAGCAGATCACATTTCAAATAAAATCTACCCATCACTAAAGAAATGCATTTCTGACTTTTACAATGAACACTTTTAAACTTACATAGGACTTCTTCTAAGTATCCATAAAATTACATGCTGTGTGTGTGCATTTCTAGGTGTATAGGAAGTTTATTTTATAGAAATTTCTATTGAAACTACAACAGAAATAAGCATGCAATGCTGAGGCCAAATCTTGCCTGTGTTAATTCTTGAAAAAAAAGGTGCACATGCAGATGTAGATCTCTTAAAATTTCTTTCCTGTTGAAAGTGTTCTCGGTTTCAGACTTGAAATTAATTTACTGCACAGTAGGCCCTACCAAACTGAACTCTTTTTAAGCCTAACAAAAGGAAAATGAAGTAGATTTCTTATACAGAGGAGAAGCTGAAAGGTAAGCACTTCTTCTGCCAAGACAGAAAGTTAGTCAATAACTGATTCTTTGACAGTTCACTAAAAAAGCTGAACTTTAGTGACAGAAAGGTGAAACCATTTTGAAAATGTATAGATTTAAAATAAGATGGCCTAGAACAAGAATAAGAGACTGACACATGAAATAAAGAAATAATTGCTGTAGTCTGCTCTAGTGCTTAGTGTGACTTTGATCATCTTCAGTAACTCTTGTGATGCACAGAAAAATCAGTTCCAGAGCAGATTTGCACAGAGGACTTTCTTTACAGGGACCATGATACACTTCTTGAGTCACAGCAATTTCTTGAGGCACTGACCAAGTGTACAGACACCTGCATAGAGCCCTCTCTGCCCTCCTGCCAAAGCTACACTAAACTTGGGAATAACCAAAAGAAAACACGAATTATGGGGCTGCCAAGTGCTGAAGCCCCACCTGAAGAGCCAACACAACCTGTAAGATGGTTCAGGAAACAGTTTCAGTCCAGGGGCTGTCAAAGTGTCAAGAAGCAGAATTCTGTGCAAAGGGGGCTCTCAGCATGGCTACCCAATGCAGCACCCTGGAGGGTTGTGCCTGGTTTTACTGATAAAATCTGAATAAAATCACCTGAATGAGGCTCAGAAATGAGCCATAATGACTGGAAATCATGATTTATTGTGAAAGGCTTCTGAATCTCCATCCATTCTCTTTTCTGAAATAGAGCTAAGTGCTGGCCTGATCACAATCCCCTCATACCAAGACAGGGAAGAGGCTCTGGGTAGGAAAAGGCTCATCATCCTAGCAGAAAAATATGCTGGACATGGCCAGTAACATTCCAGGAATTCAGCAAGAATGCTCTGAATGGGAAAATGTACCAGCCAGCCCAGCAAATGGCCAGGGCTTGAGGCAAAGCTCCTTTGTGGAAGCCTTCCTTGAAAAAACAGACAGGCACTGCCAGTTCACATGAACCAGTGGCCATTTTTTGGGGGCTGTTTCACTTAGGAGATGTAACTGCATAAATCACACCCTTCCCAAGCTTCACAGTGAGATGGTCTTTGGAAATGTGGGGTTATATGAGGCTCAGCCCTCTAAGAGCTGAGCATTTGAAACTAAAATATGCAAATAATAACCTTGAAGTTTATGGACTGCTTGTAGAGGAAACTCTTGACCAGACTGTGCTCATACCCTGCTGGGCTCTGGGATCAGCACCTCTGCAGCCCCACCCTGTGTGGGCAGGGCCTTCAGCAAAGATCTGGGGAGATTTTTCATCAAGGGCTTCAGTGATGCAAGGTCCTGCCAGAACACCACCACCACGGACTGCTTGGGAAAATCCTGCCCTACATGCATGAGAGTTCATTTGTTTCATCCCACTTTTACTATGTAACATGCCTTAAAACATTGCCTTGGGGAGCCTGAAAATGTATTAAAGTGATTACACAGAAATTTATGCAAATTGCTATGGTAATTTTGAAATTACTTAATTCTAAAAAACGCCTGCAGTTTTTAGTGTCCTGTTCCAAGCTGGCTCTTGAAAGAATCCTTCAGAGGTGTGAACAAGCACAGGTGGAACAACTATCTTCCATACAATGTCACAGGAGCACAAGGGAAGGGAACACACACCTTCAGAGAAGCCCAAAGCGTTTCCAGAGGACAGGAGGCAGTATCCCCTCGTTAGGGCACAGAAGTACTTGAGAAATGAAGAGGGACAGAAGCACTGCTGTCCTCACACGATCACCCCCCCAGCTCCATCTCTAGCAGCAGGAGTTTATTTTTCTGCACTTCCCTCCATTCATTTCCTAGCTTGGACTGGAAGTCAGTCAATAACAAAAGTTTGTTTCTCTGCTTTCCTCAAACCAGGTTTCATGGTCAACTCCACAACAGGAGGAGGTGTGTAGGAAACTGGTTAATACAATGCAATGGGATCTCCCTGCACAAAACCTGCTGCCATTTCTGATATGGGATATTTCCTCTTTACATATCATAATTCCCATCCCTGGACATGCTGTCAAGTGTTCCTCCTGCTTTCAGACAGGTTTGCTGTTAGCCTGTTCCTGGAGAGCAGTAAAGCAGGATGGAAAGAGGCTGAGTCCTTGCTGCAGCACAGGGAAGCCATGGAAGTCCTAAGGGAGTGACACTCACTCAGAGAGGAGGGAAAATGCTCGACTGCTTTCAGGGAAGAATGAGGATCCCCCAGTCTGCTGCAATTCTGAATGAGAATTCAGAATTCTTGAGAACTGGGGGACACTCCACACCTCGTAGCTAGAGTCCAGTGGACACAGCAATTCCCTCTGGCCTGAATTTCTATAAAGTCCAAATTCTGACTAACAGTGGCTAAATTATGAACTTACCATTTGTGATTACTTAGTCATGATTGTCTTGATGGAAAAGAACCTAAGAAACATTTACATGTTTTGAATAAATCAGTTAAGAAAAGAGATTTTACTGAGCAGCACATTAAAGCAGATGGACAGAGTAGAATAAGCTTCCAGCCTTAATTAGTAAGGAAAACAGTGACCTGCTTTCAATTTAAAAAGTATACACAGTAATAATTTACAGGACACAGAGCATCCTGTGGCCTCAGTAATCTCCAGGTCTGGCTGACTGTGAACCACCAGTTCAGTATGTCTTGCTAATGCTCAGAGTATGCTTTTAATATGCAAAATGTATCCCTAAAAGGATACTAAAAGCCTTACATTAGCATATTCTGGATGATCTTTGAATATAGGAGCAGTGCAAGAGAGGCAGAGATTCGCTGTCATGGCCTAATTAAAAACAGATAGTGTAGCATATTGACCTAACAAAAGTAATTTTTTCATCTCAACTTACTTCTCCTGTCCTTGTTTAGTCCTTTGGCTGGAGCCAGCAAACAGCTGAACTGAACTCCCTTTAAGAGCTTTTGGAGTGTTAGTTTTTCATCTCAATCTACATACTTGGCTAAAACTTGGGCTCTATCTATCTATCTATCCATCTATCTATCTATCAGAATAGAAGTAAATCATTACATAATTTATACCTTTCTATTGCCACAATCAGAATTTTTAAGTACTCTCTCTCCATTTTTCTTCTCTTGTACTTTTTCAACACACAGCCATCTGTCATCTTCATTACACACTGGTTTAAATTCCTGCCCTCAAGAGAGCCGTGGCAGAGTTTTCTATTTTGTTTTTCTTAAACAGAGCCTCAATGCAGAGGTGTATTACACTCATAGATGTCTTATCAGTCCCTGGCACTTCACATAACCTTGTTTTGAAGTTCAGTTCCTTTGAAGGTCAGTCTTTTCACTTGTATCTAGTGATAAAATAAAAAAACCAACCCGCTGGGATGAATGCTGACAGGCAACATAAGGGAAAAACACGCTGTCACAAACTCATCATTAAATTACTATTATATACTAGTCTGCTTAATCAAAAGCAAGTCACCACTTTGCAAAGTGACTTCTTTGCCTTCCTGCTAAGAGCAGTGCTGGTAAATGCTGGTGTGTCCCATGAGGTGTGCAATTCAGCTCAGCCTGTACCTCCTGAACTGCTCACAAGGTGCTGCAACTTCGGTGTTAACTTTCAGGGATACTCTAAAACAGATCTCAGGATTCTCACATATCAGAGCTGGCTGAGAATGAAATGTTCCCTTCACAGCTCAGAACTATCAGACGCAGAAATCACAGGCAGCTATAATCTTCAACCTCTGGCACAGAAAAGCACATTTTCAATTCCTGCTTAAAGTACTACTTCTTGCTCACATGCCAGAAACGTCTCTGGCAAATGACAGAGGCTTGCCTACACTGAGCTGCTTTCTATTCTATTTTAAAATAATGATTTTCCAGTTTCCAGTGAGAAAATAAAATCTTAAAAGGCTCTATCCTGCCCAAGTGAGGCAAAATGTACATGGGATTCAGCAAGCCAAGAACGCACCTGTAATATTCAGGTTTATATTCTGCCTGGGGACCTATGTATGGCTCCTTAGGATTTTTGTAGTCTGAAGCCTGAAAAGCTGCCAGGCTCCCTGAATGCTGTACAAGCACACCCTTCAGTTCCACCAACAGTGTTCCAGTTACACTCGAGCACCTTCCCGTACTGACATGGTTTTACAAAGACAGCTGACTCCACTTTCAGACTCAAACCCAGACTTAATCCAGCCTTGCAGGTACAAAAAGCTCTCTGGGTTGCCTAAAATTAGAGGTCCAGAGCTCAGCTTCCTGGGCATAGTGTGACACAGACACAGGGATACAGGAGACCAGAAGTGTGGCTCTTCCCTCCGTGGTAGGCAGCTATGGCAAGCACTGCCCATCACAGGCACTGACCAAGGCAAACAGGCCTTTGCTGATTTACACATTTTCCAGAGGCTATTTTTGATTCTTGCACGTAGCACTCAACATGAAATATAAAGAATAACCCAATTCTTATGCAGATGCATTTTCTGCAAATGCTATCCACCTCCCATAGAAGGAACTGCTTTTGAAGTAGAGGAGAAAGCTGGGGAAGTCTTAAAATTGTGGAGATTTTTTTTTCCCTTCTCCCCGACATAATGAGTGTGGCCTGGCTGGTTTGAACTTAAAGGGACTTGCCACTGAAGTACACAACTGCTGTTCACACTAGAATTGCCTGATAAGTGATTAGGCTCAGCGTGAGTGATAAGATGTGACACAAACCACGAGCAAGACGCACACTCCATGGTGGCAGGGATATGCCCACAGCCTGACCATGCTGGATTGGCTCCACTTGGCCCTGGGGGAACTCCCTGTCCTGACCTGCACAGACCCTGAGTTTTGTGAGTGTGGGCTTGTGCTGTCCCCTCCTGACCACCAGCAGCCACAAGTGTCCTTGGGCTGAAAGTGATCTCCAAACCGAACGCCTGTGAAGAGTGGGAATTCCTGAAAAAGGCTCTTCTCTTTGCTTAGAGTTCTTGTTAAGTGGTGTCTATTTCTGGACAGATTACAAACACTGAAGACAGTTGTTGCCACGTTTAAAAATAGCCCTGGAGGAAGGCTTAACTGTTCCCTGACCAGCAGCAAATTGTAACTTCTATTCCTAGATCAAAAAAAGGCAATTATTTAGCAAATCCTAAAAATGAATTAAAGGATCAGGAATATCTTCATGTGACATGACTTCAGAAGTGTCACCCCCACCCAGCCCTGAGTCTGTACCCAAGCAACTATCCCAGTGTTGGAGTCCTCAAATCAAATCCCCAATTTATTAGCAACATCAATTGCAGTGGCCTACCACTCACTTATGAATCTGTGAGAGCAGCAGGAAAATGTCCTTGTGTTTGAAGCCTATAGGAACTTCCATTCACCCTATATTGAACTTTACAGCTCATTTAAGCTGGGCTCTAATGCCAGGCATTTGTCTGTAATCCCTGTTTACAAGCAGGAGGTGTTACCTGCTTTAAAAACTAATGCTCAGTGAAGCTGCACCACAGCGAATTCAGCAAGGGCAGCATCCCTGCTGAAACCGAGGGCTTGTTGTGATAGCACCATCTAAGGTGTGGATAAAGCATTCAGCATTTCTGGGGATGGTCTTACACAGGTATGGAAGCAGCATCTTTCACTGCATGCTAGAGAAGTCAGGGAAAGTTTTCATCTGTTAAATAAACTCTCCTACTGAAATTTAAATGATGATACGAGCCTTACACAAATCTGTCTTCAATGATTTAGAAGTTTATCCAAGTTCATGCTGGCTGCTGTTCTGAGAAATTTCACTTCCGAGCTCAGTGTCAAGCCCTGGGATCACTTTTCCAGCCGAGCTGCCCTGTGTGTACAGTTACACACACAAGGTGGGAACCAAAGGGAAGCAACTCCCAGCCTCACGCTCTCAGAATTCCTGTCAGACTCACGTGCTGCCACTTGGCCAAGCAGTTAAACCCAACTCCCTTCAGCTTGTAGTGAGAGCAACCCTAGCCTGTGACTACAGCACTCCATCTCCTCTGCCCTCCTGGCTCTTCATATTAAATATAATGGAACTGTATGCTTAGGAACTATTTAAAATACCTTTCCAGGAATAGTCTCAAAGAAATGCTTCCCTTCCTATGATCGCATTTTACAAAGGCCTTTTTGAAGTGTGGGGTTTGCAAGCTTAGTCCTGCCTAACACCAGGGGAGGCACATGGCTCATGGCATGTGGGGTGGCTGCAGGAGCATGGTGCTGGATCCACATGGATTCCCAGATAAATCCCACCCCAGCCCTGCACAGCACCTGGAAAACCACGGGAAGCAGCTTCCTCATGGGAGATGTGGTGAAAAATATAGCAGCAGGAAAAAGTGATGAGGACACCAGATAGCCATGGGGAGCTTCAGCCTTGGAAACTTCACTTTGTGAGCAGGCCTTTATCTTGGATGCAATATACCTGTGACTTTCAGAAAAAAATTCCAGGGGATGTACTGCATACAAAGCATGCTTTTAAGATAGATATACTTTTCTAAATTCCAGTATGATCAGTAAGGAAAAGAGTTTTAAAGCAAACCCCGTGCCTTTAGGTTGTGCGTGCAGGTACATAGACACAAACCTTTCTCTTGGGCAAATGCTCACTTAACCTGATTCATGCTGTAATAATGCACAATTTTCTTGGAGCCAAGCACTGAAGGATGTGATATTGCATAAGGAAATCTCTCATCTTCACTTTAAATCATTCTTTTGTCATGGGAAATGTAAAACAATTTAAAAATCAAAATATATCACAGACTAATGATGAAAGGTCTCATCCAAAACCAGTGGAAAAAGACAACTAATTTAATTTTATTTTGGCTTTATCTCAGACATCACTCTGATTCAGGACAAACTGCCTTGCCACAAACAAAGGCCCAGAGGGCAGGGCAGCACTGGGGCAACCAGTCCAGCCCAGATCTCATGGAAGGAAGTGCCAACTGGATTCAGGCAATTCCTGCTGGCAAGGGAGCAGGTTCCTGACACAAAACCTGACACAGCTCAAACTGATTTCTTTAAAGGACAGCAACTGTAAGCACAGCAACCTGTGGGTTAAGGAGCTGGTAGGTAAGTCAGGACAGAGTCCCTAAGACTGTAGGAACATAAAGAACCCTATAAAAGCAGGGAGAAGTTTAAAGTAATAGGTGCAAGGAAATCCTTTGAGAAGGACCAGCAGAAGTGCTGTGGACAACCAGGTACAGATTTACTGCACTAAACACAGAAACAGTCTGCTTTTAGACAGTATCAGAAGAAAATCACATCTGTGACCACAGAACACCTCTTTCCCTCTCAATATCCACACAGTGCCAGGCTGGAAGTGTGCAAGTAGTCTGCTTCATAGCAACTGCAAGCTGAAAACAAGCTCTTCTTGAACATGAATTCTGTAATCAGTAATAATAATAATGAAATACTGGGGTGGGACTCAATTCCTTATCCACTCCTGGTCCTAGAAATACTGTCAGGGACTGCCACTGCCTTCCTCCTCTCACAGGACATTCCACCCAAGGAGATCAGGAGTGAGGAGCTGCCTTTCCAGAGAGGAGAAGGAAAGGGAAATGCTAAGGACAGGGCTGCAGGTGTCTGGAACTGCAACACAAGCAAGAGACTTAAATTTCTTCTGAGCAGCTTTGGTGCTATTCTGGGACAGAGTGAACATGCAGGCGCTAGTGACATGCAGGAAATGACTCCATGGCAGTAATCTGAGCAACTCCTGTTTGAGTAGGGATGCCACTTTTGTCCCTCTTTTGAAGATAAGTCCACACTCTGAGATACCAGCATCAAAATACATTAGGCAGGGCCACAGGGAAGCCTGGACTGAACTAGTCTGGGGCTCTTTGTGAATGTGTAATCCCTTTGAGACTGCAGGATTTATTTTTTTCATGCTGCTTTGGTAATTGATTAATTAGTGTGCTTGTAGGAAGAGGCATGGCAGTATGAGTTGAGGAGTACCATAAAGAAAACATATCACTGTCATTAAGTACTTGCCCTGCAGGAAGGTGGGCATGGCCCAACAAGAGGCTCTTACCCTCTTTGTCTTAGGTACCCTCCAGGAAACTTGCTTTTAGTGACTTGAAGGTTAAATTTATTCTACTGTCCAAACAAGGGTGGACAGCACAATAAAGAGGGACAACTTGCCAAAGGTCATTCAGGAATGGGGTGCCTGGTACCTGCAGCCACATCCCCAGGGCCTCAGGCCAGTGTCTCATCTCCCACCTGGAAGATACTCCCTGCCACATTTGATCCCAGCCCTCTGCACAATTTGTGACTGCAGGTGAGATGAATAGGCACAGCACTCTGAAGTGGCTATGAGCATATATTGAGGCTTATTGAGGCATAAATCCAGGAAGTCATGTGTTCAGGTGGCTTCCAAATTGACCTAAGCTTTATGAAACCGATTTTTTAGCCAAATAACTGTAAATAAGCAGTGTCTGGTGACATTTTATTACATTTTCCCTTATTATGCCTTAGTGGTAAATTGTTCTCGCCAATCAGTGTCGCAGTATGAGAGAGACTCTTACAGAGAGTCACCTAAAGGAACAGAGATAAGAGATTTGACTGTCTGTCTCTGCAAAAGGGGCTTCTTTTCATTCTTCAGTGCAGGTCAGAGTCCTGATTAAAATAATAAACCAACACAATGATCAATTAGGAGTGTGGAGAAGTGGTTATGCTGTCAAGACTAGCAACCATCCTATAGGAATAAATCAAAGTAACAGCAGCACTAATTAAGGAGCAGTTTACACTCAGTGTTATACCAAGTACTGTTGATAATCATGTTTTACAGTGATGCTATTAAGCATATTTACATCACAATGATGAGGAAGAGCACACTATCAAGGATTTTTCTTTTCCAGTTACATTCAAAACAATATGAATATTTGATATATTAATTTACAATTACCCCACTATGACAGAAGAGTATGTGCCCATGGAAACACCTATTTTTTTAATGGTGCTATTAATGAACAGCACATTCATAAAGTTTCCAAAGTCTGATGATGAAAACAGGAGATGTTTTATCCCCTTCCCATACATTTTGGTTAACACTGATCTGAGTGTAACTCACTGAGAGCCAGAGGAATACACCTTTTATTTCCATTTCTGAGACATTATCAAGGGCTCACCCATTTTGCCATTTAGGATTTCTTTGGGTTTGCTTAAAGAACACCAGAAACCTCTTTGTGGTGTCCTCCTTCTCTCTCCTACATCACTTCTGAGCTGGCAGGCAGTGTTCACCACTTGGAAAGCAGGCCTGGAGTGAGGGTGGCAGCTCATTAAATGCTGCTCCTCGGAGCTAATAAACTCCCATTAGCTGAATCCTACATTGCAAGTGACTGGCAAAGCTCAGACCTCCCTGCTGCATTCCCTGGCCATCACACAGCACAGTGCACTCCAGCAATTAACAGGAAAACTCATGCAAATTCTATTGGTATTTGATATAGAGCCGTGTTGCCTCTGAGTGGTTGTCAAAACCATGTTTGCTGATAATAAAGAGTTCCTATGCAAGTGAATGAGGCAGCCTGCTATTATATTGCAGTGTTAGGGGCTCCCAACTCTGAATATTCATGGTGGGGCTAATTTTCAGATGCCAGCAGTAGCTGATGTTACTGGCTTTTGGTAGAGCTTTAGGTTGTATGAGAAATAAAAAGCTAGACATACAAACCTTCTTTAAAGCAGCAACTGGAAGGAAGGCTTTTAAAAAAGGCACATGTAGGCATCAAAATGAAAGACACATTCAAACAACTGCATACTTGGAGGGTTTAGAAGCAAACAAAACTCTCTAGGCCCTAATTCTGCAAATGTTTATACATAAGCTTTCTAATTGAGAAATCAGTATTTTACTAATTTACTAATTACTATTTTTTGTCAGTGCTTCACTTTCAGCATTTTTCTAAACGCCAGGCTCAAAGCCTGTTGAAATACTCCTAAGCAAATAACAAAACAAGGGTGAGTTACTCTGGGGATGGGTCTGTGCCCTGTGAGTGAATTTAAAGGTTCACCTTCCTCCAGCTTCTGTTTGTTAAACGTTTTTAAAAGCCTCACTCATCGTTTTCAACAAACTGTGAGAAAGAGGAACAGATTTGATGCCTGAAACGTCCATCTGGGACAGAGTCACCAGGGGGAAGGGTGGCACACAGAGCTGCAGTCCTTTGCAGTGCTCAGAAGCACATCTGGCAGAAGCACACCTGGCAGAGGGGCTTTCCCACCTCTGCAGAACATCTGACAGAATAAAATCAGCGAGGGGCTGCTGGCTGCCCCAACATCCTCTGAGCACACCCTGTGCCTGCCCTGAGGTCTGATCTGTTTGTGGCAGTCACTAGATGAGAGCACAAGTGCCACAGCCACAGAAGGCAGCACAGAGCTTGGAAAGCCTGGAAGAAAACCCACAAAAGGCACAAAGTCTGCTGTGCATTTTAGGCACTCCATCAGTTCACTGAATTGTATGCTCTTCTTCCACTGGACCCTGAAAGGAGCTAAAATATCTTTCTTTACCAATAGCCAAACAGTAATTAAAAGTAGGAAACTGAAGCTTATAAAGCAGGCTCTTGGAAGTCTATCCTATCCCATCTTGTTTTTCTCCCTGGTCCTTAGTAGCTAATCCTGAACACAGTCCTACTTTGCAGAGCTTGTTGTTCTGCTGTTAGCCCAGAGTCATCAATCTGTGGCTTTCAGGTGCTCTATGATTTTTAAATGTAATCATAGAGTCCTTTCTGGTATTCTAGTGTTGCTAAGGAATGTGTAGTTCCTATCCCAGGCTGAAGTTTCTCACCACAATCCTATATTCCCTTGGATGAACGCATTAATTAAAATGTCACCGTGCCATTTCTTTCTGCATGAGACCATGGGTTTTTCATTTTAAGAATGCAGCAACAAGGTGGGAGAAATGCAAAAGTGGGCTGTGGGAAGATAAGAGCATTACTAATTACATCTTCCACCTGCCTGCAGTCCTGAGATACTAATGAAATGTAAGAGTGAGATCCAAGGCAAGCAACAGGATGCAAATGGGATCCTGAGCACTTCCCAGCTCCCACAGAACCAGTCTGGATGATTTCAATAATTGTTCATGCTTTTCAGCTCTCAGTCACAAGGCTTGGACAAAAGACAAAAATTGATTTAACAGAGAGTGAATGTAATGCTCTGCAAGTAGCTTAGACTGCACCAATTAATCAATTACCCAAGTACATTCCACTTTAATACATTCATTACTATTCCAATCTTTAATCAACTGCTTGTTCCACATACAATGAGGTTTCTGCATTTCTGTGCAAGGAACGATATTCACTTTGCAACAGAAAAAACACCACTTCCAGTGCCAAACATGCAAAATCAGAAGTGTGTGATGGCTGTATGATGTGAACAATCCTGTAACTGGCTTACAGGCTGTGCTGGCACTTGCTGTGGCTTTGATACACCCACTAAAAATATTTATTGGAGATTAGGAGCAGGAACTGATCTGAAGGATGTTTTTGCCTTCATGTCTCAGTTTGGCATGTGCAACTGAAACTGCTTTTTGAGCTGTGATTTTTTCAGACTTCTTTAAAAGCAGAAATGAACTTTGAAAACTGTGTGCAGCACCTCCTTCAGCTGTTTTGCTTCCCTTTGCCCCCTCTTCTGGCTCTAGCTCAGGGCAACTCCATTGCTAAGGGAAATGACAAAACCTCTTCCCTGACTTTAACAGGTGTCAGAGTGTCTCCATAACAATTCTGTCGTTATGTAATTAACAATTAATTTTTTGATTCACTTAATCTATAAAATGGGCTAGTTGGATGTGACTGCTACAAGTCTATCAGTCCTTTTGACTGTACAGAAATGTCACCTATTTGTTCCCATGGGGGAGAGTTTCTGCCAGAAATAACCCTGAGCCCCCCTCACCAGTCAGGAAGTCAGGAAGGTCTTTCTGCAAGGCCTCCTGTTCATCAGTGAGGAGTCCTGGTGAAAGGGGACCAGGGTGTGGGATGGGAGAGGAAAAGTGAGATCTCGGATTAAAGGTAAAAGTGGATCAAAAATTATCTGCAGGAGTGAGGAAAATGCATTTGTTGATAACAAGTGCGGTGTTTGATGTGCGGACGTACTTCACTATCTAACCTTTCATCGAGAGCCAGAGGATTTATCCTTCAGGCATGAGAGATGGAACAGCTTAGAATGGTTAGTGACCACAGAAAGGATTAGCACATTATTATCTTTTTAATCCACAACATTTACTTTTTCAGGATTTATTGGAGCTAATACAAAAGTGATTAGTGTTCTGGTTTTGCCAAAGTAAGAGGTTGTTTATGACTCCATTCCCACACATGGCCTGTAATAAACAGATAGTGCTGGCTGGAAAATGGCCAGCAACAGAAAGTTTCATCTTCTACACTGTATTCACAGAAATAGAAATGAC